>NC_067467.1:15712913-16025663 GCF_025434085.1 Hippocampus zosterae
GGGGACTTGCTTGTGTTTGTGCCACTGCTGGCTTCCATTTGGCTTCCATGTTCTAAGTACTGGAACTTCCGTTGTTATGACTCGATTGTTCATGTAATATTGTCGTCGAAATTTTAATGCATCAGTTTTTATTCTGGGTCAGGGAATTTCCGTTTGAAATACGTTCGTAGATGGGAATATTTACTGTATTTACATGAGGCACCCAACGGAGGCTGCGTTCAATAAAGCAAAAAAAAAAAAACGTGTAGGTTTCGTTGTAGAAACCTACACGGTTTCGTTGTACCCCCTAGTGTGAAAAAAATCTTCATGCATTAACAACATTTCCACTCTCCTGTAACCCCCAAATAACGAGAAAAAAACTATTGCGTAACACGCAATTTTTTTTCTCTGCTCTTGCCTCGCGACAAGATTCACTACAACGAAGTCAATCCAACAGCGACCTCCACTGCTCCGTTGGGAAACAGCAACAGCAACCACCACACTGATTTACACATGCGCAGTAGTCCAGGAAGTATTTGTTATTGTTTCAGCCGCAGCAAGAACATTGCATTGCTAAAATGGCTACAAAACGGACCTTTGGATGTCAAGCAGCTAAGCCAAGAAGAACTCTGACGCTGTAAGAGAGGGTAAAAGTGATAAAAATGAAAGACGGAGGAAAAAAATAAGACATTATCCAAGAAATTGATGTAATTGATGTAAAGTGAATGCTGATCGTAAATTTTGCAATTTCTTTCCCTTTTTTTCTTTCTACACTAACTATATGAAGTGTCAAATAAGTCTATGCTCATATTTATGCACTATTGGAATAAAAATAAAGAGTACACATACGATTGTGTGTGTGTGTGTGTGCGTGTGTGTGTGTGTGTGTGTGTGCGTGTGTGTGTGTGTGTGTGTGTTTACATCTGAGATCAAATTTGCTGCAGAGAAAAACTTCTTGCTGCAAACATGATTTTGTTGTAGAGGAGTTTCACTGTAAATCAAAACATGGTAACCTTTCATTCATCCGTAACAACCTCCAGAAAAGATCCAGATGGATGAAAAAGATGGACTTAAATGGAAAAACATTTATTCACATGGACAGATGCACAACCCTAACCCTTGTGAACCTGCAAACACAGTGAAAGCACTTGATAGGCCAGTGAGACAACGGAGCGTTCAAGCCTTTGGGTGACCCAGGAGATTAAAAGAGGCCAAGGGGCTAAAAGCTGCCTCGCAGTCCCTGTCACATCATGGTACTGCTGGAGATCAGAGAGGGTCTCATGACTTACTGACCCAGTCAGCCTACACACACACACACACACAAACACACACACACAAACACACACACATACTCAAAATCAGGCACACAATGCACTCGCTGTCTTTGTTCATGACAAGTGGTACTTACGAAAACATTCCAACCCGCATTAACGTAGTGGAGCACATCCACCCAGACTGTCAGTAGTTGGCAATATCACAAAGAGAAAGATGTAATATAAGTAAGAACATGGGATACAGTATTGCACGTTTGCTACTCCTTATCCCATACTGTGACCCTGTCAGTGTTGCCTCCTAATTTCTTATGTATTCCGTCTGTTTTATGTGTTGTGTTGTATTGTTTTGTCATTTTCTGTTAACTGTTCTGTTGATGGTGCAGCTCCTCTCTCTCCTGTGGTTGCACTGTGGTGCAGAGGAAAAAACATTTAATCTGTGCTGTATGTTGCACATAGAGCATATATTTGACATTAAAGTGACTTGACATCTGTCTCAAGTGAGTCCATAACCCCACACACAGTCAAGTAGCACTTGAGGTGGCTTGTTGCAGGCCATTCTGACAGAATGGATCAGAGGTTGGCAAGACAGCACTGTGCTCTGTCCTTTATTCAGACATGTCTGAAGTTGCTGGGTGCCTAAGACGCTCTAATTATTATAGCCAAAGAGTGATTGGAGACAAAACTATTAGTGTAGGTGAAATAGTTTTAACATTTTACTGATGAAAAGTTGGACTCCACTTTGTTGTTTGGGAGTCAAACAACCGTCAGTGTTACTCAACAGTGGTTGGTTGAAAATGGAAGAAGAGAAAAAAACATGCCTTTTCTGAATAGAACACACGACAGTAGATAAAATGTTGTCCCTTCATTTACTTGTGTTCCTCCTCTCATAGACACCTTGTGAAACAATTTCTGAGGCTGACACACCTACAACCATCAGGCCAGAGGGCCATCGTTGGCGTGGTGGTTCACATCTGATCATTTCCCTCTGTGTCCCAATTGTATTGTCCTGTGGCTGATGGTGACAAATCTTGGGTGTTGTCTGCCTTTTTGCAGTGAAACAGCTGGGATCAGCTCCACACCATTTTGTCACCTTTAACAGAATAAATGATTTAGAAAATGCAGAGATTGACTTGTACTTAGGGGAAAAATATCCAAACATGTTCCCGATGAGCTGTTTGGCACTCTGTTCGTGTTTCCTCTTTCAGTGTATGAATGTGATTAAAATTGAAACTTGTTTTGAACAGCTGTAGCCAGCTGCAACCCAGTCCAGGGTGAATACCACTGCCCGTCCAAAACCAACTGGATTAGACTCCAACACACCCACAACATTAGTGAAAATGAGTGACATAGAAAATGGATGGAGGGATTTATGGATTTTATTTTTTGGGGGGGAGAATAGGAATTATTTTCACCACACCATCTTGTTATTGACCTTTGTATTATAATGAGCAACAAATGGCAGCTTGTGACATTTTTTTGTGCAAGGGCCACTTCATAGCATTGTTTTACTTTCAGGTAACAGGTGCTGGTGAGGTTAATAATTGCCAGACATCTGAAAAACTCATAAGCACCAGTTAGCTGGTTGACTATGAATGCTCGCATGCCTGTTTATGAGTTGCCTGGCCCTATGTTATTTTCAGGGTTAAAACATTGCAAATTTCTGCTTGGAATGTGTTTTTCAGATGTGCTTGAACTAACTGGAAGCTTGTTTTACGCGTGTATCACAGATTCTGTATGGGCCCGCAAATTGCACAGTGTATCTGTATGAGTTATTGTGTGTATGGCCATTTGTATAAAGGTATGCATTGGGGTGCACTGGTGTGCAGGTCACATGTCAGTGCACACGTCTTGTCTGTCAGGGTTACCTGTATGGAATGTGCAGGAAAATGGGAACGGATGCTCATGGACATGCCCGAACTTATTGTGTGTCACATGACAAACTGCACCTCCCAGCACCATCCTTTCAGTTACTTTCTGGTTCTCAAAGTAATGCATCTCACTGGTCATAGCTTGTTATTCCTCATACACATCAGCCTTTCTCCGTACTGACCATTTGTTTGAAACCTCGACAAAAGGAATGTCTTGATCAATGCTTGATGTCATGATCGAAAGATATTTCCTGACCTCTTCCTCAACTTCTGCTTTGCTTCAAGACCAATGGACAAGAATTGGTCATGTCAGGTTGGAAACGAACCGAATAAAGTTTAGGATCCCAGAATCGTAGATCAGAATCAGAATCAGAATCAGAATCATCTTTATTGGCCAAGTATGTAGAACACACAAGGAATTTGTCTCCGGTATAACACGCTGCACTAGTATCATCGTAAACAACAAAAACATTGAACCTTAAATGAACCATTTTAGAGTAACCAGTAGTTTTGTAGTACCATTTTGTGGTGCAAGAAGAGTGACTATGTCAGTGACTGTTTAAGGAGTTAATGGCTAGAGGGAAGAAGCTGTTTAAGTGTCTACTGGATTTGGTGCGCATGGATCTGTAGCGTCTGCCTGAGGGGAGTGGCTGAAAAAGGTGGTGGGCAGGGTGCGGGGGATCCAGGAGGATTTTCCGTGCCCTTGTCTTGATTCTTGCAGTGTGCAAGTCCTCAAGAGTGGGTAGGGCGGTGCCAACGATTTTTTCCGCCGTCCTAACTGTCCGTTGAAGTCGGATTTTGTCCTTATTTGTGGCGGCCCCAAACCAAACCGTGATGGAAGAACACAGGATTGATTCGATGACTGCCGTGTAGAACTGTCGTAGCACCTCCTGTGGCAGGCCATGCTTCCTCAGCAGCCTCAGGAAGTACATCCGCTGCCGGGCCCTTTTCAGGATGGAGATGGTGTTGACTTCCCACTTCATTTCCTGGGAGACTGTGATTCCCAGGAACTTGAAGGTCTCGACGGTTGACACAGGGCAGTTGGATAGTGTGAGGGGCAACTGAGGAGAAGAATGTTTCCTGAAGTCCACGATCATCTCTACAGTCTTGAGCGTGTTCAGCCCGAGGTTGTGTCGGCCGCACCAGAGCTCCAGCTGCTCCACTTGTTGGCGGTACGCAGACTCGTCGCCGTCTTTGATGAGACCGATGACCGTGGTGCCGTCTGCAAACTTTATGATTTTGACAGCTGGATCTGTTGAGGTGCAATCGTTTGTGTAGAGAGAGAAGAGCAGTGGCGAGAGGACACATCCCTGTGGGGCTCCAGTGCTGGTGGTGCGTATTGATGATGTTGTTGCTCCCAGTCTCACCTGTTGTGTCCGTCCCGTCAGGAAGCTGAGGATCCACTGGCAGATCGTAGGGGACACACCGAGGTGGAGTAGTTTGGGGGTGAGGAGTTCCGGGATGATGGTGTTGAACGCAGAGCTGAAATCCACAAACAGAATCCTTGCGTAGGTCCCTGTGCTGTCGAGGTGCTTGAGGATGTAGTGCAGACCTATGTTGACTGCGTCTTCCACAGACCTGTTTGGCCGGTAGGCAAACTGGAGAGGGTGCAGTAGGGGTCCAGTGACGTTATTTAGGTGGTTCAGCACAAGGCGTTCAAAGGACTTCATGACCACAGACGTTAGGGCGACAGGCCTATAGTCGTTCAGTTCCGATGTTGCCGATTTCTTGGGAACTGGGATGATGGTAGACTGTTTGAAGCAGGATGGGACCTCACACAGCTCCAGGGATCTGTTGAAGATTTGTGTGAAAACCGGAGCCAGCTGGTCAGCGCAGACTTTCAGGCAGGAGGGGGACACTTTGTCGGGCCCCGGAGCTTTCTTGATCTTTTATACCAAACAAAACCCTGTAACAAAAAAAATATTCACAAAAAGCGCACCGACAGAGCAAGAACAAAAATTGCTGGTCAACAATAACCAGGAAAAAACAAGGAAATAATTAACCCGAGAATACTAAACAAAATTTCTTTAAGAGTTCAATTCACTCAAAAGAAAAGCAAGATCAAATGACGAAACAAAGACTACACTTACAAAAGCGTTGAGCGAAGAGAACAAGAATGACTCTGACGAGAGCGAGGAGTCTACAAAACAAACACTTGAGCAAGAGCAGCGACAAGGTTCAATAATCTGACAAGCTGCCTGCAGCTTGTCGGATACATGGCTTATGAACAATTGGCAGCAGGTGTGCACACAGAAGGGAAGACTCTTGTCTGCAAGACACACACTATAATATACATGCATATATATTTATTAGAGCTGTCAAACGATTAAAATATTTAATCTAATTAAAAATGCAACTGCCATAATTAACTCAAAATCACTAAAAATTAATCGGGATTAATTTTTGATCGTTTATGAATTTCCTTTTATATTTTTTGTCCTATTTTTCCCCATTTTAACGCTCTCATCAACATGGAATCATGAATCAGTTTTCTATGTGCAAAATGCAAATATTTACTGTAATACCAATTTCGATTTTCAATTTGACATTAATATTTTTCACTTGGAGCAGTTATTCACACATAATCTCTCACACAATATTACTGTCCATCAATAACAGTGAAAAAAATATTTTGTCACACAACAGCTGCTTTAACAGCTCTTTTTATGGAATCAAAGTATTATAAAGTGGACATCTAAGATAAACTAGTACTCAGCCGATAGTGGATTTAAGCCATGGTTTCGTACTTCGTTTTTCTCAAGTTTGCTTTGAACACAGGACACTGAACAGAACACCGGTTCGCTGTCAATCACAGGGCACACATAGACAAACAACCATCCGCACTCACACTCACACCTAGAGACAATTTGGAGTACCGTATTTTCACGACTATAAGTCTTAAATTTTCTCCAAAATGGACAGGACGCCTTATGGTGCGGAGCGTCCTTTGTATGCGCTGAGTTCCAAAATCTGACTGACAGCCGACACGCTGTTTATATAGAGAAAAGGCGGAAGCGACTGTGGCCAGGCATGCGGGAAAGAAGTCGGCCAATCAGGGAAGGGTGGGCGTGTATATATACATATATGGAGAGGGAGAGAGAGAGAGAGAGAGAAAGAGAGAGAGAGAGGACAGGCAAGCTGGGGAGCAGTCCGCCAATGGTGAAGGGTGGGCGTGTAAGTGGACGCTAAAGGGACGCCGCAAGCAGGTACCAACACCTGTATAGAGTGTGGAAATGTGCATTGTTGCAAAACAACTCCGGTTTTGGTTTCTAAGAACCCCTGACAATAAATTCGACAAAGAGACAACCCTACGAAGCTCAGTTCAAATTAAAGCCACCGGTTATGCTTTTGGCATGTGTGCCCATCTCACAGCAGCGGTGAAAAACCAAGTCAAGCAAATGAACTCTGAGCTTGCCGTTATTCCCGGAGGCTTGACTAAAGAACTCCAACCGCTGGACATTGGCATCAACCGGGCGTTCAAAGTAAAGTTGCGAACGGCATGGGAACAATGGATGATCGATGGCAAACACAACTTTACAAAGAGTGAGAGGCAGCGCTGGGCGAGTTACGCCACAATACGCATCAACGAGAGGGAATGCAGCGTTTTTGATGGATTACGGTACTTGCACAATTGTTCAATTCTTTCTACACACAAACGCGCTGCCACCATATTTCGCTCTGTTCTTTACTTTCAAATGTCGGAAAGCTTCACACGAGAGAAATGTTGATTTTGCTGTTGCTGCTCCTTCTTTCCGCTCGGCAATGCGTAGCAACTCACACTAGCATGTGATGCGTTCAATGACAACTGGGATGTGCAGTCCTCTGCTTCTGATACAGAGGATGAGGACTTTGGTGGATTTCTGGGTGATTATTGATCGAAAAACGTGAGAACATTGTACGATGGCTAAATAAAATACACCCGAACTCAGTTCTGCTTTCGTTACCTTTTTAAAAACGTGTATTTAGTTTGTATCTGTATGTCTAGGCATGCTACCGTATGCTTCAAGCTAACGTGTTAGCGTGCGCGCATGCATGCCGTATGTTTAAGCTGGCGTATGTTTTACCACTGTAAAACTCCGCCCATTGGTACAGTGCGGTCTGTCTATGTGTAAAATACAGAAATGTCACCCATTAATGAGACTACGCCCAACCGTACGGTGCGTCAAATAGTCGTGAAAATACGGTATTCCATTAACCTGCCACGCATGTTTTTGGGATGCGGGAGGAAACCGGAGTACCTTGAGAAAACCTACGCAGACACTGGGAGAACATGCAAACTCCACACAGGAAGGCCTGTGTGCAAACCTCTGCAATGTGACGGCAATGCGCGAACCAGCCGACTACCGGGCTGCCTTTGAATGTTTTTTTTTCTGTTCATAATATATTTTTACCATTCCAGGATTGACTAGAACTACTTGAAGTACGTTTAACTGCGAGTAGATTAAAACCCATTTCTCATGAATTGCCAGTAGGTCTTTAAAATATAGTACAGTAAAATAAGACACCTTTGTGGCATTAGAACAGAGGTTGTAAAAAAATATTTGGCATGCATGCACCCCCAAGTCTGATGCAGAAATACCTGACAATTGTAGGAGCACATTGCGTAATTTTGAAGAAATGACTCCACCATCACGCTGCTTTGCCTGTATTCATAACAAAGCCACCCAGAGTGTTAGTTTCAATAGTGTTCCGGCATTCCGTAACGGCGATGCACTTCGGATAAGTTGCTATACTATTCTGGTAGTGCTATTTATACAACGATCTGACTCTGCTGCTACCCCCACTGATGCCTTATCACTGAACATTCTGTCACGCCTTTCCTTCTTGAACCCAGGCCGAGTGTGGCAGTGTGAAAGAAACGATTGTCCAGTATTTTGACTTTTGCTTTTTTGACAATCACTCAGTGGTGAAAACTGATGTCCCACTCTTTGGTGTCAGGGAAGAAGTACAATACTGCACTGTCCAATATAAGTGATCATATTACAGTACAGGACGACACGGTAGTCGACTGGTTATCACGCCCAACTCACAGTGCAGAGGTGCAGGGCTACATTCCGGCGACAGCCTTCTTCTGGGGAGTTGACATGTTGATTTGGGATGGAACCCTCCATGCATGGTTAGGAGCTTTTGGGTCTTAACGTCCGTGGTCTGAATTTATTATTCCTGCATTATTCCTGGTATCTGATCACTGGTAGGGCATAGCTGTTTATTGCCCGTCTTGTTCTTATTGTCTTATTCTTGCCATTGAGCTGGTTTCTGAGGACTTACCTCACTCGCTAGAGGTATTTGGCCGTAGCCACTTTCCTTGTGGCCAGTCAGTTCAAGGTTGCCATTGGCTTGTGGTATACCGAGGTACTTGTAGTTGTCCTCAATGTCTGCTAGGAGTGAGACCCCTTCAGTGCAGACTACCTTTCCTCTCTTAGTCACCATCCGACTACATTTCTCACGGCCGAATGACATCCCGATGTCGCTTCTGTAGATCCTGGTTGTGTGGATCAGGGAGTCTATGTACCTTTCGCTCTTAGCATACAGCTTTATGTCATCCATGTAGAGGAGGTGACTGATTGTAGCTCCATTTCTGAGGCGGTATCCATAGCCTGTCTTGGTGATTACTTGGCTTAGGAGGTTCAGTCCTATGCAGAACAGCAGTGGGGAGAGTGCATCACCTTGGTATATGCCACATTTGATGGACACTGGGGTAAGTGGCTTGCCATTGGCTTCAAGTGTGGTTTTCCACATCCTCATTAAGTTTGCAACAAAGGCTCTTAGGGTCCTGTTCACCTTATACAACTCCAAGCATTCAGTGATTTATTTTATGTGGCAACGAGTCATAGGCTTTCTTGTAATCAATGCAGGCTGTGCACAGGTTGGTACGTCGGGGCCTGCAGTCTTGTGCGACTGTTCTGTCAACCAGGAGCTGATGTTTGGCTCCTCTGGTATCTCTACCAATGCCTTTCTGTGCTTCGCTCATGTATTGATCCATGTGTCCACTTATCTTAGCCGCAACGATGCCTGACATGAGCTTCCATGTTGTGGAGAGACAGGTTATTCACCAGCCATTGTGATGTGAACCTCCTTCTCCCATATGCCTTTCTGGTACATTTCAGTTTACAGTCTTGGTGGGTCAGCTCTGTTGTTAGGACCCTGCCACTGAGCGTACACTTTTGCAGGTTGTGTTGCGAACAGCCTGTTTATTCATCTGGCCTCATTCTCTTTCGTGTACCACTTTAGGCGGCTGGACAAGGCTTGGAGCCTTGTTTGGTAGTTTCGAGTGCTTCTGGTATGGTCATCTGGATGTACCTCTCGGGTATTGGCCTTTTCATCGCACCTCTCTGGGCCTCCGGTAATTGACTCACATCTTTCCGAGCCGCCTTGATCTTAGCCTCCAAGATCCATTACCCACATTACCCACCATCTTTCCATGGTGGGTAATGTATCTCATGTCTTCCATGGTTGCTCTTATAGCCAAGCATCTCAAGGATCACTGATGCTGAAGCGTGTATCAGCTCATTGGTTTCCGTGATCGTTACGGTAGGGATCGCCCTCAGTGCTGCATTCACACTTTCCATGAGACTTTCAGGTGGTCGTTCACATAGCAGTGTGTAATCGGTTTCTAGGTTGCACAGCTTTCATTCTCGCCATGATCGTAGCTTTCAGGTCAGTTGCTGCCTCGCTCAGCATTTCATTCATTGGGGCTGGCCTCCCAATCTCATCATCTGCATCCATTGGGGCTTGCCTCCCAATCTCTGGTATGAACTCCTCCTCTGATCTGGCAGCCTGGGGCCCATCACCATGGAACCTGTGTTGTACCTCATCAATCTCAAGTTGTGATAACAGTTGCCGTTTGTGGATTTTGGAACACTGAGCTACTAGTTGTTTCGTGGTCAACCGTGACTGTGGGTTTCGAAGTAACCATTTAGCCCACATTCTCTGCATGTAACCCCTCTGACTAGGGTTGCTTGAGTAATAGCATTCCAACAGAGTCATGTTATCGCATCTCGCCCATCTCTGCTTTGTTCCAATAGCCCATTTTTCATCAAGGTGCTCTGGTTCCAGCACCTGACGCAGACCTTGTTTGGCCAGGCGACGTCTGAGCCGGCATGTCATTCATTTTATTGTCTCTTATCATTGTCTGAGGTAGGCATTTGCGTGAAGGATCTTGCCCAAGGACCCACACTGGATGGTGTTACAGTATGTGCTCATTTTTTGCCCCAAGCGGGATTCGAACCCGATTCGAACACTCTCTTATATATATTTATATATAAAGATATATATACTTCGCAAAAGATCTGCGATCCGTAGGCTCAAAGGTGCGGATCAAACCGTCGCCAATTCCTAGTGGATTGCAGTGAAGTCCGTAAGGGAGCCTCCACGCCGAATTGACGGGACTTTCCGTCACTGGAGAGTTGGTGTGAAGTGGTAATGACCTTCGGGTCAGTAAAATCCCGCGGGATCGCATCCGGCGGTATACAAATCACCGCAGTCCTGGCGTTAAGCGCCTAGCAAGACGGCGGACCGGATCCCCAAGCCGACCATCCACCTTGGGTTATGAAGGAATGCCTACCCTTCAAAATAAAACACAGGGCCCGGCAGACCCCCTGGACCACCACCGTCGGCCACCGCGCTGCCGTGGACCCTGGCCACGGGGTCGAAGTGCGGGGGCGGGGTTGCGACCCGTCCCCCTCTCTCACGCTACATAGCCCCCAGGATGGCGATTTCTCCCCCCTCCCCCTCCTGCCCCCTCAACCCGTGTCCCCCTTCTCCCGATCCCTTTCACCTCAAGAAGTCCGGCGGCGATGGCGCGGGGCGTCGGGGACCGGCTCAGATGAGGGCCCACATCCCTAGTTCCACAACCACACGTCGGCGGCCGTGGCACGACGGTCGCGCCCCTTGCGAACTGGTGATGGTGCAGGGGAGAGGCAGCGACCACGGTGGCGGAGCAGGACTCTTTAGTCGTAGCGCTGCCCCCCTCAATCCGAGGAAGGGCCAATAAAAGAAGGCGGCCTAAACACGCCCATCACCGCCACCGATCGGCTGGAGACCCGCCTCCAGCAGATTCATCCTTCATGCGGGCAAAACAAATACAAATACAATAACCGGACTGCTTTCCTTGAAATCGGCGCTTGGAATGTACGAACCCTGATGGACAACGCAAGAGCAAATAGACCGGAGCGCAGGACTGCCCTCATCGCCCTTGAGATTCAGAAGCTCGGCCTGGACGTTGTTGCCCTCTCCGAGACCCGTCTCCCTGGTGCCGGGCAGATCGAGGAGCCTCGGCACGGGTACACCTTCTTCTGGAGCGGACGAGCTGTGGAGGAGAGAAGAATTCACGGTGTAGGGTTCTGCATTAAGTCACATCTGGTTAGGGATCACAACATCATCCCCGTAAGAACTCATGTCCATCACTCTACCTCTATGTCAATCCCAATCCCTTGTGATCATCAGCGCCTATGCACCTACCCTGGACGCCTCGGAGGAGGCGAAGGAGTCCTTCTATGCCGCGCTGCGTGGCCTGATCCTCCGCGTCAACCCCCGGGATAAGCTCTTGGTTCTGGTGGATTTCAACGCGCGGGCTTTGGGGAGGGATTCTGGGGAAGGAAGGCGTTGGCAACTGTAACGAAAATGGAGAACTACTCTGCGCAGAGACGGAAATGGTAATAACCAACACACTGTTTCGGATGGCCAACAAGCCCAAGACCACCTGGCAACATCCAAGATCCGGCCACTGGCACCTGATCGATTACGTCCTTACCCGCATCTGCGACCGAGCGGACGTCATGGTCACGAGGGCAATCCGCTCCATGGATGACGGATGGTCCGATCACAGGCTGGTAGCCTCAAGACTTAGGCTAAAGATCGCGCCTGCGAAAAGAAGGAAGAAGACCCCCAAGAGGATATGTTTCAATGTTGGGCTGCTGAGGAATCCCGAAGTCCTCGAACAGTACCAGACGTCCCTCGCGGGCAAACTGGACACTCAACCTCGGACCCTTCCTGCCACTGTCCACTCAGACTGGGAGGACTTGAAAACTGCGCTCACCAAATCCGCGGAAGAGGTCCTCTGTATCCAGAAGAGGAGAAATCCCGATTGGTTTGCCGAAAACCTGGAAGAAATTGAGCCACTGATTTCAAGAAAGAGAGAGGCTCGCATTGCATGGCAGAACTGTGTTTCCTCCAAGAGACTTGAAGAAGTCTACCGGGCGGCCAAGAGTGAAGCACAGAGAGAGATCCGGAGGATCCAAAATCAATGGTGGGTCAACTTTGCCCACCAAATGCAGAGTTTCGCTGACCGTTACGATACCAGATCCTTCTTCGAAGCTACGAGGAAGATCATCAGTCCGGCTCACAGTCCTCCAATGGCTGTGAAGGCAAAGGATGGCACAATCCTGCAGGAAAAGGAGGATACTCACCAGCGATGGAAGGAGCATTTCATGGAGCTCCTGAACCGTCCGACATGCGCAGCAGACGGCTTCCTCGATCCTGTCCCCCAGCTCCCTGTGCAACACTGGATGACGGAGCTGCCGACTCTCCGGGAGATCTCCGGAGCCCTGAGGAGGATGAAGAAGAACAAAGCTGCTGGAGTTGACGACATCCCCGTAGAACTTTTACAAGCTGGGGGTGCACCTCTCCTCACCCGCCTCCACACCTTCATCCTTCAATGCTGGGTCGAGTAGACGGTGCCTGGAGAACTGAAGGACTCCGTCATCGTCACGATATTCAAGAAGGGCGACAAACTCGACTGTGGAAACTATCGTGGAATTTCCCTGCTGTCAACTGCTGGAAAACTCATCTGTCGTATACTGGCCGACCGACTCACCTGTCTCGCTGAGCGGGTTCTTCCGGAGTTCCAGGCGGGCTTCCGTCCAGGCAGGGGAACCGCGGACATGGTGTTCTGCGCCAGGCAGCTCCTGGAGAAGTGCCGGGAGCAGCGGAGGGAGTTCCACGCCATCTTTTATGATCTGGCCAAAGCGTTTGATTCTGTGCCCCGAACAGCACTCTGGAAAGTGCTGGAATGTCAAGGCTGCCCCCCCAAATTCATATCCCGCATCCGGATGTTTCACGACGGCATGAAGGGTTGCGTCCTGACTCAGGGCGAAATGACTCCCCCATTCCCGGTTCGGACCGGTGTCAAACAGGGCTGCACGGTGGCGCCGGCGTTGTTCTGCCTCTACATCGCCGCGCTCATCCACCACGTCACCCCTGTCCAGGAGCACGGAATCACTCTACGCTACCAAACTGAAGGGTCACTCTTGAACCTCAGCCGTTTGAGGAGCAAGCGGGGGACCATGCTCACGACCGTCAGCGAACTCCAGTACGCTGATGACAATGCTGCGGTCTCCAACTCCTCCGGGGGCCTCCAGCTCATCGCGGATGGCTTTGCCGCGGCATACAGGACCTTTGGCCTCTCCGTCAACACCAAAAAGACAAAGACCCTCCATCTGAACCATCATCCACCCCAAATCACCATAGACGACGAACCCATCGAGCAGGTCTCGGCGTTCCCTTACCTGGGTAGCATTATCCAGCAGGACGCCGGCCTCACGGAGGACCTCACTCACCGTATCCAGGCAGCCCACACAGCCTTTGGACGCCTTGGTCGTTGGGTCTTCAGGAATCACGCCATTTCCACCAACACGAAGGTCATGGTGTATAAGTCTGTCGTCCTCCCGACCCTTCTCTATGGCGCTGAATGTTGGACCCTCTATCGGAGCAGCATCAAGAGGCTCGAGAGGTTCCACCAAGGATGACTCCGATCTCTCCTCAACGTTTCCTGGGAGGAGAGATTGACTAATAATGAGATCCTCACCCGGGCTGGCCTCACGAGTATCGAGGCCATGATCACCTTGGCCCAACTGCGGTGGGCCGGCCACGTGCAGCGGATGAGCGACAATCGTCTCCCGAAGCAGCTCCTCTACGCGGAGTTGCTGGAGGGCACCCGTCCCCGTGGAGCCCCAAAAAGACAATTCAAAGACCAGCTAAAGGGTCATCTTCAGCGGTGCCGGATTCCCCCGGCACAGTGGGCTGACCTGGCCGCGGATCGGGTGGCCTGGCGTGGGGCTGTGCGGGGCGGGGTCCGGGTCTTCGAGACTCGACGCGTCGCTGTAGAGGAGGACCGACGAGTTCGGAGGAAGGAGAGGGCCCTGCAACCGCCCGGCCCCCCAACCCACTTCTGTCAATCCTGCGGGCGGGGTTTTCGGGGAAGACTGGGCCTCCAGTCATCGGAGACACAAGCACCAGGAGCCGTCGCCCTGTCCTGGGGGCCGCATTCCTCGATAACGAGGGCCTTCACCGACCGACCGAAAGATATATAAATAGATATAGAATATAGAAAGATATATATGTATATATAGTTGGTAAGGCATCGGTTTGGCATACGGGAGACGGTGGTTCAAATCCCGCTTGGGGCAAAAATGAGCACATAACACCATCCAGTGTGGGTCCTTGGGCAAGATCCTTCACGCTCATACAACGAGTGGCACATAGAAATTGATTCATGATTCCATGTTGATGAGAGCATTAAAATGGGGAGAAATAGGACAAAAAATGTAAAAGGAAATTCAGAAATGATAAAAAATGTGTGAGTAATCACAATTAATTTTTT
This sequence comes from Hippocampus zosterae, assembly GCF_025434085.1. Classification (NCBI taxonomy): domain Eukaryota; kingdom Metazoa; phylum Chordata; class Actinopteri; order Syngnathiformes; family Syngnathidae; genus Hippocampus; species Hippocampus zosterae. Next base: position 15,727,634 of record NC_067467.1, read on the forward strand.
AGTTCAATTGAGTTAATTATGACAGTTGCATTTTTAATTAGATTAAATATTTTAATCGTTTGACAGCTCTAATATATATATATTATATATATATATATATATATATATATATATATATATATAAAGAGTGTTTTTTGTCAGTAGAGTCAATTGGACAATGCAATGTATGTGATAAAATACCAATGTCTACATTGACACTGTTGTTAAGAACTTTACCTTTGACTATGAAGAATGTATTTAATATTAGATTAATTTTAATATATATATATATATATATATATATATATATATATAAAGAGTGTTTTTTGTCAGTAGAGTCAATTGGACAATGCAATGTTTGCAATGTAAAGGAAATGTATGTGATAAAATACCAATGTCTACATTGACACTGTTGTTAAGAACTTTACCTTTGACTATGAAGAATGTATTTAATATTAGATTAATTTTAATGTTAGATTTTTTTAATCCAACAGTTTCTATTGTAATTGCGAGATTTTAAATTCTAGTCAAAATCACAGATTAGTAGGGTTGTGCTTTTATTTTATTGGGACACCTCCCTCCACTCATTGGGTTTGATTGTGTGCCTTTGAGATTTATGTGATGGACTGTTTTATTCTTATTGATGGTAAATTGTTAAGAGGAGACGCATATGTTGTGCACCACTGTGAGGAAAGACAAAATTCAACATCAGGTAGATACACTGCACACACACACAAACCCAGTGAAGCATTGCAATGCAGAGACCTGATGCACAATTGCCACCGTAATTATTTCCTCAATGTGCAGGAGGGTGCCAGCAATTACCTGATACCAGGACTCTATCTCTTGTCCTGAAGGCAGGTTCACACTTGTCGCCTCAGCCAACTCAGTTCACACAGCCCGCACGCACACACACACACACACACACACACACACACACACACACACACACACACACACACACACACACACACACACACACACACACACACACGCACACACACACACACACGTACACATACAATACAATACAATACAATACATGCTGATTTATATAGCGCTTTCACAACAGCGGCAGCTGTAACAAAGCGCTTTACAAAACAGTTAACATAAAGTAAAATAATAAACACAACACATAACATAAAACACGGACAGTCGTGCAGTCCTAACCACTTTTCCGTCACACGCTTTGTTGTTTGAAGCAGTTTGAGATGAAAGAGGAGAGAATCAAAGTGTCCTTTAACCAGTGGATCAGAGACGTCATGCTCAAAATGTGCACATGTCGGCTACAAGCTAAGTTTCAAAGTCAACAAGAAACTGTAGCATCCATTGATGAAAAAAGAGATTGGTTCACTTCTCCTGTCCCATGGAAATCCATTTCAATTCCAAGCGGCGACTCACGGTTCCAAATAGGCATCGGCGCTCTTCGCCAACGCTCCTCTCTCCTCATCCTCAACTTCAGCGGCCATCCATCCAGCCGCACCAACGCCAACTGTCCAACAGCGCTGACATAGCCACTGAACAAATCGGGGTTGTGAAAAATGCTGCCCATTACTGGCGCAAAAAACACAAGCGCCCCCGGTCTGACATTCCTCCCAATCAAAATCTGTGCTGGTACAGGCGTGCTGCCGAGAAGGCGCAACCACCAAGCACAGATACTGCTCCTTTGACAAATGTCGTGGCCAAAAAGCGCTGAAAACAGTCCATAACAGGTCCACAGAATGAAACAACAAACAAAATGTGACAAAACAAAAGACCATCCATCCATCCATCATCTACCGCTTATCCGGGGCCGGGTCGCGGGGACAACAGCTTTAGCAGGGAAGCCCAGACTTCCCTCTCCCTAGCTACTTCTTCCAGCTCTCCCCGGGGGATCCCGAGAGGTTCCCAGGCCAGCTGGGTGACATAGTCTCTCCAGCGTGTCCTGGGTCTTCCCCGGGGTCTCCTCCCGGTGGGACATGCCCGGAACACCTCACCAGGGAGGCGCTCAGGAGGCATCCGAATCAGATGCCCAAGCCACCTCATCTGGCTCCTCTCAATGTGGAGGAGAAGCGGCTCGACTCTGAGCCCCTCCCGGATGACCGAGCTTCTCACCTTATCTCTAAGGGAGAGCCCGGACACCCTGCGGAGAAAACTCATTTCGGCCGCTTGTATCCGGGATCTCGTTCTTTCGGTCACGACCCATAGCTCGTGACCATAGATGAGGGTTGGGACGTAGATCGACCGGTAAATTGAGAGCTTCGCCCTTTGCTCAGCTCCTTCTTCACCACGACAGACCGATACAACGTCCGCATCACAGCAGACGCTGCACCGATCCGCCTGTCGATCTCACGCTCCCCCTTGCCCCCACTCGTGAACAAGACGCCAAGATACTTGAACTCCTCCACTTGGGGCAAGATCTCCTCCCCGACCCGGAGGGGGCACTCCACCCTTTTCCGACTGAAGACCATGGTTTCAAAACAAAAGACAAAAACAGCAAAAAAGAACAAAAAAGCAAGGCTCTTGAAGAGCACTTATCGAAGGCTGCCTACTCGGGCACCATCTTGGAAAAAAAAAAAACATATACATATACATATACATTAAGGGTGTGGAAAATAATCGATATTAATCGATATATTGATGCGCACGTGCGCGATGCGAGTGCATTGGTTCATTCACTGGGTACGACGCGATTGACGGGTGGAATCGAGATTCATCACGATGCATTGGTGGGTATCGGTAAAATCCGATTCAAGCGCCGTTTTATTTATGTCACGTTGTGCCCGAAGCGATAGAATGATTGCTCCGTGCACAACAAAATAAGGAAGTGGATCCCCGAAATAGCAGACACAAAAAGAGATTTTGTCAGATAACAAAAGGAGTCTTTAATAACGAACACAAAATAACCCGAACGGGAGAATAACAAAAAGCGCTGGTCAAAATAGGGACCAGGGATAAAATAAAAGGACAACTGAAAACGCTTGTGGAAAAAGATGGCAAGGAGGGTCAGATTAGAACAATGAATATAAGTTTCACTTGCAAGAGGAACAACGACGCGTAATAACAGCCACAAGGCTAAGAGGCAATGAATAAATGCAAGTAGGAATTGGGCGAGAGAAATTTGGCGCGGCGTGGAATTCTCCGGCAGTAGACTGCCAGAGCGTCCAAATAAAGACTGAGCAATTACTCCCTAATAGGTGACAGCTGTGTAAACGGCAGAAAGCCCGCCCCCTGCTGGCAACCCCGTGACGTGACAGTACCCCCCCCTCAACGGACGCCTCCCGGCGGACTACCCGGTTTGGACGGATGAGCAGCGTGGAAGTCGCGCAGAAGGGACGGATCAAGGATCCAGGAGCGGGGGACCCATTGCCGGACCTCCGGCCCGTAGCCCTCCCAGTCGACCAGATACTGAAACCCCCTTCCACTGCGCCGAGAGTCCAGGATGGCTCGAACCGTGTACATCGGGTCACCATCGACGACCCGCGGAGGAGGGGGCGGAGTGGGAGAAGGACCCAAGGGACTGGAGGTCACTGGTTTGAGCAGGGAGACGTGGAAAACGGGGTGAACCCTCATGGAGGCCGGTAGCTGGAGCTTGACCGCGACGGGGCTGATGACGGACTCGACCTCGAAAGGTCCGGTGAATCGGGGCCCCAGCTTAGCAGACGTGCCGGCCAGGCGAAGGTCCCTCGTTGCCAGCCACACCTTTTGTCCCACCACGTATGTAGGTGCCGGGCGCCGACGACGATCCGCGATCTGCCGGTTCCGGGTCGCCGTGCGGGATAGTGCAGCCCGGGCCTCCTTCTACACGCGATGGGCCCATTTGAGGTGGTGCTGCACCGAAGGGACCTCCACTTGTCCCTCCTGGGACGGGAACAGCGGCGGCTGGTACCCGTAGGCTGACATGAAGGGGGACCTACCAGTGGCTGAAGAGACGAGGGTGTTGTGCGCGTACTCCACTCAAGGTAAGTGGTCGGCCCAGGAGGAGGGACGGTGGAGACACACACAGCAGAGGGCCGCCCCCAGATCCTGGTTGGCACGTTCAGCTTGACCATTGGATTGGGGGTGATATCCCGAGGACAGACTTGCCGTTGCCCCGAGGGACCGGCAGAACCGCTTCCAGACGCGGGACACGAACTGGGGCCCCCGGTCCGAGACAATGTCCATCGGGATGCCATGGAGACAGAAGACGTGCTTGACAAGGAGGTCGGTGGTCTCCAGCGCAGATGGCAACCTGGACAGAGGCACAAAATGGGCGGCCTTGGAAAATTGGTCCACGATCGTGAGGACGACGATCCGCCCACGGGATGGAGGAAGGCCCGTAACGAAGTCCAGGGCGATGTGGGACCAATGTCGAGGAGGGATGGGCAACGGCTGGAGCAGCCCCGCCGGGGGCCGACGTGAGGACTTGCCGCAAGCGCAGGAGGAGCAGGCACTGATGTAATCCACCACATCCTTCCGGAGCTCCGGCCACCAGAACCGCTGGGTAATGAGTTGCACAGTCCGGTTCACCCCAGGATGGCATACCACCTTGGACCCGTGCCCCCACTGCAACACCTCCGAACGTAGCGGTGGGGGCACGAACAGCTTCCCCGTGGGACATTCCGCCGGAACTTGGACCCCATCCAGAGCTGCTTGGATCCGCTGCTCAATCTCCCATCTCAACGCCCCCACGATGCACTGGGCCGGGAGAAAGGCCTCCGGAGTCCGGTCCCTTTCTGCGGGGTCGTGGAGACGGGAAAGGCCGTCGGGCTTGGTGTTTTTGGACCCTGGGGAGTAGGTGAGGATGAAGTCAAACCGGGTGAGGAACAGGGCCCACCGGGGCTGACGGGCGTTCAGTCGTTTGGCGGAGCGGAGGTATTCAAGGTTCTTATGGTCTGTGTACACGGTGAAGGGCTCCCTCGCCCCCTCGAGCCAGTGTCGCAATTCCTGTAAGGCGGCGACTACGGCCAGCAGTTCACGGTTGCCCACGTCGTAGTTTGATTCGGCAGCACTGAGTCGACGAGAGAAAAAGGCGCAGGGGTGCAGCCTCTGGTCGACCGGGGAACGCTGGGACAGCACCGCCCCCACCCCTGAATCCGAGGCGTCCACCTCTACAACGAACGGGAAATCAGGGTCAGGATGTTGCAATACGGGGGGACTGGTAAATGCCGCCTTCAGGGTCTTAAATGCCGCGTCCGCAGCCGGGTCCCATCTGAAAGGGACTTTAACGGACATCAATCGGGTCAACGGGAGCACCTTTTGGCTGTAACCGCGAATGAAACGTCTATAGAAGTTGGCAAACCCCAAAAAGCGCTGTTATTCCTTCCGGGTAGTTGGAATCGGCCAGTTCGTTACTGCCTGCGTCTTGTTGGGGTCTGCTCTTAACTTGCCCTGTTCAATAATAAACCCCAGAAAAGAGATGACAGGTACATGGATTCACATTTCTCTGCCTTGACGAAGAGCCGATTCTCCAATAAACGCTGTAACACCAATCTGACATGTTGCTTGTGTTCTTGTAACGACCGGGAGAAAATTAAGATGTCGTCAAGATAGACGAAACAGAAAATGTTCAGCATGTCCCTTAATACGTCGTTGATTAGACTTTGGAATACGGCGGGAGCATTTGTCAGCCCGAAAGGCATGGCTAAATATTTGAAATGACCTAGGGGAGTCTTAAAAGCAGTCTTCCATTCATCTCCCTCCCGGATGCGGACCAAATGGTAAGCACTGCGTAAATCTAATTTCGAGAATATAGTGGCCGTTTGTAAAGGAGCAAAGGCGGAGTCCAACAATGGCAGCGGATACTTATTCTTGATTGTGATGTCATTCAACCCACGATAATCCACACACGGTCGCAGGGTCTTGTCTTTCTTCCCCACAAAGAAAAACCCCGCACCTAACGGTAATCGCGTTGGCCTAATTAGACCTGCAGCGAGCGAGCTGTTTACGTATTCCGTCAGCGCCTCGCGCTCGGGTTGGGACACCTGATACAGCCGTGAGGTTGGCAACGGAGCGCCCGCCTGCAGGTCTATGGCGCAATCGTAGGGGCGGTGCGGGGGCAAAGAGCGTGCGCGATCCTCGCTGAAAACCTTACGAAGGTCATGATAGCAATCTGGCACTCCATCAAGGCAGATAGTTTCGGGGGGTTCGTCACTGGCACGTTCGTGCTCCCCTACGGCCGAACGTAAACAATGTTTATAACAGTACCGGCTCCAACTGTCTATTGCCGGGCGCTCCCAGGAAATCACGGGGTTGTGAGTCTTGAGGGCAAACCGAGAATAACCGGAGCGTTTCGAGACCGCATTAAATAAAACCGTCGATGCTCGACATGGTTACCGGATAGTTGGAGTTTTAGAGGTTCCGTTCTTTGCGTTACTACCGCCAGGAGGCGCCCATCGAGATCACAAACCCGCTTCTTATCGACCAATTACTTGATAAAACAACCCAATTCAGACGCGAGGTTAGTGTCCATCAAACAATCATCAGCCCCCGAGTCTATCAGGGCCTTAACCCGCAGCGACCGGGACCCCCCAAATATCTCCCCTTCGAGTTCTAGTCTCTTGGGGTGCCCCGGCCGGGAGTCGACTCGCCGAGGCTCGGGAGGCTCTGCGCGGGGTCGTGACTCACAGTACTCAGGGAATGAAGAGAACGAAAACTCCGGACAGCTGGGAGCAGCACGAGGACCTTGTTGGACGCTGTCAGACACAGCCCGATCGTTGAATCGGCGCCTTCTCCCCTTCGATCCAACGTCTTTTCCACCCAGCTGCATCGGTTCCGCCGCGGTGGCCATGTTCCGGGATCGAGGGAGGTCTCCGGGCCCTGCTGCCCGAAGCGCCCCATGGTGTTCCTCGCGGTACGTGGCATGCCGGAACGGGAACCGATCACCTCTGCGCTCCCGGTTTCTCTCTCTCAGGCGGTTGTCCAACAGGAGGGTGAGCTCGATTAACCCTTCCAGGTCGGCGCTGTTGTCGCGGGTTGCTAGTTCATCCTTGAGCTGGGTGGTTAACCCGCGACGAAACAGTCCACACAGCGCCCGATCATCGTAGCCACTCGGCCAAAGTCCGGAACTCGATCGAGTAGTCCGCCACCGATCGCCTCCCCTGGTGGAGTGCAAGTAACCGGCCCTCCGCCTCTCTGCCCCGCACGGGATGGTGGAACACCCGGCGAACCGCCGTTACGAAGTCGTAGAACGAGGACCGGAGGGTCGGCTTCGCTTCACTCGTCGCCATCGCCCATGACGCTGCTGGACCTGTCAATAAGCTCATAACATAGGCCACTTTCGCGGCGTCATTAGTGTAGACGGACGGCTGCTGGTCGAATATGAGTGAGCACTGGTGGAGAAAGTGCCCACACTGCCCGTGCTCACCCCCGTAACATGGGGGGTGTGGAAGTGACGGCTCCCTCATCATTGTGAGGAATGATGCGGGTGCCTCAGGGGTGGTCGAACGAACCCCGGGGGGAGGTGTTCTCCGTTCCTCCACCCGTACTAAACGGGGTTCGAACTCATCGAACCGATGAGCCAGCATGGAAACCGAATTGGGCGAGAGTAATTTTGGCACGGCGTGGAATTCTCCGGCAGTGAGTAGACTGCCAGAGCGTCCAAATAAAGACTGAGCAATTACTCCCTAATGGGTGACAGGTGTGTAAACGACGGGCAGAAAGCCCGCCCCCTGCTGACAACCCCGGGACGTGACAATTTATGTTAAACGTCATCTATCTGCCCTTTCATAGGCGCAGCGAATGTACCATCATAGTTTTGCGTTTTGTGTTGAATACGGACGGTAGCCGTGCGTCACATACAGTCCAGTCCACAACTAGCAAAATACTATGGAAGTTCGCGCAAGCAGCAGCGCGGAAACTACTGTATTTAATGCTTCCGCAACATTCAGATCTTATGTTTGGAAATACTACGGCTTCGAAAAGAAAGACGGAAAGATTGATAAAAGCTCCGTAATTTGCAAAGAATGTCGCATTACGAAGCCATACAACGGCAGCACCACAAATATGCAGACCACTTAAAACGATGGCACCACATCACCGACAAGTTTCCCGCCCCCTCCCCGCGCCTCCCCGTCCAGTTCCTCGTTGGACCCCGGAGAAACTCTTGGCAAAGCAGGTCAGGATCAGAAAAAAATCGCCTCTTATTTTGGGGGTCCCCTTGCAGCTCACTGTGACCGCGCAAGGAAAAACTATATATGGATGACTCTTTTGGACATTTCATTTTGACACTCAGTGAGAGTGGTCTGTGTACGCTACAATACACACAGCAGCTATGAGGCTGTGACTGCCACATTGTTTCAATTGTATTTTTTTCTGTCTTATGGAGATGGATATTTCATATAAGACACTCAGTGAGTAGTCTGTTTGTGTTTACACTACAGCAACAGCTGTGAGTCTCAGGTGCCAAATGGTTTACATTTTCTTTGCACTAAACCCAATTTTGAAAGGGCTTAAATAAGTTGTTTTACACGTTCTACTGTTTCTAAGGAATAAAGTGGTCTACTTTTTGCAATACCATACTGAATTCCATCTTTTTTTTAACTTTTTTTCTTTGCATATTTGCATCATGTTTAATTGCACAATATCACAACAAATTGCATTGTATCGTATCGGATCGCATTGATTTGAACTAAATGTGTATCGCGTCGTATCACATCGTGAAGACGGTGAAACGTATCGCATCGTGTCGCCAGAAAATTCCATGTATCGTTTAAGTATTGCATCGCTGGTAGTGCATCGAGATGTGTATCGAATCGTCCTCAGTGCTGAGATTCACATCCCTAATATACATACACATACACGCACACACACACACACGCACACATTCACACACACTTCCCAGCCTGCCTGGAGCCTTCCAAGGCCATGAGTCTTTGCAGGAAGCAACTAAAGTTGGTCTTTGCTCTGTGTACATGTTTGTATGGTACTAACACAACCACTGATTATTTGTTGTCTTCTTTTTAATCAGAGTCTAGTTCTTTATCTCCAAATATCAGAGAAAAGCTGCACCTCCTCACAATGGGTGCACTGATTGAAGATTGAGCGCAAGTAAAGCTCGGCAAGCTGTTGAACTTTGCATGGAGGCGTGCAAGATAAAAAGTTTTCAAAGATTCAATAACATACCCTTTAAAAAGGGTGCAAGAGAGATGCAGTCCTTGACATGTAGGAAGGTGAAACTGATGAGACAAATTGTGTTCCTAAGGATCTATGAAGATAGTCCTTTAGTTGAAATGGAATAATTCAATCTATGCTTCAGAGGAAGTATCTTTTACCGACTCCACCAATACACAGCCACTACTGGGTGCAGTTATCTTTATGGACTTAAAGATGACAATCCGTGATATAAACTGTGATGACATATTTTTATATAACTGAAATATGCTGCACAAGACAACAAATGATTATTTTACGCTACATAAGGTTTCATAGCCGCCGTAGTTTGACTTCTGTCAGCCGACAAGGGATTATAAAGACTGCTCTGGAGCCACTCGAAGGCAACAGGAAGTGAGTCTCAACGCAAAAGCACTTATTGAAAACAATGGAAGCTTTTAAGACGCCACATAAGTAAACCACACAAGTACTGACAAAATATTTACCTCAGTGAATCAAAAAGTGCTCAGTTTGAGGAGTTTTTTTTTCAAATGGAATGCTTTTAAAAGCCAAATCCTACAGTGCTTCTTTTACACATTTAGCAAATTCACATTTCAAAATGCATTCCCTTCAGTTTGTGTGGCACTGAGAGGTCACCGGTTTGGTCGTTCAACATATAAAGATTCTTTGAGTCCCAGTGAAATGAGAAGGGCTGTGCAGTTACAGTCTAGCTTACACATTGAATGGATTCACACACACTTTTGCCTCCTCGAAAGTGTGAAGGCCCTCCTTTGTCTGTATTTTCTCAACAGGTCTGAAAGTGGAAGTTGTTTATTTTTAAGGACCACATCATTTTTCCTTTTGAACCCTGAAATAAGGTCATGCACATTAGAACTAGCTAAAAATTAAAGTTGATATCACTACACAGCGAAAACCCAAATTTCCACCCAAATAAATGAAGTATTTCAAATATGCAGTTGTTGCTCATGCATGGCTCGCAAATAGTGGTTTCAGTGTGTGTGTGTGTGTGTGTGTGTTATCCCCGTTAGCTTAATGGGGATATCCATCCATCCGTCCATCATCTACCGCTTATCCGGGGCCGGGTCGCGGGGGCAACAGCTTTAGCAGGGAAGCCCAGACTTCCCTCTCCCTAGCTACTTCTTCCAGCTCTCCCCGGGGGATCCCGAGTCGTTCTCAGGCAAGCTGGGTGACATAGTCTCTCCAGCGTGTCCTGGGTCTTCCTTGGGGTCTCCTCCCGCTGGGACATGACCGGAACACCTCACCGGGGAGGCGCTCAGGAGGCATCCGAATCAGATGCCCAAGCCACCTCATCTGGCTCCTCTCGATGTGGAGGAGAAGCGGCTCGACTCTGAGCCCCTCCCGGATGACCGAGCTCCTCGCCTTATCTCTAAGGGAGAGCCCCGACACCCTGCGGAGAAAACTCATTTCGGCCGCTTGTATCCGGCATCTCGTTCTTTCGGTCACGACCCATAGCTCGTGACCATAGATGAGGGTTGGGACGTAGATCGACCGGTAAATTGAGAGCTTCGCCCTTTGGCTCAGCTCCTTCTTCACCACGACAGACCGATACAGCGTCCGCATCACAGCAGACACTGCACCGATGCGCCTGTCGATCTCACGCTCCCTCCTGCCCCCACTCGTGAACAAGACCCCAAGATACTTGAACTCCTCCACTTGGGGCAAGATCTCCTCCCCGACCCGGAGGGGGCACTCCACCCTTTTCCGACTGAGGACCATGGTTTCAGATTTGGAGGTGCTGATTTTCATCCCAACCGCTTCACACTCGGCTGCGAAACGCTCCAGTGAGAGTTGGAGAGCCCCGTTTGAAGGAGCCAACAGCACCACATCATCTGCAAAAAGCAGGGATGCAATACTGAGGCCCCCAAAACGGACCCCCTCAACGCTTCGGCTGGGCCTAGAAATTCTGTCCATAAAGGTTATGAACAGAATCGGCGACACAGGGCAGCCTTGGCGGAGTCCTACCCCCACTGGAAACGATTCCGACTTACTGCCGGCAATGCGAACCAAACTCTGACATCGGTGGTACAGTGACCGAACAGCCCGTATCAGTGGGTTCGGTACCCCATACCGTCGAAGCACCCCCCACAGAACTCCCCGAGGGACACGGTCAAACGCCTTCTCCAAGTCCACAAAACACATGTAGACTGGTTGGGCGAATTACCACATACCCTCGAGGACCCTGCTAAGGGTGTAGAGCTGGTCCACTGTTCCACGGCCGGAACGAAAACCACACTGCTCCTCCTCAATCTGAGGCTCGACTTCTTGACGGACCCTCCTCTCCAGCACCCCTGAATAGACCTTACCAGGGAGGCTGAGGAGTGTGATCCCTCTGTAGTTGGAACACACCCTCCGGTCCCCCTTTTTAAAAAGAGGGACTACCACCCCGGTCTGCCAATCCAGAGGCACTCTCCCTGTTGACCACGCGATGTTGCAGAGGCGTGTCAACCAGGACAGCCCCACAACATCCAGAGCCTTGAGGAACTCCGGGCGGATCTTGCCACCGAGGAGCTTTTTAACCACATCGGTGACTTCAGCTACAGAGATAGGAGAGCCCACCTCAGAGTCCCCAGGCTCTGCTTCCTCCAAGGAAGACGTGTTGGTGGAGTTGAGGAGGTCTTCGAAGTACTCTGCCCACCGGTTCACAACGTCCCGAGTCTAAGTCAGCAGCGCCCCATCCCCACTGTACACAGTGTTAATGGTGCACTGCTTCCCCCTCCTGAGACGTCGGATGGTGGACCAGAATTTCCTCGAAGCCGTCCGGAAGTCGGCTTCCATGTCCTCACCAAACTCTTCCCACGCTCTGGTTTTTGCCTCGGCGACCACCGAAGCTGCGTTCCGCTTGGCCAGTCGATATCCGTCAGCTGCCTCTGGGGTCCCACAGGCCATAAAGGCTCGATAGGACTCCTTCTTCAGCTTGACGGCATCCCTTACTGCTGGTGTCCACCAGCGAGTACGGGGGTTGCCGCCACGACAGGCACCAACCACCTTACGGCCACAACTCAGATTGGCCGCCTCAACAATAGAGGCACGGAATATGGTCCACTCGGGCTCAATGTCCCCCGCCTCCCCCGGAACATGGGAAAAGCTCTGTCGGAGGTGGGAGTTGAAACTCCTTCTGACAGGGGATTCCGCAAGACGCTCCCAACAAACCCTCACAATACGTTTGGGTCTGCCAGGGCGGACCGGCATCTTCCCCCACCATCGGAGCCTACTCACCACCAGGTGGTGATCAGTTGACAGCTCCGCCCCTCTCTTCACCCGAGTGTCCAGAACATGCGGCCGCAAATCCGATGATACAACTACAAAGTCGATCATCGAACTGCGGCCTAGGGTATCCTGGTGCCAAGTGCACATATGGACACCCTTATGTTTGAACAAGGTGTTCGTTATGGACAATCCGTGACGAGCACAGAAGTCCAATAACAAAACACCACTCGGGTTCTGATCGGGGGGGCCGTTCCTCCCAATCACGCCCCTCCAGGTCTCACTGTCATTGCCCACATGAGCATTGAAGTCCCCCAGTAGAACAAGGGAGTCCCCAGCAGGAGTACTCTCCAGCACACCCTCCAAGGACTCCAAAAAGGGTGGGTATGCTGAGCTGCTGTTTGGTGCATATGCACAAACAACAGCCAGGACCCGAGAGGCAACCCTCTCGTCTACCGGTGTGAACCCCAATGTACAGGCACTGAGCCGGGGGGCAATGAGTATGCCCACACCTGCTCTGCGCCTCTCACCGTGAGCAACTCCAGAGTGGAAGAGAGTCCAACCCCTCTCGAGAGAACTGGTACCAAAACCCAGGCCGTGTGTGGAGGCAAGTTCGACTATATCCAGTCGGAAATTCTCTGCCTCACACACCAGCTCGGGCTCCTTCCCTGCCAGAGAGGTGACATTCCATGTCCCAAGAGCTAGCTTCTGCAGCCGAGGATCGGACCGCCAGGGTCCCCGCCTTTGGCTGCCGCCCAGCTCACATAGCACCCGACCCCTTTGGCCCATCTCATGGGTGGTGAGCCCATGGGAAGGGGGACCCACGTTGCCTCTTCGGGCTGTGCCCGACCGGGCCCCATGGGTGTAGGCCCGGCCACCAGGCGCTTGCCAACGAGCCCCACCTCCAGGCCTGGCTCCAGAGGGGGGCCCCGGTGACCCGCGTCCGGGCAAGGGAAACCTTGGTCCATATATTTTAACGGGGATATCTTTTTACATAATTTTTGACATAAGTTTTAATTATATGTAAAAAAATGAATTGAAAACTAGAACTTTTTACTCAACCGTTCCTGTGTTAGCATATCTTTAGTTTGAACAAACGGGCAAGAGAAAAATAAGCAGTCAACACCAGTATCTCGTATACGCTGTTCAGCAAAGCATTCGAAGCATAAATGTAAATGCGCAAACACATTGAATCAGGAAAATGGCAAATCAATTTTTTCCAGTGATTAAATTTGATGGGTATTATAAAGACACTTCAAGCTGCAAATATTCTGAAGATGACATCCATTTTACGAAACCACCTTAACTAAAAAAATCTAACATCGTTTGAAGTAACCACCCACACAATCGTTCCCGTGTTGTGTCAGGTTGCAGTTGTGGATATTGGTAACGCAAAACCCCACAAAAAGTTAAGCGTCGACCTCAATCCCCGTTTTGTGTTTTTGTACAAAGGAAGAATGTTTGTCTTTAACAGTAAGGGACTCCATCGTCATACAAATGCAAGTGTCAACGATCATTTAGGCTCAGAAGCCTGAAGAAAAGTGAGAGAAAGCAGAGGAAATTAAATATAATAATAAGAGCTGGGACAAAAACTAAACATATCTATTGCAGTTTAAGTCAAAGATTAAATCCTCAGATATGGATTCAAGTATCATGAACCACAGTTCATTAGCCAGGCGCTTCAGCAAGTCTATGATTTGTTCCTTTTAGTGAAAAGAAAAAAACTAAAATCAACACATTTAAGAGGTCTTGATTAAGAATCACAAAGACTGATATAAGAAGGAAGGAGTAGTAGCAAGATTACAGTCACACATGTCAAATTAAATGGATGCATCACAAATATCTGAGAACTCAACTACTGACTGGAGGTTAGGGCTGCAGTATCAATGTTTTTGTACTTTGTTGGGTCTTTGTGGAGAATGAAGCAGCCAGTCTGATCCTATCTTCAATCTTCTGTTAATGCTTCCTACGGAAAGTTAATATAAAAACTACCTGACATCCCCTTCAAACCACTTTTATGTTTCAGTCCAGAGTCTGTTACTCCCGTTACTAACAAACACTGTTTTTACTTGCAGCCTTGAAGAGATCCTTTGACATTGAAGATGTGGATGACATACCACCCTTCTCCTCAGCATCCACTACCTCCTCTCCCGTCTCTCCTCCGCCATCCCATTTCTTCCACAGCCAAAACAAAGCCAGTGAGGATAGCGGAGGAGGACAATCTCCTTCTTCATCTTTCACCAATATTAACAACCTGGGCTCTGCAGGGTACCACACCCATACCAGCCGGAGTTCCAATCCCAGTCCAGTCCTCAGATCACGCACGGTGGTCAGCAGTCTGTCCTTCAATCGAGCAACCATGAACAAACCAGCCATTTACAACAACTCCTCTGTGAATCGAGGAGCACCCTTTCAAAGCAGAGTGAACCCCAACAAGGGGTTCCCCATGTTGCAGGGACCAGGAAGTGACAATGACAGCCTTCATAGCTCCACTTCCAGCCTTGAATACTCTGGAGTTGCTAGCGGTTCCATTCATCCGAACAAGCTGACGTCATATCCGAGTCCATCGCCCCAGAATGAGTACCACCAAGTACAGTGCCAGCTCTCACAACAGCAACTACAAGCAAGTGGTACATTGGGAAACAACCACAATTTGAAGAAGTTCTCCTCTGATGGGATTGTTTTCCGCTCAGCATTGAACCAAGGAATAGGATTGGCATTGGTGGATCCTCACGAGATTAATCATGGATCCATGCCTAGCCTAGATATTCAAATCTGTGATGGACAAGAGGTCACGCAAGGTGTCCAAAGAGGTGGAGACCAGGTCTGTCCTGGCTTGAGATATACAAATGCCACCTGGAGTGGTCGGCGTCAGAATGCCAAAGCCCTTGAAGTTGAGGGTAGCTGTGGCCCCAACAATCATCATTATTCAGGCCCCCCGACGACCCAGCCCAAGGCTAAAGAGACTTCGCGTCTCAGTAAGTTTCCCCTGGACCTGGATAGCTTGGTGAGCACCACCTCCATTCCATCCCCTGCTAAAGTTCACAGACCCTTCAACTCCAACCCTCCAAAGCCTCCTCCAAGGGGCACAGAGAGTCCTCAGTGTCACAACAACTCCTTAACCACTGCATCTAGCCCACCAGCTTCCCTCAACAGCCTTGGTAGTTCTCCCGATACCCTCCCCCTCTCCCTTCACCATCCCCCTTTGCCCTTCTCAAGTCATTCAAGCACAGAATCTATTCTTGTTCCAGAGGTGAGCTGCTCACCAGTGCCTCTATCTCCAGCCCACACTCCACAGTTGAGAACCCTTTCCAGGCCTCAGGCTCTTCAAGTGAACCCTGTCCCTCCCAACTCCTCTCATCCTTCCAGCCCTCGAGCAACTGGCTCCTTGGAACGTTGCCCCAGTGATGTCGGCGATAGTGTAGGATGTATTTTACAAAGGATTGCCTCCTTCTCCCGGCCTTTCATCGCTGATACAACTCAAGCAACTGTCATCCAACCTCCTGCAGTTCCAAGCAATGGACGTCTGTCTTCGGAAATGGGCTGTCCTGCAGAGACCACAATTTTGCCAACAAGGGGACATGGCAAAAAGAAAAACAAAGGTAAGAAAAATATAATACAGTCAAACCTCGGTTTTCGAACGTCTCTGTTCTCGACCAAATCGGTTTTCGACCCAAAATTTCGAGTTTTTTATGCCTCGA
Organism: Hippocampus zosterae; assembly: GCF_025434085.1. Taxonomy (NCBI): domain Eukaryota; kingdom Metazoa; phylum Chordata; class Actinopteri; order Syngnathiformes; family Syngnathidae; genus Hippocampus; species Hippocampus zosterae. Next base: position 15,743,608 of record NC_067467.1, read on the forward strand.
ATGACGACCGAATTTTGGTTCTCGAACAAACCGAGCACACTTGAATGCGTCACTTGACTCCTCTCGCCTCTCGAAGTGACGCTTCCTTGTTTAGCGTTCCATGGTGAACAGACGTGTTCAATAAAGATCGTACGATTCGGAACTGAATCGTTTGAATGTGCTGCGCCAAAGTGTGTTTATAAGGACACAAACTGTATCAGCATGTCGTGGGTTTGTTGGCTGGAATTTTGCGAAATTATGGATCGTTTTAAGACGTTTTCCCCAGTGTGGAATAATTTTGATCTTGGTAAATCTTTTTCTCCTTTGAGCATTGTTTACTCTTATATACATGTTTGTTTTTTTACAGTGGCGCATTGCACCCACTTTATCAGTTTATCAAGTGAATGACCTGTTAAATAATAATAATAATAATAATAATAATACATCACATTTGTAAGCGCCTTTCACAACACTCAAGGACACTGTACAGCCAAGACCAATAGTAAAACACAGATAAAATAATAAATAAAGAAAGAAAGATTTAAGGCGGGTAGGCAAGTCTGAATAGGTGGGTTTTGAGCTGGGTTTTGAATAAGGAAAGAGAGTCAATATTACGAATGTTGGGAGGAAGTGAGTTCCAGAGTTTGGGGGCAGAGCGACTGAAGGCTCTGCACCCCATTGTACTGAGACGGGCAGAGGGTAGAAAAAGGTGGAGGGAGGATGAGGACCTGAGTGAGCGAGAGGGAATGGAGATTTGAAGAAGATCTGACAGATAGGGGGGCGCCAGGTTATGGATGGCTTTGAATGTATAGAGAAGTATTTTGAAGTTGATTCTAAGTTTGACAGGAAGCCAGTGGAGCTGTCTGGGGATGGGGGTGATATGATGGAAGGAGGGGGTTCTCGTGATGATCCGGACTGCTGAATTCTGAACAAGTTGAAGTTTATGGAGGAGTTTTTGATGGACACCGAAGAGGAGTGAGTTGCAGTAGTCAATACGGGAAGTGACGAGACTGTGAACAAGGTGGTGTGCGGAGTGAGTGAGGGACGGAGGCGGTTTATATTGCGAAGGTGGAAATGAGCGGACCGGGTAATGTTATTGATGTGGGAGTGAAAGGATAGTGAACTGTCAAGGATGACACCCAGACTCTTCACCTGGGGGGAAGGAGATATAGTGGCATTATCAATTGTGAGGGAGAAACTGTCGGCTTTGTTTAGAGTGGATTTGGTACCGACGAGTAGGAGTTCAGTTTTATTGCTGTTTAGCTTGAGGAAATTGTGGGTGAACCAAGATTTGATTTCTGAGAGACAGTGAGAGAGGGACGAGGGTGGGAGAGAAGCGTCGGGTTTGCTGGAGACATAGAGCTGGGTGTCATCCGCAAAGCAGTGAAAGTGTAAGCCAAATTTGCGGAAAATGTTTCCGAGTGGAAAGAGGTAGACAATGAAGAGGAGCGGACCGAGGACAGAACCCTGGGGAACACCAGAAGAAACGGGGAGGGATTGTGAAGTAAAAGAATTGTTGAATGAACTGAGAGCGGCCAGTGAGATATGAGTGGAACCAATGTAGAGGGGTGTTGGTGATGCCTATGGTAGAGAGTCTATTGAGGAGGATGGGGTGAGAGATTGTGTCGAAGGCTGCACTCAGGTCAAGGAGGATGAGGATGGAGATAAGGCCAGAGTCTGCTGCCATGAGAAGATCGTTTGTGATTTTTATGTGGGCTGTTTCAGTACTGTGACGGGGACGGAAGCCGGACTGGAATTGTTCATAAAGACTATTGTCGGTGAGGTGGGAGTGGAGCTGAGAGGCGACAGTTTTCTCCAGAATTTTCGAGATGAAGGGAAGATAGGAAATGGGGCGTAGGTTATTGAAGTCATTGGGATCTGAACCAGTTTTTTTCAGGATTGGGGTGACAGCTGCAGTTTTGAAGAGCACAGGAACAATTCCAGTCGACAGAGAGGAATGGATAATGGCTGAGATGAAGGGAAGCAGAGAGGGTAGGCAGGATTTGACCAGAACTGTGGGGAGGGGATCAAGCTGACAGGAGGAAGTCTTGGATTTAATGATGAGGTCTGAAATTAATGAGAGATGGGGGAGTTCAAAAGAAGAGAACAGTTTGCAAGGGGTGAGAGGGTCAGATGAGGGGAAAGCTACAGAGGAGCCCAGATGCTGGTGGATTCTGTTGATTTTTTCATTGAAAAAGAGGAGAAGTGCATTGCAGGTGTCACGAGAGTAAAAGTGAGGTGGTAGGGAGTCAGGAGGTTGAGTGATTCTGTTCCAAAGGGAAAAGAGAGTCTTAGTATTTCCAGCATTGGAGCAGATGAGTCCGGAGTAGTAATGTGATTTTGCTTGAGAGATGGAATCCTTGTAGAGGGATAGCTGAGCTGCATAGTTGTCCTTGTGAGCAGTGAGGCCTGTTTTCCTATAAAGTCTCTCAAGCTGCCGGGTTTGGGATTTCAAGGAACGTAGATGAGGGGTGAACCAAGGGGCAGACCGAATAAAAAGGACAGAGCGGGACTTGACAGGGGCGAGCGTATTGAGGATGCTGGTGAGACCAGAGTTATATTGGAAAACCAAATCATCAGGAGTGGAGTCAATGTCCGGAGTCAGGGTGGTCAGCCATGCAGTGAGAGAGTCAATGTTAATGTCTTTCATATTACGGTAAACAATGGTCCGGGGTGATTTGGCAGTTGAGAGCGGGAGTGTAATGTTGAATGAGATAAGGAAGTGGTCCGTTATTGGAAGTTCATCAGCAGTACAGTTGGAGGGGGAAATACCAGAGCAGCAGAACAGATCCAGGGTGTGACCTTTGATGTGTGTGGGAAAATCTACAAATTGATCAAAACCAAGACTGTTCATTGAAGAAGTGAAGTCAATGGTGAGAGGAAGAGCAGTGTTGTCCATATGTATATTAAAATCTCCCAGGATTATTACATTTGGTGACAGAGAGGAGAGATGGGTGAGGACAGTAGACACTTCATTTAAAAAGTCGCGGTGGGGTTTGGGGGAGCGGTACACTGTGGCAATAATCGTGGGGATGGGTCCGGATATTTGACAGGCAAGGCATTCAAAGGAGGAAAGTGGCGGGAGAGAAACCGAAAGTACTTTCCACTTCTCGCGGTATACTATCGCGAGACCTCCTCCGCGACCAGAATCGCGGGGCTTGGAAATGTAAACAAATCCCGGGGGAGTGGAATCGTTCAACTGTGAGAAGTCCGCGGGAGTTTGCCAGGTTTCATTCAAGCAGAGAATGTCAAGCTTACGGTCCGTGAGGATATCTTGAATGAGATTACCCTTCCCAGTAAGCGAACGGATGTTAAGTAGCCCGAAGTTGACGGCGGCAGTCTCGCTGCTGCGGGGGCCGTTAGCCGACCTAGCCAAGCCGGCTAACGCACGATGGTCGATGGATCGGCCGGCGTTTCTGGATGGCCGACGGGAGGAAGACCAGAAGGAGATGATGGTGTTGGATCGGTTGAGGCAGAAGCCCCGACGAGACCCACGATGAATATATTTCCGGGAAGGAAAGCGAACGATGTCCGGGAGCCGGTGTAGAGCAGGAGGAGGGCCCAGCCATTGGAAGCGGAGCCGAAGGAGCTCGGCCAACGAGTACTGGAGCAGACCCTTGACAGGTCGATGGAGGAGCGACAGGTTGACAGGTAGGACGCTGAGACGCCGGGACGAAACAGTCGAAGATAGTTGAGAGTGCGAGGCAGGCGTGAATGGGGGCTGGGTGGAATGACTGTGAGATGATGATTGTGATTCCATGCGAAACAGTACAATCGAGCGTAAAAACACCGTAAAACACAAAAGTTTGTGGGAGAGCAGCGGCAGCCAAAACGCGCCAGCGTTCACTCTACCCGGAAGTCCCAGAATGCAACAGCACAGGTATGACTCTGTTCATGATGTTCAATACCGGCATTCCAAACATATGCTAGTCATTTAAAGAGCCTTACAGTTGCTTTATTCATTTTATCTTATAATTGCAAGATCCTCCATAATTGAAGTCCCATCTGCTTGTCAGAAGCAAACACACCCAGAAACCAAGACCCTTTACAATATGGGAAATGGAACCAGAAAACATCCACATCTGTATAAAATTTCATTTAAAACTCTCTGCTCATTATCGTCATCTGAACCATGTTAAAGAGTCTTTTGTGAGGCTCGGGAGCTGGTGGAGAAATCGCCTTGGAGCAAAGACACTCCAAAAACTTTTGTTCTTCAATAAAAAATCATAAACTCATCACTTTTTTTGTCTTTTATTTCACATGATTTAACAAAAAAATTCTACATAAGTTAAAAATCTGAATTATAACTCTAATTTGCTATATTTTACAGACCAACTCAGATTAGCATTTTCACAAACAAGGATTTTCTTTACCTGCAATGATTTTATAACTACTGCAGGGGTCACTATTGGGTGACCAACACAGATCAATACAGTGCTGGCACAGTTTGTGAAGTGGGTCAGTACACTCCTTCTTTTTTTGTCTGGAATTTTATTGAATGTGTACTTACATACTCACTTTGGAGGCCTGGGACTAGGTCGGTTTCCCTTTGCTCCAATCTAGTGATTTACAGTTAAAGGAGAGTGGTATCTCAAGTTCCAAAATGAATTCATTCCATGACCCAGGTTCTATCTATCTATCTATCTATCTATCTATCTATCTATCTATCTATCTATCTATCTATCTATCTATCTATCTATCTATCTATCTATCTATCTATCTATCTATCTATCTATCTATCTATCTATCTATCTATCTATCTATCTATCTATCTATCTATCTATTGTGGTATATGGTTTTTGCTGCTTCGCTGGTCTTCAAAAAACACTCGGTGATCGGTGGCTGTTTCCCGACGAATGAGCACTTCAGGGACCACGGCTGATTGGGAAAAGATTTTATTCTACCAATGTCAGAGTGAAGTCTTTCCAAAAAGTTGAGTGGCCCAAGGCATGGATGTAAAAAAAGCCCCTCAACCCCTGTCAGGCCCGTATCTTTTATACCTGGCAAGGAGCTGATGTCATGGCTTTGTGCACCAGCTGCGGTTTTCAATCTACTAGTTTACTTCAGTCCTAAAAAAGGAGATTTTGACCAGCGCTGTTGGTGATGGATGACAACAGCCACTTTACCCTATTATAGGATTGCACACACTGCTGAAACTGGATTCTCCCTGACCAGCAAATATAGAATAGAATCGTGTTACTGACGCCAAGTGGACATTCTAAGGCCACCTACAGGAATAGAGAGGGAATTCCAAATTACACTTCACTATCTATCTATCTATCTATCTATCTATCTATCTATCTATCTATCTATCTATCTATCTATCTATCTATCTATCTATCTATCTATCTATCTATCTATCTATCTATCTATCTATCTATCTATCTATCTATCTATCTATCTATCTATCTATCTATCTATCTATCTATCTATCTACCTACCTACCTATAATGGGTGTAATAATATATCTATTTGATTGATGTATCTATGTGTCTGACCCACGATCCAACTACATCAATGAGCGCTGGACTCGTCGATAAGGATGCTAGCCACAGATCGACACAACATCATTTTTTGTGAGTTGATTGATGTAATTGATATAATTCACAAAATCCATTTATACTCAGCATTCCTAATGCTGTTTTATTTTTTATTCCAGCTTTGTTTTTTTAATCAACATTTATTCGCTTTTTCCACTCTTGCATGTCATGTCTGGTCGGCGACGATCAACACGCAACTTAGATCATGGCGGTGAGGAAGAGATGAGACGACACACTGCGTTCGGTTTTACGGGAACACTTTTGATGTTGCAAAAAAGGACATCGTCTTGACATGAGAGTTGCCATGTAGTCTTTGCAAATAATGTGAAATATAAATGGAGCAGTGAACTTAAACTTAAACGCAAGCACGGAGAAAACATGCAAACTCCACACAGTACAACATAGTACTTGACAATCACTTTTAAACAACTCTGCCAAATCCGGAGGTAGAAGATGCGGCGGTTCCTCTTCTACTTCGCTTACATCAGACTCATCATCAATTTATTTCACACAGGCCTGAGGGGGTTTTACAGCCAAGAGTAACCTTTAAGTTATTCTGAGGTCGAAATAACCATAAAATTTAAAAAAAAAAAAAAGATCGCAATGAGTTATGCACAGAACCACTGCTGGTTAAATAGTGCGAGAAGCACAACACAAGTTTTTCTGCTCATCCATGGTGAGAAGGTTCACAAAATGAAACATGTACGTCACTGGAGTCAGCATGTCAAAAATTCTGAAACTCGAGGTCCCACTGCATACTAGAGTAAGAGAGTTGTGAGAGCTGAACAACTGCATCAAAACCCTCCACTAAATACTCCACCTAAACGGCCATAAAAGTGGAGAAAAACATCTGTTTACAAATTATAGACCAATATCACAAGTACCACAATTTTCAAAAATATTAGAAAAACTATTTTCTCGCAGACTTGATAGTTTTATACAAAAGCATGCGCTGTTAAGTGAGAATCAATATGGCTTCAGGGAAAAACGGACCACCTCAATGGCAGTTATGGAGTTTGTGGAAGCAATATAGACAACAAAGAATTTACTGTTGGGGTTTTCCTAGATCTAAAAAAAGCTTTTGACACAATAGATCACAGTATATTATTGAAAAAACTAGAAAGATATGGCATTAGAGGTGTAGCTTATAAATGGATAAAAAGTTATTTAGAAAACAGATATCAGTACGTGCAACTCAACAATAAAAAAACGAATCAACTGAAAATCACTCACGGAGTACCTCAGGGGTCAGTGCTTGGTCCAAAACTATTCATCTTATATATAAATGATATCTGCAAGGTCTCAAAACTATTTAAATGTGTCCTATTTGCTGATGATACAACTTTCTACTGTTCTGGAATAAATCTGAAACAGCTCCTGACACCCGTAGAAAACGAATTAAACAAATTAAAAAACTGGTTCGACAGAAATAAATTGTCACTTAACCTGAAAAAATCGAAGTCAATTGTTTTTGGCACAAGACCAATCAAACACCAAGCTAAAATTATGGTAAACTCAATTGAAATAGAAAGAGCGTATGAAACCAAGTTTCTCTGATTAGTAATAGACCCAAAACTATGTTGGAAACCACATATCGATAACGTAAAAAGAAAAATAGCCAAGACCGTAGGGATCCTCTACAAAACCAAGGAAGTGCTAAATAAGAGATCCTTGTACACATTATACACTTCATTATTATTACCATACATGACCTACTGTGTGGAAATATGGGGAAATGCCTGCAAAACAAACACACTCCCTATTCTCAAACTACAAAAAAAAGCAATTCGAATTATTAATAGATCAAAATATACGGAACCCACAAATCCATTATTTATTAAATTAAATACGATGAAATTTTATGACCTGGTTGACTTTAAAATCGCCCAATTAATGTACAAAGCACACAATAACCTGCTCTGCCAAAACATTCAGAAGTTTTTTGAAATTCGAGAAAGCAACTATGAATTAAGAGGTACCAACTTATTCAAAAAACTCAAAACAAGAACAAACATCAAGCAAAGAAGTGTATCTAGCAAAGGTGTTAATCTGTGGAATAATCTCGAAACGGACCTAAAAATGAGTAAATCGCTTGCTGAGTTCAAAAACAAATTCAAAAAAATAGTACAAACAACCTACACCAATCAGAGTTAAAATAATAAATGCTAAACATTAAATATAATGATAAATCAGAACTAAGTTGATAAATAGAGAAAGGTATTGCAATATCCATTATGAATACAAGAGAAAATTGACACAAGAGTGCCAAGGTGAGGATGTATATAATCCCGATACAAACCAAAAGTTGTGAAAATATCACGGTTAAGGGTAAAGTATGAGCCTTAATGGAGACTTCTTATTACTTTTTCTTGTCTGGTTGATATAAAAATGATTTAGTAGATATAAACACATAACGGGGTAGGACTAGATAAGTTTTTTTACTTCATCCTACTCCCTTGAACATAATAACTGTGTTGAATGAAGACTGATTTCTTTCTTTTACTTTTTTATCTACCTTATTTTCTGTCAAATTATTACTGTATATGTTTTATGTTCATTAAACAAACCAAACCAAACTAAAGACACACTACATCGTGGTGGCACTTCTATCTGTGTGTGTGTGTGTGTGTGTGTGTGTGTGTGTGTGTGTGTGTGTGTGCGTGTGCGTGTGTGTGTGTATGTGTGTCAGTGGCGATTGCTCTCGGACTACAAGGGAAGCTCGGCTTCCCCTAAAATGTCAAAAAATTAAGTGATCAAATATATGAATGTAAATTTTGTTGTGTGTACATGTCATTGACTAAATATGCACTACAAGGTGCAAAATTTTTGTTCCAAATCAGCTTCTTACTGGTTGCGATTCGACTCCCTTCTCATTCATACCCGCAGCTTCGCTGTGCTTTTCTTTAAGCGGTGGACGCTCAGCGTCCGCAGAGGGTCTACTGCCCGGACGCCGAGAGTTCAGGGTAGGTTGTCCCAATGCGTTGAACGGAGACGAGTCATTGGATACAAGCTGGTTTTTGTCCCACCGACGGAAGCTCGGTGCCTCTGGGACTGGATGGCAGTGGGAGGGTACCGGACGCCAGGCTTTTCTGCATCAGATTGGATGATCTGTCTGAGCCTGTGTGCAAGTTTGATTGACATCGAAATAAGCCAATCATCGACCTTTTAGTGTAGGAATCCGTGTGAGCAATGTTTCAATTCGCCTTCTTCTTCTCCTAATCATCTTAGCGACACGCTTTGTTGTAAACAACTAGCAACAAATTAATATTTTATTTCTGGTGGGTTTTATTGTAGTTCCTGTAGTTGTAGGACACTAATTAAATCCCTGGAAAAGACACCTTGTTGGTATGACAGGGTCACAGATAATTTTCTTGAAAAGGAACAGAGAGTAGAATTCATGTATAAATAAACGGACACATTTTATGATGTCGGCCAAAATTGAGCTTCCCCTCTTTGACAGACCAGCATTCGCCATTGGTGTGTGTGTGTGTGTGTGTGTGTGTGTGTGTGGTGTTTATGTTTGTTTTTGTATGAGTGGGTGGCTGAGTGTGAGTAATAACGTCTGTTTAACAAATGATGACAGGGGACTTCCCTCATGTCAGCTCACAAAATCAAGATAAGTTTGGCAGATGAGTTGGTTACCGCACCCATTGTAATGGTTTCCTCCTCTATGGCGCTATAGTACTGTTCTGAGTTAGAACATCTGAACTTTTCAGTGGAGTTTGTATCTTCTCCATGTGCTCCTTGTCTCGTGTACCGGTACTCTCATGCATCTTAGGTTCTTCCAAATTGCCCATTGTTCTGAAAGTTATTGAGAATGTTTTTTGTTTTTTCTGTACCTGCACATTTGTTTATACTAACCATTAAAAGTGGAAAGAAAAGGAACACTGAACTCCTGCTTTTAACATCTTGGCAAGAAGAGTTTACCAATGTATAGGTTTTGGCTAGCTTACTTTAGATGTGGGTGTTGTTTTGATAGGTAACATCCTGTCAAGAGTCTCAGCAGTTTAACTGCCATTTGCTTACTTTTATTTAGTCTAACAATGAGAGTCTCCTTTTGTTTGGAAATGTGTCTTGCTGTAATTTTTACACAACATTCCTGCATGGTATATTTAACTTTGGCACCACTTTCATCAGCGTACACACCCCTATGCTTTCATCAGTGTTCAGGCTGTAAATAACAGACACAAGCTTCGTAATGGTCTACGCTGTGAATGAGTGTTTTGCTATTCTCATTGCTTTGCTTTGATGGTTTGTTTGCATAAAAACATCAAAACGAAAAAGCTGCCACTGGGCCTTTTCCTCGTCTCCTTTCCTCTGCTTTTAAACAACACTCAGAGTAAAAGAAAAGTCCGAAATTAACTGACTGAGAACAAAGAATGAAAACAAATCAGATTTTTGTGCCGTGATTGTTTTACACAATACCAGAAATGGGAACAAGTTATATATTTGCAAATCTCAAATAAATGTTTTTGTGTGTGAGTTCACCTTATCTAATGTCAAGCCCTGCGATCACTCAAGTCCCAAGCCATGTTGTGTTATTAATGCCCTCTTACCTGCAGTTTCTCATCTTCATAAAGACTGAAGACCAGTGATGTCAAATATTTATATGAATGGATGATTCATCTGACCTGTAACACAAGTACAGTATAATACCCCTTTCAATAATCATCTTAAATTATCGTCATGTAGTTTAACATCTGAGTAGCGATCAAAAAACTTCATCTTCAGAGATGGCCGAAATGTAGCCTCATCATGATTCCAACATGACTAAGCCCCCGCACCCTAGTCCCCAACTCTATGACCAGAACTCAGATTTCTGTGCTCATCACAGATTGTCCTGAACGACCACCATGTCCAGACAGAAGCGTGTCCATATGTGTACTTCGCACCAGGACACTCTTGGCTGCAGTCCCATGATCGACTCTGTGATTGTGTCGTCGCACTTGCTTGGGCACACAAATTTAGCAGATGATATTTTTAATACAGCCCGGTAGTCCAGTGGTTAGCACGTCGGCTTCACAGTGCAGAGGTACCGGGTTCGATTCCAGCTCCGGCCTCCCTGTGTGGAGTTTGCATGTTCTCCCTGGGCCTGAGTTCATCAACGCCTGCTCCACCTGCGCCTGCGGCAAGGCCTCGCATCGGCCTCCGGCTGGATTGCTCCAAACGCTACCCATTCATCCTCGACCTTGGTCCCACATCTCCCTGGACTTTGTCACGGGTCTTCCCCCATCCCGTGCGCGTTCCATCATTCTCACCATTGTGGACCGTTTCTCTAAATCGGCCCACTTCATCCCTCTGTCCAAATTGCCGTCGGCGTTGGAGACCGCCGACCTCCTCGTCAGGCATATTTTCCGCCTCCATGGCATCCCTCAGGACATTGAATCCGACGGGGGGCCCCAGTTCGTGTCCAAAGTGTGGAAGCGGTTCTGCCGGTCACTGGGGGCCACGGCGAGTTTGACGTCGGGATACCACCCGCAGTCCAATGGGCAGGCGGAGCGCACTAAACAGGATCTGGGGGCGGCCCTCCGTTGCGTGTGTCTCCACCGTCCCTCGTCCTGGGTTGACCACTTACCTTGGGTGGAGTACGCTCACAACACCCTCGTCTCTTCAGCTACTGGGCGGTCCCCTTTCATGACAGCCTACGGGTACCAACCACCGCTGTTCCCATCCCAGGAGGGTCCGGTGGAGGTTCCGTCGGTGCAGTTCCACCTCAAACGGGCTCATCACATGTGGAAAGAGGCCAGGGCCGCATTGTCCCGCAACGCGACCAGAAACCGGCAGATCGCGGACCGTCGGCGACGCCCGGCGCCGACCTACGTGGTGGGGCAAAAGGTGTGGCTGGCTATGAGGGACCTGCGCCTGGCGGGCACGTCTGCCAAGTTGGGGCCCCGGTTCACCGGACCGTTTGTGGTAGACTGCGTCATCAGCCCCGTCACAGTCAAGCTCCGGTTGCCGGCCTCAATGAAGGTTCACCCCGTGTTCCACGTCTCGCTGATCAAGCCGGTGGCGACCAGTCCCTTGGCCCCGTCTCCCACCCCGCCTCCTCCTCCGCGGGTCATCAACGGATGACCCGCGTACACTGTGCGGGCCATCCTGGACTCTCGGTGCAGGGGTAAGGGGTTCCCGTATCTGGTCGACTGGGAGGGCTATGGGCCGGAGGATCGACAATGGGTCCCCCGCTCCTGGATCTTAGACCCGTCCCTAATTCGGGACTTCCACGCTTCTCACCCGTCCAGACCGGGTGGGCAGCCGGGAGGCGTCCGTTGGGGGGGGGGGGGTACTGTCATGTTCCGTATTTGGCAGCAGGTGGCACGCGTTCACTTCTGCCAGCTACACACCTGCTGCCTATTTTCCAGTGATTGCACCTGCTATATCTAGGCGCTCCGGCGGTTGACCCATTGCCGGAATATTACATGCCGTGCCACTGCTGTTGACCATATGCCAAAAATTATTGTTCGCTACCATTTCGCGATTGGTTATGTTATCGTCGTCCCACGGGACTCATTATCTTAAACGTACGCGTAGTAGTACTCGTTTAAGCATACTTTCCTTGCCATTGTTTTGCAAGCGTTTTCAGTTGTCGCATTTCCTTATTTTCTGGTGCTCGTTTTTACCAGCGCTTTCTGTTGTCGCGTTCCTTATTTCCTGGTGCTCTTTTTGACCAGCGTTTTCTGTTGTTTATTATGCGGTATTTTTGTTTATAATAAATATTATTGTTTTGACAGATTCCGTGTCGGTGTCTGCTATTTCGGGGATCCGCTTACTTTCGTTTTCTCCGTTACGTACGAAGCAGTTCCCTTTCCCTACTTCGTGCGTAACGTGACAGGGTCCTTACAAGTTGTGGGCATATGGCTACAAGCAGACACCTCATAAGCTTCTTTTTAAATGTTTTCATATGAGAAAGTACTGCAGCGAATGAACATGATCCAAAATAGTCATCATCGATTCCCTTCAAATCACTTTTGAAACTGACCGACACATATCCTGTCTCATTTAATTGCTGGCCAAAATTAGATCGGATGATCAGTGGCGGTCCATTAAGCTTTATTGTGATCAGGTATCCACTTCACTCTGGGGAATTTTGTTTGACCAACAAATTTCAAGTGGAGAGGACTCCCTCCCATATTAAAAAAATGTAATCCTGCGAGAGAAAAAAAATCACATTTTTTAAATGCACCTTTAATCTGTTTGTCTTTTTCTTGTAACCATAACAGAATACAGTTCCCCTTTAAGCCTGTATGCATTATGTACTAACTGAAGTACAGATAGATGTATATATTTAATTAAACAAAAAAAATGGAGTGCAAGGCGGCCCGGTAGTCCAGTGGTTAGCACGTCGGCTTCACAGTGCAGAGGTACCGGGTTCGATTCCAGCTCCGGCCTCCCTGTGTGGAGTTTGCATGTTCTCCCCGGGCCTGCGTGGGTTTTCTCCGGGTGCTCCGGTTTCCTCCCACATTCCAAAAACATGCGTGGCAGGCTGATTGAACACTCTAAATTGTCCCTAGGCGTGAGTGTGAGTGCGAATGGTTGTTCGTTTCTGTGTGCCCTGCGATTGGCTGGCAACTGATTCAGGGGGTCCCCCGCCTACTGCCCGAAGACAGCTGGGATAGGCTCCAGCACCCCCCGCGACCCTAGTGAGGATCAAGCGGCTCGGAAGATGAATGAATGAATGAATGAAAATGGAGTGCAATTATTTTCACTACTATTAGTGTTGGTATTTTGAAGAGAGGTCCTATAAGCAATGAGGTATGCTCAAGCAGGGTCTGGACAGCAGGAAATGAAATGAAAGCGTAAAAGTTAAGTATTGCTCAAAACAAGATTACTCTGTTCTCCAAAAGAAATAAAGTGAGTGCATGGAACAGCCAAATCAGTATTTTCATTCTTATTTCTCTTTTTTCATCTGCCCTTTTGCAATCCTTCAACCTGGCTTTTTTCCACTGAGACTCGAATGAAGCTGCTCTGCCGGTGTCAGACCTCTCTCTCTCGCTCTCTTTCTGATATAGAGTGACTCACACAAAAGATGATGACACGCGGCAGTGTTTATGGGAAAAACGAACACATCTGCTAAAAAAAATAAAATAATATTCAATTAACTGAATTTGAAAAACAACTAACTACAATGAAAAATCCAAAACCATTTTCATCCTCAATCCATCTTGAATCCTAAAATCAGAAATCAGAATAATCCTGATATTTGGCATCATTGTTGTGTCTTGTTGCGTTTTGTATTTATTTTATATTATTTTATTCTATTTTATTTATTTTTTTTGAAATGCAGTGTCATGTTCCATATTTGGCAGCAGGTAGCAGGCGTTCATTTCTGCCGCCTGCAAACCTGCTGCCTGTTTGTCGGTGATTGCACCTGCTATATCTAGGCGCTCCGGCGGTTGACTCACGCCGCAGTATTGCATGCCGTGCCACTGCTTGCCCATGTTCGTAAATATTATTCAATACAATTTGCTGTTGGTTACATTTTCTTCTTCCCATGGGGATTATTCTAAGCGTATACGTGAACTTGTAATTGTTTACCGTATTTTCACGACTTTAAGGCGCCATTAAAAGTCTAAAATTTTCTCCAAAATGGACAGGACGCCTTATAATGCGGAGCGTCTTTTATATGAGCTGAGTTCCAAAATCTGGCTGAGACCCGAGACGCTGTTTATATAGAGAAAAGGCGGAATTGAGGTCGACCAGTCAGTGAAGCGCGTCCGTGCACTTATATGTAAATATATGGAGAGAGAGAAAATGTGTACGTGAGTGATGACACGCACGCATGCGGAGAAGAGTTCGCCCAATCAGTGAAGCGCGTCCGTGCACTTATATGTAAATTATGGAGAGAGAGAAAATGTGTACGTGAGTGACGACACGCACGCATGCGGAGAAGAGGTCGGCCAATCAGTGAAGCGCGTCCGTGCACATATGCATGTAAATATATGAAGAGAGGTGGACGTGAGTGAGGACAAGCACGCAGGGGGTGGGTCCGGCAATGAGTGAAGGGTGGGCGTGTAAGTGGACGCTAAAGGCACGCCTCTAGTAGGTACCAGCACCTGTATAAAATGTGAGTATGTGCATTATTGCAAAACAACTTCGGTTTTGGTTTCCAAGAACCCCCGAAAATGAATTCCACAAAGAGACACGCCTACGAAGCGCAATTCAAACTCCAAGCCATCGGTTATGCAGTGAAACATGGGAATCGAGCAGCCGCCAGAGAATTTAATGTCAAAGAATCCATTTTTCGCAAATGGAGGAAGCAGGAGAACGAGCTTCGCCAAGTCAACAAGACGAAGCGGAGTTTCCGTGGAAATAAGGCAAGGTGGCCCGGGTTGGAAGACCAACTGGAGCGGTGGATTCTTGATCAAAGAGCAGCTGGCAGAAGCGTCTCCACGGTCACCATTCGACTAAGGGCGAAAACGTTAGGCGAAGAATTGAAAATTGAACATTTTCAAGGAGGTCCGTCTTGGTGCTTTCGCTTTATGAAACGACGCCATCTATCCGTGAGAGTGAAGACGACCGTGGCTCAGCAACTTCCAGCGGACTACAAAGAAAAGCTGGCCGTTTTCCACACCTACTGCAGTAAGAAGATTGTCGACAAACGCATCCAGCCTAACCACATTACCAACATGGACGAGGTCCCGCTGACTTTCGACATCCCGGTGAACCACACTGTGGAGAAGAAGGGGACCAGCACGGTTGCGATACGCACAACGGGGCACGAGAAGTCAGCTTTTAATGTCGTTCTTGGTTGTCATGCCAACGGACAGAAACTGCCACCTATGGTGATTTTCAAGCGAAAGACGCTGCCGAAAGAAAAGTTTCCAGCCGGCGTCATCGTGAAATCAAACCAAAAGGGCTGGATGGACGAGGAGAAGATGAGAGAGTGGCTAAGAGAGATGTATGTTAAGAGACCAGATGGCTTTTTCCATGCCTCGCCGTCACTCTTGATTTGCGACTCCATGCGTGCCCATCTCACAACCAGCGGTGAAAAACAAAGTCAAGCAAATGAACTCCGAGCTTGCCGTCATTCCCGGAGGCTTGACTAAAGAACTCCTACCGCTGGACATCGGCATACACCGGGCGTTCAAAGTGAAGTTGCGAGCGGCATGGGAAAAATGGATGACCGATGGCGAACACAGCTTCACGAAGAGTGGGAGGCAGCGCCGGGCTAGTTACGCCACAATCTGTGAATGGATTGTGGCTGCTTGGACGAACGTATCTGCTAGTACAGTTGTTCGAGCTTTTGGCAAAGCCGGCATCATTACTGTGGAGCCACATGACGACGAGAGTGACTCTGACAACGAGAGGGAACCCGGCGGTTTGGATGGATTACAGATACTTGCACAATTGTTCAATTCGGACACAGAAGATGACGACTTTGATGGCTTTCTGAGTGATGATTGAGCAAAAAACGTGAGTACCTTGTAAATAAAACACACCCGAACTCAGTTCTGCTTTCGTTGCCTTTTTAAAAACGTGTTTTAGCTTCGAGCTTCAGTGTATGCTTCAAGCTAACGTGTTAGCGAACGTGTTAGCATGCATGCATGCCGTATGTTTAAGCGTATGTTTTACCACTGTAAAACTGCGCCCATTAGTACAGTGCGTCCTGTGTATGTGTAAAATACAGAAATGTCACCCATTAATGAGACTGCGCCCAACCGTACGGTGCGCCGAATAGTCGTGAAAATACGGTAATCTTATTTCCTTTCCATTTTTGCAAGCGTTTTCTGTTGTTGCGTTACATTAGTTCCTGGTTCTCATGTTTACCACTGGTAGTGATGGGTCCATGAGGCCTCATGACGCGTGTCGACACAATGACACACTGTGTTGATACTGTGCTGATACTGTGTCGCTGACCACTGCCACCTGCTGGACCTTCAAAATCCCTGAAGCCAACCCACTTGACACACTGAACAGACTGATTTGATGATGAAGTGTATACAATGCACTACCTCACTCTACTCACAATAGCCACAAGCGGCATTGTTTATGTTGTTGTTTATGCTGTTTATATTGTCTATACTGTTCAGATTACATGTCTTTTTAATACAGTGTAGCTGCTATACTTTCGTAGCTGTGTTTGTTTAATGCACAGCATGTTTGCATGCATATATGCACTGAGGATTGAGAGGAAGAAATTTCATCTATGCTGCATGTCATACATAAAGCATATTTGACAGTAAAGATGACATTGACCCTTGACAATATCATTCACATCCATGCATTAATATTGTATTATTCAATGTGTTCCAATAATGTGAAAATCATGTGAATGAGGATGCTTGTGGGCTTTGTCTTCACAAATTTGATTTAGAAAAACAAGATGCTCCAGTGTTTTAAATTTCAGTCTGTTGCGTTTAATGCATGCTATTTCCCCTGTTGAGGAGAACACACACACAATGCAATAAGACATGTCAAAAATCCGAGAGGCACTTGGTGAGACGAGGAGATTTTAATAAATACCTTATTCTCCAAAATGAGTTCAAAATGGCTCTACACAGTGGACAATTTGTGTTTGTCCGGAAGCTGCTCCATAATATGCACGTACAGTAGCAACGTCACTCGAGTGAAGCTCGTCTCAGCAGTCGATAGTCTGCTGCTCTCAGCTGTGCGTGTGTGAGCACGAGCACGTACTCGCGGCGCCGACCCAATCCGCGCCACATATTAAGCTTTGAACTACGACAACAGCTAAGCTAGCCTAGCCGATGTAATGATGGTCAGCAGACAAGGTTTACGTTTTATGTGACTTTTAATAACAATGTGGCAGAGTCATCAAACATGCGGTGTACTCACTCGCAGTCACTTTCTGGAACTCCCCCTTATAGGCGGGACCTCTCAATCGACTGGAGTATGACGTACAGTACAAACGTTCATAAAGCACTTCTCATATAATAATTGTATGACAGCCGACATGATGCTCGAAGTCAGACGGATATTTTTTTTCTGATAATCAGTGTGTTTTCCGTATTGCCCAAACATATTTTTGATTACTGCAATGCCCTGTACTTTGGAGTCAGCCAAGCCTCCATTATTACCTTACGTTCTGTAACTCGGTGGTGGCCTCGGCCATCCATTATGGCATTGTCTGCTGGTCAGGCAGCATCTCAGCCCGGGACAGAAAGAGACTGGAGCGACTGGTCAGGAAGGCCAGTTCTGTCCTGGGTTGCTCCCTCGACACTCTGGAGGAGGTGGGCAACAGAAGGATGCTAACTAAGCTAAAAGCTATGATGGCCAGTCCCTCCCACCCCCTCCAGCCCGCCCTGACAGCACTTGGTAGCTCCTTCAGCCAGAGACTGTTACACCCGCGCTGCAAGAAGGAGAAATACCGACGCTCGTTCCTACCGACTGCTGTCAGGCTGATGAATAAAAAATAACAATCATAATAATAATAATAATTAAATGATGTGAAGGAAAATTGTAAATAGTACTGCGATTTATCCATTTTGTGTTCATATTGCATTTAATTGAAAGATGTTTGTTGTTTTTTTCTCTCTCTTTCTTCTTTCTTCTTTCTACATACATTCTTGCTGCTGGAGGCTGTAAATTTCCCCAGTGTGGGACGGATAAAGGATATCTTATCTTATCTTTTCTTATCTTATCTTATTAAGCGCCTTCAGCTGGTCCAGAATGCCGCTGCTCGCCTCTTGACTGGTATTCGTAAGAGGGAGCATATAACTCCTACTCTGGCATCCTTTCACTGGCTCCCCATTCATTTTAGAGTTATTTTCAAGATCCTCCTCTTTGTTTTCAAATCTCTAAATAATCTTGCACCACCTTACCTCTCTGAGCTCATCCGCCCCTACACACCTGCCGCCTCAGGTCTGTGGACCAGTCTTTGTTAGAAGTACCAAGAACTAAACTGAGGCTCAGAGGGGATCGAGCCTTTTCTGTTGTCTTGTCTCTGAAATGACCTCCCACTGAACATCCGGCAAGCCTCCTCTCTGCCCATCTTTAAAGCCCTCCTCAAAACTCACTTGTATTCTTTGGCGTTCGACTCAGCATGGCTTAGATTTGATCTTGATTTCACTGCTTGGTGCTTTCTACCGCCTTTATTACCGATTCGTTTTACTGTTTATTGT
Organism: Hippocampus zosterae; assembly: GCF_025434085.1. NCBI lineage: Eukaryota > Metazoa > Chordata > Actinopteri > Syngnathiformes > Syngnathidae > Hippocampus > Hippocampus zosterae. The sequence goes on from NC_067467.1 coordinate 15,762,203, forward strand.
GTATGTTAAATCGCTCCATGTACAGCACTTTGTATGCAGCGATGGCTGTTTGAAAGTGCTCTATAAATACTGTTGACTTGACTTGACTTTAGTAGGTGGGTAGTTTGCATTGAAAATTAAGATTAAGATATCCTTTATTTGTCCCACAATGGGGAAATTACAATCAGAATTCAGAAAGGAAAACGCTGGGTAGGGATAGGGAAAAAAAAAAACATGCTCGAACTATCCTCTTCCGAGGATAATTTAAGTCCAGGATAAAAAAAGACCCTAGCACACAAATAAGCATACGACTATTACAACAAGTCACAAGACATAACATGTAATAAGGGGGAGGATGAATGGGAAAAGGGTGGGGGGGTGACCGCCACGTGGCCGCCTGACCAGCTGCACGGATTCCCACGTGCGCTCCGCAGGTCGAACCACGTCACGGGGGAAAAAGAATCAGAGCGATGAAGACGGTGATAACAAGGATATTTATGCGCGTGTGATTGTCCAGTTGTGTATGTGTATACGTGTGCAGGTCATAGCTGCTTCGTCGAGGTCTGCTCATCATGAAAACAGTCCCGGCTTATCAGTCCATGGCCGAGAAGGAGGGGGGTGGTGGTGGGGGCCCCAGACTCCATGCGTATTTCCATCCAGGGGAAAGGCCAGACAGCGTTGTTTGTTTTGGAGAGACGGCCGCCAACAATTCCAGACAGCCTTGAGTCCTTGGTCTGTATCTCCTCACTGGCGCCGATCAGTCGGATGCGAAAATTCTTTCCGCAGTGTGGATTCCAACTTCTCCATGGTATTGTCTATCGCGCGGAGTCGCTCCAAAACCGCAACAATATTGCGGTTGAGCTCAGTCACCGCTTGAGTCTGAGTGTTGGACATTCGCGCCAAGCCATCCAGAGTGACCGGCAGCAAGTGTCCCCGGAGGGCAAGCAGGCTCCCCACTTCCTGCGCTTTTTGTCGAAAAAATGTTGTCGATTACATCGAGAGACCAGCCAAATAATTCCATGGTTAGTTCTTTGGATGAAAAATACGGTAGGAGGCTATGAAAAAAAGTTAGACAAAGACAGCACAAGGACTAAGTGGCGAGCACGGAAAGGGTGGGGGTGAGGGCAGGAGGAGCATTGCAAAAAGCGTCCGCCTTGGTCGAGAGCCAAGCAGAAAGAGGAGAGAGGTGGTGAAGTTGAAGGTGAATTACGGTGATTTGTTTTTCTTTTTTCTCCCACACTACTTTGCAATTGAACACTTTCACTTGCATGTCATTAAATCTCTGCAAATTGTCATTAATCACACTCCCCCACCCCTACCTTACCACTCCCACATAAAATATATGACAGTGTTGGGCCTGCACTTGTCTGGACAGATTCTCAGACTCTCCATGAATATTCAGTAATGCTACAAAAAGTCTGTTAGTGGCTTTTTGTAAAATAGTCACAAAATACAGTATACAGGTAGCCGTCAATTTACAAACATCGTGAGTTATCAAAGGCTGCCTGGAGGTCAAATTGTTTGTAAGTCGGAACATTTTGCATTTTTTTTTTATATTTCATATTTCACAAAATTAAAGAAAAATAAAAACATAAGGGCAGTGTGGGGTGTGATTTTTCCTGTAAGTTTTAACTGGACTTTGGATGAGTGTTGTCTAAGTCAGCACTGTATTTTGTCTACACTGTATTGTCCAAGGGGTGTCCGGTGGTCAAGTGGTTAGTGCGACATCACAGTGCATAGGTGCAGGGTTCGTTTCCGGCTCCAGCCTCCCTGTGTGGAATTTGTATGTTCTCCCGTGCCTGCGTGTTACTGCAGTTTCGTCCAACATTCCAAAAACATGCATGGCAGGTTAATGGAACACTCAAAATTGTCCCTAGGCGTGACTGTGAGCACAGATGGTTGTTTGTACCCGTGTCCCCTGAGATTGGCTGGCAACTGGTTCAGGGTGTCCCCCGCCTACTGCCCAAAGACAGCTGGGATAGGCTCCAGCAACCTCCGCGACCCTTGTGAGGATCAAGCGCAGAGGTGGGCAAACTACGGCCCGCGGGCCAAATCCGACCCGCCGGTCTTTTTAATCCGGCCCGCCGAAGGTTGGTACACAATTAAGATTCAATGTTAATGACTGCATTCATTTCATTTGGACTTGTAATGACAGGCATTTCAACGCTCGGTGGCACAGTTACTTGAAGTTGCAGAGCATAGGGAGGAAGGGGGAGACGATATGGAAGCCTGCAGTAGCGCCAAGTCAAGCAAATCCCGTTCGATACGACGGAATAATGTACTCTTAAAGTCTGAAAAACGTGCCAAAAAATGCAAAATACTGCTTTTTAAATAAAGAGATCCAATTAATATTATGTCGAATTTAGTTTATCCTTTTGATCCGGCCCCCCATAATACGCCCTATGCAAAAAATAATTGCCCACCCTTGATCAAGCGGATCAGAAAATGGATGTATTGTCCAATGTATGTAACAGCATGGGGGGAGGGGGGACTGTCCTCTCAGACAAGTTTCTCCTGTGGGAGTCCAGATAAAGTCAAATTCAAATTCTTTTCAATTATATACAGTGTATACACTGTATACTGTACTGCATATGCACATGGATGGATGGATGGATGGACATACTGTCGATAAATAAACTACTTTTAAAAACTACATCATACCATAATAAAAAGAACATTATGAGACCTAAGTTTACGTAAATGGCTGAGGAGGCAGAAGAAGTGAATGGAGAAGTTCAGGTGTTGCTTCAGAGGTGGAAGACATTAATCACTAACATAGGCATGTGCAACACTAACCATCTTCTCAACACTGTCCAACCTTTTAACAATTGCACCTTCATTGCCATGGAGATTACCTGGCTTTTTTTCTTCTTTACCACAAACACTATCATTGCTTTCCTTGCGCTTTTTGCCTCCGCCACTACTCTCATTAGCCTTTAGAGCAGGGGTGCCCAAACTGTTTGGATCGAAGATCTACTTTTCGATCAACTAACCTCCCGGGATCTACCCTTACCGGCGCGTGCGTACGCACGCGCACGCACACACACTAGGGATGTGAATCTCAGCACTGAGGACGATTCGATACACATCTCGATCCACTGCCAACGATGCGATACTTAAACGATACATGGAATTTTCTGGCGATACGATGCGATACATTTCACCGTCGTCACGATGTAATACGATTCAATACACATTAAGTTCAAATCAATGCGATCCGATACGATACACTGCAATTTGTTGCGATATTGTGCAATTAAACATGATGCAAATAAGCAAAGAAAAAAAGCTTTTAAAAAGATGGAATTCAGTATGGTATTACAAAAAGGATACCACTTTATTCCTTATAAACAGTAGAACTTGTAAAACAACTTATTTAAGCCCTTTCACATTTGGGTTTTGTGCAAAGAAAATGTAAACAATTTGGCACCTGAGACTCACAGCTGTTGCTATAGTGTAAACACAAACAGACTATTCTCACTGAGTGTCTTATATAAAATATAATAATAATTATATATATATATATATTTATATATATATATATATATATATATATATGAATCTATAGCGCAAGATGTCCACCCATCCACTGTAAGTGCAACTCTTTGCACACTGTTCAGCGACACAGTAATCTCACTTTGTTGTACACATCGGGAATATGTTTGTAAGTGAACACAGACCTGTCTGGTATTTTATACCTGGGTTCCAAAACGTGCACGAGCTGTCTGAAACCCTCGTTGTCCACCACGCTAAGGCTGGAGGTCTTTGCATATGAAATAAGCAGTGGCCTTAGTTATAGCCATTGCGCGGTCACAGTGAGTTGCAAGGGGACTCCCAAAATAAGAGGCAATTTTTTTCTGATCCTGACCTGGTTTACCAAGAGTTTCTCCGGTGTCCGACGAGGAACTGGGCGGGGAAGCAGGGGAGCGGGAGGGAAACTTGTCGGTGATGTGGTGCCATCGTTTTAAGTGTTCTGCATATTTGTGGTGCTGCTGTTGTATGGCTTCTTAGTGCGACATTCCTTGCAAATTACGAAGGTTTTATCAAGCTTTCCGTTTTTCTTTTCGAAGCCGTAGTATTTCCAAACATAAGATTTGAATGTTGCGGCTGCATTAAATAAACTAGTTTCCTTGCTGCTGCTTGCGCTAACTTCCATAATGTTTCGCTAGTTGTGTACTGGACTGTATGTGACGCACGGCTACCGTCCGTATTCAACACAAAACGCAAAGCAATGATGGTGCATTCATTGCGCCCAGGAAAGGGCAGATATGTGACGTTTAACATGAATAAAACGGCGCTTGAATCGGATTTTACCGATACCCATCAATGCATCATGATGAATCGCGATTTCACCCGTCAATCGCGTCGTACCCAGTGAATGAGCCGATGCACTCGGATCGCGCACGTGCGCATCGATGTATCGATTAATATCGATTATTTTCCACACCCTTAACACACACACGTGCGCACGCCATGATGAGAAACAGCCTGAAACGGAGGCATGTGACGCACTTTTGCAGCCTGTTAACTACTGTAGCTCACACGTACCGTTTTAAAGTCCTTCCCTGGGCCCTTCTGGATTCCTATTCTTGGCTCGTGCCCTCTGTGAATTGTACACAAAGCAAACTCTGAATGAGAATCATGACGATAAAAGATAGAGCGCAACAGCTCTGATCACAAGCTGCAATTGCAAACTGCTGAGCAACTTCCGGTGACGTAATCACGTAATTAAAAAAAAGATTTACCTGCTTTATTTTATATTTTAGATTTTTTTTGTGAAAATGAGACTGATAATATTATTAGGGTGCAGTGTATATTAACACCAAAAATATATTGCTAACATGTACAAAGACACACAAATGGTTGTTTTTTTTTTCCTCCTCGACACTCCTCGGATCTACTTGGGACTAGGGATGTGAATCTCAGCACTGATGACGATTCGATACACATCTCGATGCACTACCAGCAATGCGATACTTAAACGATACATGGAATTTTCTGGCGACACGATGCGATACGTTTCACCGTCTTCACGATGTGATACGACGCGATACACATTTAGTTCAAATCAATGCGATCCGATACCATACAGTACAATTTGTTGTGATATTGTGCAATTAAACATGATGCAAATACGCAAAGAAAAAAAGTTAAAAAAGATGGAATTCAGTATGGTATTGCAAAAAGTAGACCACTTTATTCCTTATAAACGGTAGAACGTGTAAAACAACTTATTTAAGCCCTTTCACAATTGGGTTTTGTGCAAAGAAAATGTATACAATTTGGCACCTGAGACTCACAGCTGTTGCTGTAGTGTAAACACAAACAGACAGACTTGCGCGGTCACAGTGAGCTGCAAGAGGACCCCCAAAACAAGAGGCGATTTTTTTCTGATCCTGACCTGGTTTGCCAAGAGTTTCTCCGGTGTCCAACGAGGAACTGGACGGGGAGGCGCGGGGAGGGAGCGGGAAACTTGTCGGTGATGTGGTGCCATCGTTTTAAGTGGTCTGCATATTTTTGGTGCTGCCGTTGTATGGCTTCGTAGTGCGACATTCTTTGCAAATTACGGAGCTTTTATCAATCTTTCCGTCTTTCTTTTCGAAGACATAGTATTTCCAAACATAAGATCTGAATGTTGCGGAAGCATTAAATACAGTAGTTTCCTTGCTGCTGCTTGCGCGAACTTCCATAGTGTTTCGCTAGTTGTGGACTGGACTGTATGTGACGCACGGCTACCGTCCGTATTCAACACAAAACGCAAAACAATGATGGTGCATGACTGCGCCTAGGAAAGGGCAGATAGGTGACGTTTAACATGAATAAAACGGCGCTTGAATCGGATTTTACCGATACCCACCAATGCATCGTGATGAATCTCGATTTCACCCGTCAATCGCGTCGTACCCAGTGAATGAGCCGATGCACTCGCATCGCGCATGTGCGCATCGATGTATCGATTAATACCGATTATTTTCCACACCCTTACTTGGGACCTGTCTTAGATCTACCGGTAGATCAGGATCGACCTAATGGGCACCCCTGCTTTACAGTATTTCATCAGTCATGCTAAATTAAGTTAACTTGCATGGAAACTAGGATATGTACGCGCTGATATGCTCTCAGAGACAAGTGCCAAAACAAACACAGTGAGTCAGAGAGATGGAACAGTATCGTATGGAACAGTGCTGCTCGGCGGGATTGTCGCAGAAAGGGAAACAGCAACGTAATGTAGAATGTTGCACACACTTGATATTGTGAATACAATATGACATTTTATGATATCTGTCAGCATTTGTTCGTATCAACCAATGTTTGCAACTTGAACGTTCTAAAGTGGAGGACTAGCTGTGTAGTAACAAAGCTTTGTCAATTACCATCCCCGAGCAGTCCCAGAGTCCAAATAATATTATGGATACTGAATATTAAAACTCAGTGCAGCAGTTTGTGAGAGGGTCTTTGATCTTTAAATACAATATAAATATATATTCAGGTTTCAGGAGTGTGCTTTGAGATCAGTGGGAATTCTCTACCTTTATTTTCCTGTGTCAAAGCGGGATTCCTCATTTTGCACATTTTTGCTCCAAGCTGAGTTACAAGCGAGACAGGTTTGTACATGCTCTGGACTGGAACAGCATTTTTCTTTTGTTGTAAAGAATGCTCAAAAGTAAAGGGTCAGAAAGACTGACTGTAGCGATTTAAAGGTAAACGGTGTGTTCCAGTGTGGACTAAGTTGGGATGCAATCGTTGCCTGCTGCTGAGCTCATCTTGGATTTGTTTCCAATCTATTAGCTGTCTTGACATAGGTGCTCTTTGGCCTCTCAAATTGAAAGGAAGTTCCTGTGTGCACTTTACACATACAGTGGTACCTCTACTTACGAACGTCTCTTCATATGAAATTTTGAAGTTACGAAATGTCTCAACAGGAAAATATTGCCTCTTCTTACGAAAGAAATTTCAAAACACAGGCCCGCTAATTAGAGATCCAAGTTTCCTGAACGCAACATACTCATAGCTGTTCTACCATCATACTGGCATTCCATTGGCTAAGAAAGACTTCTACCGTATGTATCTGTGTGTGTAGATAGATAGTTAGGTGTTGATGCAGCGTCCTGATATTTCGCCCAAGAGGTGTTCTGATGGTTTTACGTAAATGCAAATCACCCAGAAAAAAGTGTTCACCAGTCAGTCGATCGCTCACAATGCAGATGTTTGTCTTGGACATTTTTTAAGGATTGCTAAAAGTGGACAAAAGCAAATATCCTTGGATCAGTTCTTTACCAAACAGCAACCGAAAACACTTCTGAGAAGAACATGGATGAAGGAGGGTAAAACAACGATGACACAGTTAAAAGTTAAATGACCATCATTTTTATTCTTTACTCTCTTCTTTGTTTTTTTTACATTATGCACAAACAACATTTATTGTGCAGTGATCTAATTTTAACATGTATTAAAAAAAATACATGTTAAAATTTTGTAAAATTTTAACATGTATTTATTTATTACCCCCTCCGTGAGTCGTCACCTTACCGTGGTGGAGGGGTTTGTGTGTCCCAATGATCCTAGGAGCGAAGTTGTCTGGGACTTTATGCCCCTGGCAGGGTCACCCATGGCAAACAGGTTCTAGATGAGGGGCCAAACAAAGCACGGCTCAAAGACCCTTTATGATGAGTAAAATATATGGACCAAGGTTTCCCTTGCCCGGACGCGGGTCACCGGGGCCCCCCTCTGGAGCCAGGCCTGGAGGTGGGGCTCGTTGGTAAGCCCCTGGTGGCCGGGCCTACACCCATGGGGCCCGGCCGGGCACAGCCCGAAGAGGCAACGTGGGTCCCCCTTCCAATGGGCTCACCACCCATGAGAGGGGCCAAAGGGGTCGGGTGCAATGTGAGCTGGGCGGCAGCCAAAGGCGGGGACCATGGCGGTCCGATCCTCGGCTGCAGAAGCTAGCTCTTGGGACATGGAATGTCACCTCTCTTGCTGGGAAGGAGCCCGAGCTGGTATGTGAGGCAGAGAATTTCCGACTGGATATAGTCGGACTTGCCTCCACACAGCCTGGGTTCTGGTACGAGTTCTCTCGAGAGGGGTTGGACTCTCTTCCACTCTGGAGTTGCTCACGGTGAGAGCCGCAGAGCAGGTGTGGGCATACTCGTTGCCCCCTGGCTCAGTGCCTGTACATTGGGCTTTTCACCGGTAGACAAGAGGGTTGCCTCCCTCCGCCTTCGGGTGGGTGGACGGGTCCTGACTGTTGTTTGTGCATATGCACCAAACAGCAGCTCAGCATAACCACCCTTTTTGGAGTCCTTGGAGGGTGTGCTGGAGAGTACTCCTGCTGGGGACTCCCTTGTTCTGCTGGGGTACGTCAATGCTCACGTGGGCAATGACAGTGAGACCTGGAATGGCGTGATTGGGAGGAACGGCCCCCCCGATCAGAACTCGAGTGGTGTTTTGTTATTGGACTTCTGTGCTCGCCATGGATTGTCCATAACGAACACCTTGTTCAAACATAAGGGTGTCCATATGTGCACTTGGCACCAGGACACCCTAGGCCGCAGTTCGATGATCGACTTTGTAGTATGTAGTATTGTAGCATCATCGGATTTGCGGCCGCATGTTCTGGACACTCGGGTGAAGAGAGGGGCGGAGCAGTCAACTGATCACCACCTGGTGGTGAGTAGGCTCCGATGGTGGGGGAAGATGCCGGTCCGTCCTGGCAGTGTCACGTTGTACCCGAAGCGATAGAATAATTGCTTCGTGCACAACAAAATAAGGAAGTGGATCCCCGAAACAGCAGACACAGAAAAAATGGTTGTCAGAAAAAAATGAGATTTAATATAACACAAAATACCCGTCTGGACAAAAACAACAGAAGACGCTGGTCAAAATAAGGACCAGGAATAAATAAGGAGGCAACAGAAAACACTTGCGTAAAAAATGGCAAGGAAAATAAATTTAGGTAACGTAGAACGAGATGATGATTCGAAATGGCCCAGCGGGGTCTTAAAAGCAGTCTTCCATTCATCTCCTTCCCGGATGCGGACCAAATGGTAAGCACTGCGTAAATCTAACTTCGAGAATATAGTGGCTGTTTGCAAAGGAGCGATGGCAGAGTCCAACAATGACAGCGGATATTTATTTTTGATGGTGATGTCATTTAGCCCACGATATTCCACACACGGCCGCAGCGACTTGTCCTTCTTCCCCACGAAGAAGAATCCCGCACCCAACGGTGAGTGCGACGGTCTAATTAGACCTGCAGTGAGCGAGCTATTTATGTATTCCGTTAATGCCTCTCGTTCTGGTTGAGACACCTGATATAGCCGTGAATTCGGCAACAGAGCGCCCACTTGCAGGTCTATGGCGCAGTCGTATGGACGGTGCGGGGGCAACGAGCATGCGCGATCCTTACTAAATACCTGTCGTAAGTCATGATAGCAATTAGGCATTCCGTCAAGGCAGATTGTTTCAGGGGAGTCCTCACCGGCACGTTCGCGCTCCCCTACGGCTGATTGCAAACAATGCTCGTAATAGTGCTGGCTCAAACTCTCTATTGCCGGACGCTCCCAGGAAATAACGGGGCTGTGAGTCTTGAGCCAGGGCAAACCGAGAATAACCGGAGCGGCTCGAGACCGCATTAAATAAAACCGTCGATGTTCGACATGGTTTCCGGATACTTGGAGTTTTAGTGGTTCTGTTCTTTGTGTTACAACCGCCAGCAGGCGCCCATCGAGATCATGAACCCGCTTCTTCTTGACCAACTCCTCGATAAAACAACCTAAGTCAGAGGCGAGACCGGTATCAATAAAACAATTATAAGCCCCCGAGTCTATCAGGGCCATAACCCGTCGCGACCGGGACCCCCCATAGATCTCCCCTTCGAGTTCCAGTCTCTTGGGGTGCCCCGGCCGGGTGTCGACTCGCCGAGGCTCGGGAGGCTCTGCGCGGGGTCGTGACTCACATAACTCGGCGAACGAGGATGGCTGAGGTTCCGGACGGCTGGGAGCAGCATGAGGTCCTTGTTGACCGCTGTCAGACCGAGCCCGATCGTTGAACCGGCGCCTTCTCCACTCCGATCCAGAGCTTTCGCCACCCAGCTGCATCGGCTCCTCCTCGGTGACAACATTCCAGAATCGGGGGTGATCTCCGGGTCCCGCTGCTCGAAGCGTCCCACAGTATTCCCCGCGGTACGTGCCATGCCGGGAAGGGAACCGATCACCTCCACGCTCCCGGTTTCGCTCTCTCAGGCGGTTGTCCATAGTAGGGAGAGCTCGATCAACTCCTCCAGGTCGGAACAGTGGTCGCGGGTCGCCAGTTCATCCTTGAGCTGGGTGTTTATTCCGCGACGAAACAGTCCACACAGCGCCCGGTCACCGTAGCCACTCTGGGCGGCCAAAATCCGGAACTCGATCGAATAATCCGCTACCGATCGCCTCCCCTGGTGGAGTTCAAGTAGCCGCCCCTCAGCCTCTCTGCCCTGTATGGGATGGTGGAACACCCGGCGAAACGGCGTTACGAAGTCGTGGAAAGATGACCGGAGGCTCGGCCTTGCGTCGCTCATCGCCATAGCCCATGACGCCGCTTGACCTGTCAATAGGCTCATTACATATGCAACCTTCGCGGCGTCATTAGCATAGACGGAAGGTTGCTGGTCGAAGATGAGCGAGCACTGGTGGAGAAAGTGCCCACACTGCCCGTGCTCACGCCCGTAACGTGGGGGGTGTGGAAGCGACGGTTCTCTACTCATTATGGGGGAAGAGACAGGTGCCTTAGTGGTGGTATGGTGAACCACGGAGGGAGGTGCTCTCCGTTCCTCCAACCGTACAAGACGGGGTTTGACATCATCGAACCTATGAGCCAGCATGGAAACCGCGCCGCGGAGTTCCGTAATGGCTTGGCCCTCCTGACTCCTCAGTGGCTCTTGACGGGACAGAGCGGATAAAATTTTTTCTATGTCTGCGGGATCCATGGAGGCCGGAGTATTCTGTCACGTTGTACCCAAAGCGATAGAATAATTGCTTCGTGCACAACAAAATAAGGAAGTGGATCCCCGAAACAGCAGACACAGAAAAAATGGTTGTCAGAAAAAATGAGATTTAATATAACACAAAACAACAGAAGACGCTGGTCAAAATAAGGACCAGGAATAAATAAGGAGGCAACAGAAAACACTTGCGTAAAAAATGGCAAGGAGAATAAATTTAGGTAACGTAGAACGAGATGATGATTCGAAATGGCCCAGCGGGGTCTTAAAAGCAGTCTTCCATTCATCTCCTTCCCGGATGCGGACCAAATGGTAAGCACTGCGTAAATCTAACTTCGAGAATATAGTGGCTGTTTGCAAAGGAGCGATGGCAGAGTCCAACAATGACAGCGGATATTTATTTTTGATGGTGATGTCATTTAGCCCACGATATTCCACACACGGCCGCAGCGACTTGTCCTTCTTCCCCACGAAGAAGAATCCCGCACCCAACGGTGAGTGCGACGGTCTAATTAGACCTGCAGTGAGCGAGCTATTTATGTATTCCGTTAATGCCTCTCGTTCTGGTTGAGACACCTGATATAGCCGTGAATTCGGCAACAGGAGGCAACAGAAAATGCTTGCGTAAAAAATAGGAGGAGAATAAATTTAGGTAACGTTAGAATCTCGAACGAGATGATAAGAAGGAACGCAGTAACAGTCACTCGACTTTAAGGCAATGATTTACTAGAGAAAGACTCGGCGAGAGTAATGGCACGGCGTGGAATACTCCGGCAGTGAGTCGACTGCCAGAGCGGCCAAATAAAGCCTGTGTAATTAATCACCAATAGATGGCAGGTGTGCAAGCGGCAAGCAGGAAGCCTGCCCCCTGCTGGCAAACACGGGACGTGACAGGCAGACCCAAACGTATTGTGAGGGTTTGTTGGGAGCATCTGGCAGAATCCCCTGTCAGAAGGAGTTTCAACTCCCACCTCCGACAGAGCTTTTCCCATGTTCCGGGGGAGGCGGGGGACATTGAGCCCGAGTGGACCATGTTCCGTGACTCTATTGTTGAGGCGGCCAATCTGAGTTGTGGCCGTAAGGTGGTTGGTGCCTGTCGTGGCGGCAACCCTCGTACTCACTGGTGGACACCAGCAGTAAGGGATGCCGTCAAGCTGAAAAAGGAGTCCTATCGAGCCTTTATGGCCTGTGGGACCCCAGAGGCAGCTGACGGGTATCGACTGGCCAAGCGGAACGCAGCTTCGGTGGTCGTCGAGGCAAAAACCCGAGCATGGCAAGATGGTGCGTGGGGTGGTAGTCCCTCTTTTTTAAAAAGGGGGACCGGAAGGTGTGTTCCAACTACAGAGGGATCACACTCCTCAGCCTCCCTGGTAAGGTCTATTCAGGGGTGCTGGAGAGGAGGGTCCGACAGGAGGTCGAGCCTCAGATTGAGGAGGAGTAGTGTGGTTTTCGTCCCGGCCGTGGAACAGTGGACCAGCTCGACACCCTAAGCAGGGTCCTCGAGGGTATGTGGGAATTCCCCCAACCAGTCTACATGTGTTTTGTGGACTTGGAAAAGGCGTTTGACCGTGTCCCTCGGTGAGTTCCGTGGGGGGTGCTTCGAGGGTATGGGGTACCGAACCCCCTGATACGGGCTGTTCGGTCACTATACCACCGATGTCAGAGTTTGGTTCCCATTGCCGACAGTAAGTCGGAATTGTTTCCAGTGAGGGTAGAACTCCGCTAAGGCTGCCCTTTGTCGCCGATTCTGTTCATAACCTTTATGGACAGAATTTCTAGGCGGAGCCAAAGCGCTGAGGGGGGCCGTTTTGGGGGCCTCAGTATTGCATCCCTGCTTTTTGCAGATGATGTGGTGCTGTTGGCTCCTTCAAACAGGGCTCTCCAACTCTCACTGGAGCGTTTCGCAGCCGAGTGTGATGCGGTTGGGATGAAAATCAGCACCTCCAAATCTGAAACCATGGTCCTCAGTCGGAAAAGGGTGGAGTGCCCCCTCCGGGTCGGGGAGGAGTTCAAGTATCTTGGGGTCTTGTTCACGAGTGGGGGCAGGAGGGAGCGGGAGATCGACAGGCGGATCGGTGCAACGTCTGCTGTGATGCGTACGTTGTATCGGTCTGTCGTGGTGAAGAAGGAGCTGAGCCAAAGGGCGAAGCTCTCAATTTACCGGTCGATCTACGTTCCAACCCTCATCTATGGTCACGAGCTATGGGTCGTGAACGAAAGAACAAGATCCCGGTTACAAGCGGCCGAAATGAGTTTTCTCCGCAGGGTGTCCGGGCTCTCCCTTAGAGATAAGGTGAGAAGCTCGGTCATCCGGGAGGGGGCTCAGAGTCGAGCCGCTTCTCCTCCACATCGAGAGGAGCCAGATGAGGTGGCTTGGGCATCTGATTCGGATGCCTCCTGAGCGCCTCCCCTGTGAGGTGTTCCGGTCATGTCCCACCGGGAGGAGACCCCGAGGAAGACCCAGGACACGCTGGAGAGACTATTTCACCCAGCTTGCCTGGGAACGACTCGGGATCCCCCAGGGAGAGCTGGAAGAAGTAGCTAGGGAGAGGGAAGTCTGGGCTTCCCTGCTAAAGCTGTTGCCCCCGCGACCCGGCCCCGGATAAGCGGTAGATGATGGATGGATGGGTTTATTTATTACATAATTTGATGCATTTTTATGCTCTAGGAAACATTTTTGTCTGAATATTTGGAGGGCTTGGAGCGAATTAGCGCATTTACCTGGAAACACATCTCGACTTACAAACATTTCTAGTTCAGAATTTTGTTTCCAGAAGCATTTCGTTTTGTAAGTAGAGGTACCACTGTTTTGAGATTCTGTCTGTTGTGAGCAACGGCCAGCATGTGTTCAAGGCAGTGTTTCTCAACGGGTGGTTTCATGCTCAAAATTTGGCGCATTTTGACAAACCCTCTGAATTTCCAAAAGATTGGAGTAAACCAGTACGCCCTTGGAGCATATTTCTGAACAATAATAATAAGCAATAATAATCCCAGCTATCGTAATATATCAATGTGCTGTTGCAGCCCACCTAACCTCCATGCCTATGCAACGGACATGTTGTGCTTTGATGTCAATGCCATCTTTAATCTTGTTGACAAACCAACATCCCTACACTGAAATTCCACTTTTGATGACTATTATCAAAAACAGCAAAAATGAACGTGTTGTGCTTCTTCCGATTTCAATTTCCAAATCTTTAGTTGTGGAAAAACACACATGCTAGATACTCATCCCAAACCCGTGGCTCACCTCGGTCCGGTGCGTTGCACCGTTCCATGTTCCAGCTCATCACTGATCCTCTGCAACTCCTGTCTGTATTTTATTTATTTTTTGATGGGAACTCCACCTGGATCTAGATATCTGGAATTAATACACACAATTATCCCTTATCCAGCCAGACTCAAGACAAGGTCATTCCCATCATGTGGAGCAGCAATTCCTCATCATGTGGTCTTTGGCGCCAGAGAGTCCTAGCATTCATGTCTAATCCCTCGAATGCAAGTGGGATAAATATCAAGGTAGATGAGAGTAAACAAAGATGGAGAGCGTTGTGGGTGAGCGTCAACAAAGGAGGGGTTAGTGAAAGGATGAAAACAATGTTGAGATATTACATTCCTTTCTTTGATACCACAAGAGGAGTAATGGTCACAGGTTTGCATCATCACATGTCATGGCAATAGAATGTAGATGATTTTGCAGAAAGTAAAAACAGATGATGCATGACCCTGTCCACAGTGATTCTATTCATACCTCTCTCGGGCCTAAATGGCGTAGTGGATCATCAACAACCTGCTATGCATGGATGCAATAATAATAATAAATGTTTTCCTTTAGTATTTTGTTTTATTTTTTTTCTTTCACAGTTGTGAAGGTTAGCAGTTAGCAGCTCCTTCAATAAGTCTAGAGTATTTGGGTTCAAGTGTCAACTCAGCCCAGACCCTCCTGTGTGAAGTTTGTATGTTATAAATGCGAGCTGTTGGTGAGTTGCCATTGATTAGCAATAAGTCGAGGCTCTAACCTGGCTCTCGCCGGGTCAATGCGGATAGGCTGCAGCTCACCCACAAGCCTATTGAGGACAAGCGACTTTGAAAATGGATGTATGGATGGATGGTTGCATGGATGCTGCTCTGAGTAGCCCTGAAAGATGAAAAAAATAGTTGAAAAATAATCATTTGACCTTTAACAACATCAGTAATCTTTTGTAAGATAATTCTTAATTTTTCTTCAGGCTTGTTGCACAAATAAGCCATTAAAAAAATCACCAATTGGTTTTATTTTAACAGGTATTTTTACTAACTGTGAGGGGGTCTCATTGTTGCCAGGAGGAAAATGGAAGCGCTGATTTGAGAGATGGTCTCATTGTAATTTCATGCAAAGGAAATTATGAGCATGCAGCAATGATATCAACCACACGTTAAAAAAAAGAATGTATATTTACAAAATAGCTTAAAAAATAAATAAAATCAATTGTTTAGAGCACATTAATCAAGGTATGGGGTAAAAAAGCAACATTTTTAACCTGGATTTAAAAGCATTTAAACTTACATTTAAGAATCTGAACGTAACATCCATCCATCCTCATGAGGGACTTTCTTTTCTAAAGGTAACCATTGCCATTATTCTAATACCGTATTGGCCCGAATATGAGATGGCCCTGATTATAAGACGACTCCCTCTTTTTCAAGACTCAAGTTTGAGAAAATACTTTTTGATCACCAAATACATTTTTATGCAGAAAATAATTAAAGTACATCTGAAACAAATGATTATAACAATATAATTGCGAGAAAAAGCATGTCATTTTGCCTCATTCAACTCTTAATATCTGAACATTTAAATATGTAAACTAAAGTGCAATCACATTCGTAAATGAATGGCTTCTGGTTTTTGAAATCTAAATACCGTATTTTCACGACTATAAGGCGCCATTAAAAGTCTTAAATTTTCTCCAAAATGGACAGGACGCCTTATGGTGCGGAGCGTCCTTTATATGCGCTGAGTTCCAAAATCTGACTGACAGCCGACACGCTGTTTATATAGAGAAAAGGCGGAAGTGACTGTAGCCAGGCATGCGGGAAAGAAGTCGGCCAATCAGGGAAGAGTGGGCGTGTATATATACATATATGGAGAGGGAGAGAGAGGGAGAGAGAGGACAGGCAAGCTTGTCCGCCAATGGTGAAGGGTGGGCGTGTAAGTGGACGCCTCAAGCCAGTACCAACACTTGTATAGAGTGTGGCAATGTGCATTGTTGCAAAACAACTCCGGTTTTGGTTTCTAAGAACCCCTGAAAATAAATTCGACAAAAAGACACGCCTACGAAGCTCAGTTCAAACTTAAAGCCACCGGTTATGCTTTTGGCATGCGTGCCCATCTCACAGCAGCGGTGAAAAAAACAAGTCAAGCAAATGAACTCTGAGCTTGCCGTTATTCCCGGAGGGTTGACTAAAGAACTCCAACCGCTGGACATTGGCATCAACCGGGCGTTCAAAGTAAAGTTGCAAACGGCATGGGAACAATGGATGATCGGTGGCAAACACAACTTTACAAAGAGTGAGAGGCAGCACTTGGCGAGTTACGCCACAATACGCAACAACGAGAGGGAACGCTGCGTTTTTGATGGATTACGGTACTTGCACAATTGTTCAATTCTTTCGACACACACACGCGCTGCCACCATGTTTCGCTCTGTTCTTTACTTTCAAATGTGGGAAAGCTTCACACGAGAGAAATGTTGACTTTGCTGTTGCTACTCCTTCTTTCCGCTCGGCAATGCGTAGCAACTCACACTAGCATGTGATGCATTCAATGACAACTGAGATGTGCAGTCCTCTGCTTCTGATACAGAGGATGAGGACTTTGATGGATTTCTGGGTGATGATTGATCGATAAACGTGAGAACATTGTACGATGGCTAAATAAAATACACCCGAACTCAGTTCTGCTTTCGTTGCCTTTTTAAAAACGTGTTTTTATCTTATCTGTATGTCTTGGCATGCTACCGTATGCTTCAAGCTAACGTGTAAGCGTGTGTATGTTTAAGCTGGCGTATGTTTTACCACTGTAAAACTGCGGCCATTAGTACGATGCGTCCTGTGTATGTGTAAAATACAGAAATTTCACCCATTAATGAGACTGCGGCCATTAGTACGATGCGTCGAATACTCGTGAAAATACGGTACATCATAACTTCTCTTCAGCTGCTGGTTAACCTGGCCGATCTTCGACCCACTTTTCTCCAGATTCTCGCTACGTTTCTCCATTTTCAGTTATCTCTTCTATTATTTTCTTCTCTTTTCTTTCTTCCCGCTATTTTTCCTTTTTCTTTTTTGTGTTACCGCTATTTTTATTTTTATTCTTCGGGGCAGGGGTTCACTTTGGCCTGGGGAGTCAAGTTCAGCATTCGCCTCAATGATATCTAGCGCCATCTAGCGTCGTGAATGGGTATAATGTCTAGACCCCGAATATAAGATGACCCCCACTTTTTCAGCCTTATTTCAATCCAAAAAACAGTCTTATATTCAAGCCAATACGGTATAACTTGAATATTAAGGCATAATGTTACACATCTTTTTATTTATTTATTTTTAAGTAAGTAAGTTACAATGCCCTAATCTTGTGCATCTCCTTCCCCAAAAAACGATGTCTGCATAAATTGCTAAGAAAATGTCATTTGATCTTTCTCAAAATCACAGCAATAGACACACAGTCAGCTTAAACTGGTACCTCAATATATTTTTATGATTTGACTGAACACATGTAAATGTCACAGGACAAGGTGGAAAAAAGTACCGTAAATTCCGGGCTACAGACCACACCTGATTAAGAGCCGCATGCTCAGATTTATGAAGAAAAATAAATTTTGTAATTATATGCGAAGCACCATATAATTAACCGCTGGCCAATGAGTAGGCGGGGTTTGCTTCTGTGTCCCTGCCGCCTGGACCGCCTCCGGGTGAGGCCGCGGACGCGGTCCCCCGCAGAAACCCCCCCCCCCAACAATTTCTTAAGGTTAAAATAATCTCCATATTTTTATGAGCATGATAAATGCATTTGCACAACTTTTAATTAAATTACGCTGAAACACTTAATAAGAGGCCAGACAAACAGAGATCTTGATGTGCATTTGTGTAATTATGAGGAGAAATACTGCAGCCCACTCGGCTTTAAATAGAATAATGCAAATCATATAAATGGGAAAAGATATATGAAATTATTTCTATAGTCAGACGTATAGCAGCCCGATGCTGCGCGGCTCAAAACACAGGTAAAATGTGTTCTCTCGTGGCTGCTTGTTTTCAGTATGACGGGGGAGTCACCTTTTTTATTTACAGTCTGAGTGAGAGGCAAATCAAATGTCAGAGGGTCTTCATCCATATTTATTATCTCATCTGGGCTGATGGAATTCTCCGCTATCTTTGTTTGTGTGAATGTGCAGAACGAAGCAAGTTTATCCTCGTAATTGAGAGGGAGCTGCTGACACAACGTCGTGCGTGCCCTAATAGACAAGCTTTTCCGTTTCATGAATCTATAACACCACGATGGCCCACCTTGAAAACCTTTAAAAGCTTTGGTTGTCTTTTTACACTGGCTCAGTTCTTCTTGCCGGAGCCTCCACCTACGCACCATCGACTCGTCTATGCCAAGATTACGGGCAGCAGCTTGATTTCCTTCTTTACTGCCAGAGTGATCGCTCTTAGTTTAAAAGATGCATCATCTGTTTTTCGTCTGGTATTCTCTCTCCATGTTGATCATGGTTAGAAGAAAGACTGAAATAAGGAAGTTGTGATTACCGGTAATCATACAATTTTACAGCGGGGGTAACACATTTTTCCCCCGCTACGGCAAAAAGAGCGGAAGTTGTGATTAGTCATACAATCTCATTGGACCTCAGTGAAAGACTCATTCATTTTATTGGTCCACTAGCTGGTTCGCCGCCCTCCGGGCGGCTCATCAGCTAGTTCCTGCGGAAGGCTGGTAAGGTGGTGGTTCGCCGCCCTCCGGGCGGCTCATCAGCTAGTTCCTGCGGAAGGCTGGTAAGGTGGGCCTTCGGCCCACAAAAGTGTTGTTACTTGGTTCAACTTTTTGTTCATCTTCATTGCTTATCGCGAAAATAAAGAGATGTTTAGCTCTACTAAATAACTAACAATTTCATTGCAATGCTTGTGGGTAGACAACATTTTCTCGCTAAGATGCCCGCGCGATCGTAGTGAGCCACTGCCTGAGCGGCGCAGTGGCGGCGCGGTGAAGTAGGTACGTTTTGAAAAGGGACAGACGGAAGGACAGACCGCGTGCGGGACGACGCGCAATATATATATAGATGTTTTTCCCACGATGGAAAAAAAAAATTAAAAAGCCGCTTCACATTACACGCCGCAGTGTTGAAAGTGTGGAAAAAAAGTAGTGGCTTGTCATCCGAAATTTACGGTATGTTGAACCTTTTGGATTTCGTAACTGGTTGAGCCTCCTTTGGCAGCAATGATATCAACCAAACATTTCCTGGAGCGGCAAAAACTGACCGTCACAAGAGTGTTTTGTCCTGTCTCGTAAGGAGGAATATAAAGACTCAGTGGAACACAATAGGGAAGTTTTATTGCAACTAAACAAACAGAAGACAAAAGAAACTCATGCTCAGGTGCTGCGTTCACTGACTCACTCATCCCATGGCCTAAGAAGCCGTAGGGGTGCCATGGTGGACGTCTGGGCAGTCAGGGATCTCCAGCACTCTCGGTCCTTAGCTGTTCGTAGCAGGGTCTGGAAGCTGCAGTTTGTCCAATCTTTTGTTGTCCATCCAGCACTTTCTCTGTCTGCCTCTTCTCCGCTTCCCTTCCACTGTCCCCTGTTTGGATAGCGAGGTATGCCTTGTAACGTGGCCATACCAGGCCATTTTGCGATTTTACCGTTGACAATACAGGCTCCTGTTCTCCAGCAAGGGTGGTGACTAGCTGTCTGACATAGTCATTTGTCCGGTGTTCTCAGTAAGATGTATGGAGCATTCTTCTGTAGCTCTTGTTCTCAAAGGACTGAATCCTGCGTTTCGGGTCTGTTGTGAGTGTCCAACTTTCACAGCCGTATAGTAAGGTGGAGAGTACCAGGGACTTGTACAGCCTGACCTTCACCGTGAAGCTGATGGTATTGCTCCTCCAAATTCTGGCCAGTCTTATCATGGCTGATGTTGCTATACCTATTCTTGCTTTCATCTCCTTTGTGGAGCTGCCATCCTCACTCACAAAGGACCCAAGGTATTTGGAGTCCTTCACCACTTCCAGGGTTCAATGTGATGTTTGTTGGTGTTGTTTTATTGTGGCTAATGACCAGTATCTTGCTTTTCTCTGCACTTATCTCCATGCAGTAAGCCCTCGCTATCTCTTCCAGTCTGGTGGTAAGATCCTGGAGTTCAGCTTCGATTTTTCCCATAAGGTCTATGTCATCAGGGAACCGGAGGTTGCAGATGGGTCTTCCTCCGATGGATATGGAGGTGTGGAAGTCTTCAAGGGCCTTGCGGAGGTTGCAGATGGGTCTTCCTCCGATGGATATGGAGGTGTGGAACTCTTCAAGGGCAACATCATGGACAAGGCCCTTGAAGACTTCCACACCTCCATATCCATCGGAGGAAGACCCATCTGCAACCTCCGGTTCGCTGATGACGTAGACCTTATTGGAAAAAAAGGTGCTGCGTTGCCATGTGGCTAATGCTAGGTCTGAGGAAGAGAGACTGGGAGGAGCTTGGATAGGCTTTTAACAGCATTAGGATGGTCACATGATGCAGCTGTCAGGTCACCTGGGCAGTTCCACAGAGGGAAAAGATCATACGCAACAACAGTCAGGAGGAATATGACTCTTTTCCTCACAATTAATTCAACTCAGTCACATTCTTCTCAATGTCTGTTGCAAATCTGAAGTTCGTGCCGCAGTTGGTTTCTGTGTGTGACACACGATCCCATGGCGTGCTACAGACGTGTTTATGATTAGTCAATTAAGGATGATTAGACAATTAAGGATGGAATAGACCTGCTTTTGTTCTTATAACTAACCTCTCTCTCTCTCTCTCTCTCTCTCTCTCTCTCTCTCTCTCTCTTGCTCTCTCGCTCTCAGCCGAGCGCGCGTGCACACACACACTCACCACACACTAGCACAGGGGTGGGCAAACTACGACCCGCGGCCCAGATCCGGCCCGTTGGTCTTTTTAATCTGGCCCGCCGAAGATTGGTGCACAATTAAGGTTTGATTGCATTCATTTTGTTTGGACTTGTAATGACAGGTATTTTAACAGCAGGTAGCGCAGTTACTTTTGTAAGTAAGTTGCAGAGCTCAGGGAGGGAGGGGAAGACGAAGAAAGAGGGAGAGAGTAATGACCATGGAAGGGAAAGTGATATGTCTCTGATTAAACGAAGCGGGTAACAAAGTAGGAAACATTCAGGAGACGCCTGGAGTCGGAAAGAATCAAATCTACGAGACTTTGAAAAACAAGGAAGCGATTCTTACTCAGTCTGATTCTGGCAATTTCCAAGCTCAGAGTGAATTGCTTGTGGCTCGAGTAAACGAACATTTCCTAGAATGGGTTGATTGTTATCATGTTAAAAAACTTTCCGCAAACTGGACTGCTAATAAGAGTCGGAGAGCAGTCAAATGTGTAGAGCGTGAACAACAGGGGGCTCAGTACACATCCTTGAGGAGAGCCGGTGCTGAGTGTGATGGTGGAGGAGAATGTTACATTGTTACTGGCATAAGAAGACATTGTGCTATCTTCTTTATTTTCTATTTCCAACTTTTGGCCCGGCTCTCCACAATATTTTCTGCTTCT
This sequence comes from Hippocampus zosterae, assembly GCF_025434085.1. Taxonomy (NCBI): domain Eukaryota; kingdom Metazoa; phylum Chordata; class Actinopteri; order Syngnathiformes; family Syngnathidae; genus Hippocampus; species Hippocampus zosterae. Next base: position 15,783,962 of record NC_067467.1, read on the forward strand.
CATTTGGCCCCCCCGGGAAAATAATTGCCCACCCCTGCACTAGCAGTATTGTAAACAACACATAGACACTGATTAAAGATCAAAGACTAACCCACGTGATAAGATTGAAGGATAATGCACAGCCAATCAACGTGGCTTTATCTTTTAATCTTCTCAGCCCCCCTCCCCCTTTCTCACCTCACATGGACTGTATATATTGCTCTATGTGACTCACCGTTGTTTTGCTGACTTTCACTGCTTCTCCCAGACCGTTTGTGGACTACTTAAAAAACATTTTTTTAAAATGAATATGTTTGAAAAAATCTGCGATGCACCGAAGCTGCAATAAACGAACTGCAAAATAGGGGTCACTGTATTAGTTTTAGTCTTAGATGTTTTTCATATTTCTTGTGTGCCAACCGAAAGAAAAGCAAGATAAGTAGTGTGCAGTAAAAGGTCAACTACAAATATTAAACAAAAAAACATTTTAAGAACATGGACCCACAAATCAAATACAGGCACTGAATAACCGCAACACAGACTTGAAATACAAAAAGTGCAATGCAGTATCACAACTATAACATCTTGACTAAAGCTTTCGATCCCTTGTTTGCCAAGTTGATTAAGTGTATTTGTGACTTGAATTCCACATAGCATGACAATCAACATGCCAATTTGCTTTTACCTATGTGGCACTCAGATTGGATGGAAGGAGGAATGGATGGATGGATGAATGGATGGATGGACAGATGGAGGGCGCTATGGCTAGATTCATGAAAAGTGCTTGGAGTTTCTTTGGCTAAAAGTGAAACCTTGTTGTACTGTGTACTATTTCTTTCATACCTGGACATCAGGGACCCAATCTTTTCTGACCAAAGATCTACCGTATTTTCACGACCATTCGGCGCACCGTATGGTTGGGCGCAGTCTCATTAATGGGTGCCATTTCTGTATTTTACACATAGACAAACCGCACTGTATTATTGGGCGCAGTTTTACAGTGGTAAAACATACGCCAGCTTAAACATACGGCATGCATGCGCGCACGCTAACACGTTAGCTTGAAGCATACGGTAGCATGCCAAGACATACGGATACACGCTAAAACACGTTTTTAAAAAGGCAACGAAAGCAGAACTGAGTTCGCGTGAATTTTATTTACAAGGTACTCACGTTTTTTACTCAATCATCACTCAGAAAGCCATCAAAGTCCTCATCTTCTGTATCCGAATTGAACAATTGTGCAAGTACTGGTAATCCATCCAAACCGCCGGGTTCCCTCTCGTTGTCAGAGTCACTCTCGTTGTCATGTGGCTCCACAGAAATTATGCCGGCTTTGCCAAAAGCTCGAACAACTGTACTAGCAGATACGTTCGTACAAGCAGCCACAATCCATTCACAGATTGTGGCGTAACTAGCCCGGCGCTGCCTCCCACTCTTCGTAAAGCTGTATTTGCCATTGATCATCCATTTTTCCCATGCCGCTCGCAACTTCAATTTGAACGCCCGGTTGATGCCGATGTCCAGCGGTTGGAGTTCTTTAGTCAAGCCTCCGGGAATGACGGCAAGCTCGGAGTTCATTTGCTTGACTTGGTTTTTCACCGCTGTTGTGAGATGGGCACGCATGGAGTCGCAAATCAAGAGTGACGGCGAGGCATGGAAAATGCCATCCGGTCTCTTAACATACACCTCACTTAGCCACTCTCTCATCTTCTCCTCGTCCATCCAGCCCTTTAGGTTTGCTTTCACGATGACGCCGGCTGGAAACTTTTCTTTCGGCAGCGTCTTTCGCTTAAAAATCACCATAGGTGGCAGTTTCTGTCCGTTGGCATGACAACCAAGAACAACAGTAAAAGCAGACTTCTCGTGCCCCGTTGTGCGTATCGCAACCGTGCTGGTCCCCTTCTTCTCCACAGTGTGGTTCACCGGGATGTCGAAAGTCAGCGGGACCTCGTCCATGTTGGTTATGTGGTTAGGCTGGATGCGTTTGTCGACAATCTTCTTACTGCAGTAGGTGCGCAAAACGGTCAGCTTTTCTTTGTAGTCCGCTTGAAGTTGCTGAGCCACGGTCGTCTTCACTCTCATGGGTAGATGGTGCCATTTCATAAAGCGAAAGCACCAAGACGGACCTCCTTGAAAATGTTCAATTTTCAATTCTTCGGCTAACGTTTTCGCCTTTAGTCGAATGGTGACCGTGGAGACGCTTCTGTCGGCTGCTCTTTGATCAAGAATCCACCGCTCCAGTTGGTCTTCCAACTCGGCCACCTCGCCTTCTTTCCACGGAAACTCAGCTTCGTCTTTTTGACTTGGCGAAGCTCGTTCTCCCGCTTCCTCCATTTGCGAACCATGGATTCGTTGACCTTAAATTCTCTGGCGGCTGCTCGATTCCCATGTTTCGCTGCATAACGAGAATGAGTGCATAATGAGTTTGAATTGAGCTTCATAGGCGTGTCTCTTTGTGGAATTCATTTTCGGGGGTTCTTGGAAGCCAAAACCGAAGTTGTTTTGCAATAATGCACATACTCACACTTTATACAGGTGCTGGTACCTGCTAGAGGCGTGCCTTTAGCGTCCACTTACACGCCCACCCTTCACTCATTGGCGGAGTTCTCCCCTGCATGCCTGTCCTCACTCACGTCCACCTCTCTCTCCATATATATATATATATATATCGAGTGGTTCGAATCCCGCTTGGGGCAAAAATGAAAATGAGCACATAACACCATCCAGTGTGGGTCCTTGGGCAAGATCCTTCACGCTAATGCCTACCTCATACAATGATGAGAGACAATAAAACGAATGACATCGCAGACGTCGCCCAGCCAAACAAGGTCTGCGTCAGGTGCTGGGGAACCAGAGCACCTTGATGAAAAATGGGCTACTGGAACAAAGCGGAGATGGGCGAGATGCGATGCGATAAGATAAGATAAGATAAGATAAGATAAGATAAGATAAGATATCCTTTATTCGTCCCACACTGGGGAAATTTACAGCCTCCAGCAGCAAGAATGTATGTAGAAAGAAGAAAGGAGAAAGAGAAAAAAACAACAACAAACATCTTTCAATTAAATACAATATGAACACAAATGGATAAATCGCAGTAGTATTTACAATTTTCCTTCACATCATTGAATTATTATTATTATTATGATTGTTATTTTTTATTCATCAGCCTGACAGCAGTCGGTAGGAACGAGCGTCGGTATCTCTCCTTCTTGCAGCGCGGGTGTAACAGTCTCTGGCTGAAGGAGCTGCCAAGTGTTGCAACCTTCAGTTCCTCTCTGTTTCTCAACCGAAAAGCTCTCTTCTTCTCCTTCAGCAGGGTCTTTATGTCAGGATTAATCCATGGTTTGTTATTGGAAAAACACCGCAGAGTTCTGGTGGGTACGGTGTTCTCCTCACAGAAGTTTATATAGTCCGTGATGGTGTCAGTGAGTGCATCAATGTCCTCCCCATGAACCTCGCTGAAGAGTTCCCACCTGGTTGTCGCGAAGCAGTCCCGCAGAGCATCTTCAGCTTCCGATGACCATTTCTTGACCATTCTGGTCACAGTTGGCTGCCTGTGCACCAGGGGTTTGTACACAGGCTCGAGAAATACCAAGTTGTGGTCTGCTCTTCCAAGAGGGGGGAGGGAGAGGGATTTATATGCCTCCTTGGTAATGGCATAAAACAAGTCCAAAATATTATTGTCTCTAGTGGCACAGGTTACATACTGCTTGAAGGTTGAAAGGGAGGACGACAGAGAGACATGGTTGAAGTCCCCAGAGATGATCAGCAGGGCATTGGGGGACTGTGTTTGCAGCCTGCTCACGACAGTCATCAGGGCATCACGCGCTGCATCACTATTAGCCGACGGGGGGGATGTACACTGTCACGGCTATGACGTGTGAGAATTCCCTCGGGAGATAATGGGGCCTGAGGCTAATGGCTAGCAGCTCAATGTCCCGGCTGCAGAGTTTGTCTTTGATCGTGATATGCCCCGGATTGCACCATTTGTCGTTCACAAAAACAGCAAGTCCCCCACCTTTTCTCTTTCCACTCCCTTCATTCCTGTCCGCACGTATGAGTTGGAAGCCTTCCAACTCGACATGTGTGTCCGGAGTGATCGCTGTTAGCCACGACTGTGTGAGTAGCATTAGGCTAGCCTCGCGGTACTCCCTTTGATGTCGCGTTAGCGCCGCCAGCTCATTCATCTTGTTAGGGAGCGATCTTACATTCCCCATGATGACGGACGGGAGGACATGTCTGTACTTTCTCCGCCTTGTGCCCCGGTCCTTCCCGGCTCGACACCCTCGTGTCCTCCTCTTCAACTCTCGTGGGATATCCGGTTTGTCACCGGCCAGTAGCCCGCTGTTAGCCCGCCATGCTAACAGCTGGTCCTTACTGTAAACAATGGAGTTGCGTGTGCTATCTGGATCTCCTTTCACAGGATACGTAAAAAGATTAAAGCAAATAAAGGAGATGAGCATAAATGAAGCTGCCCCCCCCCCTCCATGGGTCTGGGGTACAAAACCACGCAAAACAAAATGGGAAGAAGTAATAAATAAAGTAAAAGGACGAAAAGAGACTCAAACAGGGATATGAGCTGCTGGAATGTGAATGCAGCACTGAGGGTGATCCCTACCGTAACGATCACAGAAACCAATGAGCTGATATACGCTTCAGCATCAGTGATCCTGGAGACTCTTGGCTATAAGAGCAACCATGGAAGCCATGAGATACGTTACCCACCATGGAAAAGACGGTTGGAGGCTAAGATCAAGGCGGCCCGGAAAGATGTGAGTCAATTGACGGAGGCCCAGAGAGGTGTGATGAAAAGGATACCCGAGAGGTACATCCAGATGACCATACCTGAAGCACTCGAAACTGCCAAACAAAGGCTCCAAGCCTTGTCCAGTCGCCTAAAGCGGTACACGAAAGAGAATGAGGCCAGACGAATAAACAGGCTGTTCGCAACACAACCTGCGAAAGTGTACGCTCAGTGGCAGGGTCCTAACAACAGAGCTGACCCACCAAGACTGGAAACTGAAAGGTACTGGAAAGGCATATGGGAGAAGGAGGTTGCACATAACAGCAGTGCACAATGGCTGGTGACCCTGAGAGAGGAGCACAGCAACCTCCCTGAACCGAACCCAGTTACCATAACAGTGGCAGACATACAGGAAAGAGTTTCAGATATGAAGAACTGGACAGCACCAGGCCCGGACATGGTCCACACCTACTGGCTAAAGAAACTCACAGCACTCCATGAGCGCCTAGCAGTACAAATGAACCAGCTGCTGAGGGATGGGACTCACCCAGAATGGCTAACCGAAGGGGGAACGATCCTGATCATGAAGGATCCCTCGAAGGGTGCAGCCCCATTCAACTATCGGCCAATAACCTGTCTCTCCACAACATGGAAGCTCATGTCAGGCATCATTGCGGCTAAGATAAGTTGACACATGGATTAATACATGAACGAAGCACAGAAGGGCATTGGAAGTGATACCAGAGGAGCCAAACATCAGCTCCTGGTTGACAGAACAGTCGCACAAGACTGCAGGTCCCGACGTACCAACCTGTGCACGGCTTGGATTGATTACAAGAAAGCCTATGACTCAATGCCACATACATGGATCACTGAATGCTTGGAGTTGTATAAGGTGAACAGGACCCTAAGGGCCTTCGTTGCGAACTCGATGAGGATGTGGAAAACCACACTTGAAGCCAATGGCAAGCCACTTACCCAAGTGTCCATCAAATGTGGCATATACCAAGGTGATGCACTCTCCCCACTGCTGTTCTGCATAGGACTGAACCCCCTAACCCAAGTAATCACCAAGACAGGCTATGGATACCGCCTCAGAAATGGAGCTACGATCAGTCACCTCCTCTACATGGATGACATAAAGCTGTATGCTAAGAGCGAAAGGGACATAGATTCCCCGATCCACACAACCAGGATCTACAGCAGCGACATCGGGATGTCATTCGGGCTTGAGAAATGTAGTCGGATGGTGACTAAGAGAGGAAAGGTAGTCCGCACTGAAGGAGTCTCACTCCCTGAAGGAACAATTGCAGACATTGAGGACAGCTACAAGTACCTTGGTATACCACAAGCCAAGGGCAACCTCGAACTGGCAACAAGGAAAGCAGCTATGCCCAAATACCTCCAGCGAGTGAGGCAAGTCCTAAGAAGCCAGCTCAATGGCAAGAATAAGACCCGGGCAATAAACAGCTATGCCCTGCCAGTGATCAGATACCCTGCAGGAATAATAAGGTGGCCAAAGGAAGAGATTCAGACCACGGGCGTTAGGACCCGAAAGCTCCTAACCATGCATGGAGGGTTCCATCCCAAATCCAGCACCCTGAGACTGTACGCAAGCCGAAAGGAAGGAGGCCGGGGACTAGTGAGTGTGAGAGCCACTGTCCAGGATGAAACATCCAAGCTCCATGAATACATAAAGGAGAAGGCTCCAACGGATGACGTACTCAGAGAATGTCTCAGACAATGGGGAACAGTAGATGAGGCGCTGGAAGAGGGACCATCATGGGAGGACAAGCCCCTACACGGGATGTACCACCGGACAATAACTGAAGCTGCCGATCTCAAGAAGTCCTATCAGTGGCTAGAGAGGGCTGGCCTGAAGGACAGCACAGAGGCACTCATCCTGGCTGCTCAGGCTCCACATAGGGAGGCCGGAGCTGGAATCGAACCCGGTACCTCTGCACTGGGAAGCCGACGTGCTAACCACTGGACTACCGGGCCCGGTTATTTTTCATTATTACATTCATTCATTCATTCATTCATTCATCTTCCGAGCCGCTTGATCCTCACTAGGGTCGCGGGGGGTGCTGGAGCCTATCCCAGCTGTCTTATATTATTTTAATGACCGTGGTGGTTAGAGAACTTTTTACATGTTTAGTGCTGACAATGGGTCCTCTTGGGCCACACAGTATTGTAGTTAACTAAACAACAACAACAAACTGTAGCATCCTGAAGGCCTGACTCATCTTTAATAGAGCCTCTCCTGGGGGACTTGGGTGAGTGTTAGTGGGTGAATGTCTAATGTTGGGTGGAGACACCAGTGCTTGTCAGTGAAAGAAACTCTTTGCATGAATAGTATCATAGTTTCCGCACTAAAACGCTCACCTAAAAGTCTTCCATTTTCTTAAAAGCTCACCTTAAAATCTGGTGCGCCTTGTGTATGGTCATTACGGTAATATGTCGACCCCCAACATGTCTCCTTGCTGGAGACATGCAATAGAACACAGAAATAGAATAGCGGCACGAGAGTTCAACGTTAACGCTCGCACACGTGCACCCACGCACGCACACACACACGCGCGCATACACCCACGACCATGCACTCGCGCACATATGCATGCACACCACGACGAGCAACAGCCGGAGCGACCTAACATAAATAAAACCTTAAGACACAAACACACTAATCTTTTTTTTCTCCCCCATTTACTCCTCCCACCGCTCGCGATCGACTTGGGACCAGTCTGCTGGGTCTTGGTTGATTGTGATCGACGTATTGGGCACCCCTGCCCTAAAAACAGGAAATTGGCCGACTAGCTCAGCAATTAGCGCCGTTGTCTGAGCATGAGCGGCGATTCAGTCATCTGACTGGTTGCCCTCTATGTCAATCAAGTAACGGGATTGATGATAGGCTGACTTAGCACGTTTTGTGCATTAAGCAGCGTTGTTTGAACCAGTTGCCAGCCAATCGTAAGGCACACACAGACGAACAACCGCGCTCACGCTCTCACCCAGGGACTAAAATTTAGAGTGTTCAATCAGTCTGCCATGCATGTTTTTAGAATGTAAGAGGAAACTGAAGTACCCGGAGAAAACCCATGCAGGCACGGGGAGAACACGCAAACTCCACACAGGAAGGCCGGAGCTGCAATTGAACCCTGCACCTCTGCACTTGATCACCGGACTGCACTGACATGAAAATAATCTCTGTAAATAGGAGTGTGCATCACAATTTTCGTGTGGTCCTCAAATAAGCACCAGAGGTCTTTGCTTGGTTCTCATTTTTTCCTGACCTACCAACCTTGTGTGTGAACTTAACCCTTTCATGCACACTGTATCCTTGTAACATGATGAGCTGTCCACTGTAGTAACCGCTGTCCCTGAAAGGATTAAAAAGTCGTCTGGGCAAAATAGCTTTGGGGGCTACATCCAGCCTGCCAACGTAGCTCTTATGAAGTCAAAATAAAACATAAAGTTTGAGCTGCTTTCTATTTTTATTATTTTTTTATTTTGATAACTCACAGTGGCTCAAAACTCACTTGTATTCTTTGGCATTTGACTCAGCGTGACTCAGATTTGATCTTAGTTTTACTGTTTGGTGCTTTCTACCATCTTTGTTACTGATTTATTGCTTTATTGTTGTATATGTTAGTTGCTCCATGTACAGCACTTTGTCTGCCTCAATGGCTGTTTGAAAGTGCTCTATAAATAAAGTTGAGTTGAGAATATGTGTAAGCAGTGCAAGCGAACAAAAGCAGCAACTTGTCTTCAGTGTTGCCCACTGAAAGATGTTGTATTCAGTGACTTCTCCAACCATTCTGTCAACCATTAAAAACAAATAAAATGGAGGAAAAAAGAGCTATTACTGTTGTCCTCATGTCAACAATCCCTTTTCCTGCAAAGTGGAGGGGAGAGAGGAATTTATACCTGGTCATTTAGGAGTCCTAAGAATGTCTGAGTGATTTGTGCTAATATTGTCAATGCACATGAGAAATTGTTTTTGGTAATGTTGATTAAATAGTGATTTAATGTTAATATGTGCGGATATGTAAATTCTAAGAACTTTTCATTCAACAGGTTTTATTTCAGTTTTTATTTCCTAATTACAAAAACATATACCGGGACTACACAAATGGCAAGTAATTAAAACAGCATGTTGGTCTGGCCTTCAGCAACATTTTTTGTTTCTCACATCACCACTTTGAAAAATCAATCGCCCACCCCTGACTTGTAAAATGAGACGAGCTAGTTGAATGCACAGTTCTAGAGAATTTGTTTTTATTTTGTGTTTTTTTGCACCATGGACCGCTTTCACGGAAAGACTTATTTTGACGGACCATCAAAGCAACGAGACCAAGCTGACCGTCTCGTTGTTATGAGGGCGATATCGCTAATATAAGGCCAAAATATTCTTCAATTAATCTAAATGTGAAACCGGTAAAGGGAGGAATTTACCTGTGTTCCACCTCAGCCCATCAAATAGATCAGAAATGACCTAACTTTGAGGAAATACCCTAGATGAGCCTTATCATCACGACAAATGTAGGTGTGTCTGTTTGCATTCATATGCTTCTCTGGTCACATCAACTCTCTGACCTCGGAACCACTTATGTTTCTGCACTTCAGAAAATTATACCGGTATATATTTTTAATTTCTTATTTATTTACAGTGCACGTCTTTTCTAGTTATTTTCACCCCCAGATAAAAGCCAGGTTTCATTATTTTAAATGAGACCAAAATTACGACAACATATTCTAACAAGGATAAGGCCTGTTGACATAATTACGTTATGTGCCTTTTTTTCTTCATTAACTCTTGTCAGTTTTGCACAAAAGATAAAGATGCAGAAGGATTTATATCTTTGCATTCTGGCAACACTGACAGAAATTCTGTCAATCCCTGACGGATGCCGGTTTTGCTTCGAAAAAAACTGAAGCAGATTTTCATCTGTGCCGGAATTGTCTCGAACCGGGTCAATACTGATGGACCTCCTCAGTCCGTCACTGACGGACTCCGTTTTGCTGACGACTGCTGGAAACACGTACCATGTCTCACTTGCGTTTGCTCGTGGGAGTGACAACTACACTGGTGTTGCCTCATGCAAACATCTTTTCCAATACCACGGGGAGTCGTACTGCTATCCATCTATCCATTATCTTATCCTGAACAATTTCGGTGCTAGAACCTATCCCAGCTGACTAGGGTGAAAAGCAGTCCACCCTGACACGGTCGCCAATCAGTCACAGGGCACATATAGAGACGAACGGAGATGGGCAATTCTCTCTTTGGGATGATGTTATCGTTTTGTGTAAGGCATCGCTACTTTTTTATAACAAACTTAATGAAAAACAAAAATAAGGCCATGAAGTATATTTTGTTTGTTATTGTTTCAGCTCTACAATATTTCAGTGTTGTAGAAGTTGTCTTTGTTGCCGTTGCATGAGAATAGACCTGGGAAATGATTCATCATCACAGAAATGTGCACACAAGAGGAAAGCACGGAAAGGTTGTGACTTTTCTGAAAAAGCACGTGCGGCGCACAAGGAAACACTAGGTCATGGACCACATGTGTTATTCTGAATCTGATCACCATCAAACACATGTTGTTTTCATCTCATTTCATCAGATTGCAGAAATGTAAAATCTGGTTTGTCTGTCTGCATGTCTTACACACAAATATAAAACAATAACATAAAAGCACAGATACTATTTGAATGTAGTAAGGCAGCCCAAACAACTGAAAACTGCTGTGTATATGTTCACATGTACATTTAGCTGGTCACCATGCAGCCGCACATAAAACACATTTCCAAATTATGGAATATAGTCTGGTTTCTTACACGCATGATGTTTTTGTACAATCCAGAAGCACTGAAGCATGAAAAGAATGGAATTGTTTGATGTGGCAACATGGGATGTGTGAAAAGGCCAGTGACGGTCACTGGTATGATTACAGGACTTTAAAAGGACATTCAACTCACTGTGTTGCTATCCAGCTGAAAAAAAAGTATATATATATATATATATATATATATATATATATATATCAAACTCTCCTTTTAAGATCTGAATATTTGAACCATGTTAGCGCAACCAAGAACAGAATCAATTGTTGCCACTTTTTAGTGAGACACTTGGTGTTACCATTTATGGTTCACGTGTCGTTTCTATCCACATTCCATCGCGCTTATTATGCTGAAGATGGAGCCTATCCCATCGTTTGAAAGGTGGGTTAAACCCCAATTCAGAGGTAAAGTTACATAAAAAAAACTTCATGGTCCTTTTCAACATTTTTACTTTATTCAGCATGATAAAACCAATCAACCAGTGTGTTCCAAGGTATTGATAACACCTGCCCCCTTAGAGCAGTGCTATCCAGGACTGACACATACAGACAAATAGACCATTCTGACTCACATTCAGACGTTAGGGTGCACTGACAATAGGAAAAAAATGTTTGGGCCCACTAGAAACTAAAAGTCAAGGACATTTGCATCGTATGTGTGCTCTGAGCCATACTCAAGTTTTCTCCTCCAATGGCATATTTGAATGAGGTTGGCCATGGTTGGTCATGCAGATGCATGTGCAATGTAGACATGTTTTACAATTACAATAAAAGTACAAAATTCAGCAGCCATCCATCATCCATCCTTTTTCTGATCCGCTTTATTCTCACAAGGGTGCGGGGTGCGTGCTGGAGCCGATCCCAGCAATCTTTGACTAGAAGGCAGGGGACACCCTGAACCAGTTGCCAGCCAATCGCAGGGCAGACATAGACGCACAACCATCTGAGCTCACACTCACACCAAGGGACAATTTGGAGTGTTCCATTTGCCTGCTCTGCATGTTTTTGGAATGTGGGAGGAAACTGGAATGCCCGGAGTAAACCCACGCAGGCACAGGGAGAACATGTGTCGGAATCAAACCCTGGACCTCTGCACTGTGAGGTCGACGCGTTAACCAGTCGACCACCAGGCCGCCCTGCAGCAGTTTTTGTTCATAGATTTTGTTCGGTACTCCCTGCTTCTCCTGCCTCTATGCTTTTGAGTCCACTTCCACCATGCACTTCATGACAGGAATAGCCAACATTTGGAGGAACTGGTGATTGGTGTCTTCCAACAATTGTAACATGACCACTGTACCGCCTGAGCTAATTTACAGGGGTGAAAAACTGTGTACAGTCACATAATCATGACCGTGAGATGTTAGAGCTGTGGTCCTCAACTAGAAATTCTGTCGGTCCACTTTTTTTTTTTATAAGACCAAGGTCCGGTCCCATGCACAGTGGTCATGGGGAGCAGGGCTATATGCCCATTTAGTATGGTCAAGCTTATACAAATCAACACTCCTCACAACCAACCAATAATGGGGTGCATGAAAATAACAATTATTCACTTTGCCAGTACACACCAATTAATGAGAGGTATTGTGTTGAGGCAGAGGAACTCTTTTATTTTGTTAAGTTGTGCCTGCTTAATAATAGAAATAGCCCTTTTAGGGAAATAAGACATTTTTTACTTTAACTTTGTTAAACAGCAGTTGTCTTTTTTCCCTTAATTTAACAAAAGCAAAACAAAATACTCATTTTACCAAAATAAATACTAAAAATGAAAACAAAAATATTATTTTCATTTGTACAATTCCCCTTTTCACATCCCCTCTGAAATCATTGAAAAATATATCAGAAGAGGAGTTAAGAACCATTTTAAATACTGACACAAGGGAGCACAGGAATGTGCAGTGCTGTTCTTCCACTAATCCATTGGGATGTTCATTTAACATGTTGCGGTGTTCTGCTGTTAAACAGCTGCAAAGATCCCCGGGTAGACGGGAGCAAAACTGCACACAATCGAAACGTCCCGCGATGTGTGTGGCTCTCCTGTGCTGAAGCTGTGAGCACACTGTGGCTTCGCGCATGCGTCTGTTTCCTGACACAATCATCCATTTTGAATGCGTGACGCTGATGTATGGGCACACCTTAAGTTCAGAGGAGCCAATCAGCGCATCGTTATCGCCGACATGCCCCCGTCTCCAGTTCGTCAAACATTATACACACACAGAGTCGCGCTGTTGCGTCCTCTGCAATACATCTTTTCGTGCACGCAAATAATACAACGGATAATTTTAACAAGCGATCGCGGTAATGCGCAGATTATAGTCCAAAAATAGAAAATGTATAACGTAAAAATCACTTTATAATTTATTATTTTATACAATTTGCCGAGGGTCCGGACAGAGGAGGCCCGGACAGAGGAGGTGGCGGTAGAATTGTTTATGTTTGCAGACAGATAGTATGAAAATAATACTGGTCATTTATTGAATTGAAACACACAATATGTTGAAGTGGACTTTTTGGACTAAGAGGTTGAGGTTTGATATTTTTACAGATGCACACAGTTTCTTGGCATTTGCACCGTTGTGGGCGTGAAAACACCCGACTTGATTCATCGCCACAGTGGCTCCTAACATTTTCTTTATGATCAGCGCGCTGGAGGTAAAGTCCGTGAAATGGTAGGAGGAACTGAATTGCTGTAATTAACGAAGGAATTAGAATTGCATAAAAGAGGAACGGACCGATGTTGTGCAGTTGGCCAGTGAGATCACAAATCTATGAAGTGGGTATTTGAAACCCCCTTAATCCCTGTTCATACATGTCGTTGAGATGGCAACCAAACATAAGATATGCAGTGGCTAAACCTGTTACCTATTATTAGCGTTATTATCATCTTGCAAGAGCTCAGGAGGTACTCTGACCATTTATTCTGCTCATCTACCTCAAGGATATGCAACATGATAAAACCACTCGACTCTGATATCAACAATACAGAGGCATAAATACACCACACTTAAAAACAATCAGAATCAGAGTTGTTGGCCAGTTACAACACGTTCAGAGGAACATAGACAAGACAGCAATAACCAACATGGGGGAGACAGAACGAGAAGCCTGGCAGGTCACTGTTAAGCAATCATGCAACCATCTCTCAAAATGGTGGGAGTAATTGTTAGGGCTAACACACAAGCCAATCGAACAGTCCACAGAGTCCTCCGCCACTGTCCTATGGAGGGATCACAGGATGGATGTATATATACATACTCGCATACACACTAGGGATGTGAATCTCAGCACTGAGGACGATTCGATACACATCACGATCCACTGCCAGAGATACGATACTTAAACGACGTTTCACCGTCGTCACGATGCGATACGATTCGATACACATTAAGTTCAAATCAATGCGATCCGATACGATACATTGCAATTTGTTGCGATATTGTACAATTAAACATGATGCAAATAAGCAAAGAAAAAAAGCTTTTAAAAAGATGGAATTCAGTATGGTATTACAAAAAGGATACCACTTTATTCCTTATAAAGAGTAGAACTTGTAAAACAACTTATTTAAGCCCTTTCACAATTGGGTTTTGTGCAAAGAAAATGTAAACAATTTGGCACCTGAGACTCACAGCTTTTGCTATAGTGTAAACACAAACAGACTATTCTCACTGAGTGTCTTATATGAAATATAATAATAATATATATATGTATATGAATCTATAGCGCAAGATGTCCACCCATCCACTGTAAGTGCAACTCTTTGCGCACTGTTCAGCGACACAGTAATCTCACTTCTCACTTTGTTGTACACATCGGGAATATGTTTGTAAGTGAACACAGACCTGTCTGGTATTTTATACCTGGGTTCCAAAACGTGCACGAGCTGTCTGAAACCCTCGTTGTCCACCACACTAAGGCTGGAGGTCTTTGCATATGAAATAAGCAGTGGCCTTAGTTATAGCCATTGCGCGGTCACAGTGAGTTGCAAGGGGACTCCCAAAATAAGAGGCAATTTTTTTCTGATCCTGACCTGGTTTACCAAGAGTTTCTCCGGTGTCCGACGAGGAACTGGACGGGGAAGCGGGCGAGCGGGAGGGAAACTTGTCGGTGATCTGGTGCCATCGTTTTAAGTGGTCTGCATATTTGTGGTGCTGCCGTTGTATGGCTTCTTAGTGCGACATTCCTCGCAAATTACGGAGGTTTTATCAAGCTTTCCGTCTTTCTTTTGGAAGCCGTAGTATTTCCAAACATAAGATTTGAATGTTGCGGCTGCATTAAATATAGTAGTTTCATTGCTGCTGCTTGCGCTAACTTCCATAATGTTTCGCTCGTTGTGTACTGAACTGGACTGTATGTGACGCACGGCTCCCGTCCGTATTCAACACAAAACGCAAAGCAATGATGGTGCATTAATTGCGCCCAGGAAAGGGCAGATATGTGACGTTGAACATGAATAAAACGGCGCTTGAATCGGATTTTACCGATACCCATCAATGCATCGTGATGAATCGCGATTTCACCCGTCAATCGCGTCGTACCCAGTGAATGAACCGATGCACTCGGATCGCGCATGTGCGCATCGATGTATCGATTAATATCGATTATTTTCCACACCCTTAATACACACACGCATGCACGCACGCACACATGAACGTACTTTATGTATAAGGCGATGGCAAAAAGTTTGCTTACATGTGGAGGAACACACGTTCGATGAATAATTATTATTTATCCATCCATCCATTTTCCGAACCGCTTGATCCTCACTAGGGTCGCGCGGGGGTGATGGAGCCTATCCCAGACGTCTTCGGGCAGTAGGCGGGGACACCCTGAATCAGTTGCCAGCCTATCGCAGGGCACACAGACGAACAACCATTCACGTCCACACTCATACCTAGGGACAATTTAGAGCGTCCAATCAGCCTGCCATGCATGTTTTTGGAATGTGGGAGAAAACCGGAGCACCCGGAGAAAACCCACGCAGGCCCAGGGAGAACATGCAAACTCCACACAGGTAGGCCGGAGCTGGAATTGACCTCTGCACTGTGAAGCCGACAGTGCTAACCACTGGACTACCGGGCCGCCCGTTATTATTATTTAAAATATGTTTAATTAAAACAAATGAAACTAATTTAATATAAATGTATAATTTTTACAGTTTTAATTGATATTCTATTTGGTCATGGGGGGCAATAGAAAAATGGCATTTTAGGGGCTACTCCAGACTTAATTTGTATTTCAAAAACAATTTTCAAATGTTCTTTTATCTTAGATGTTTTTTTCGATTTGGTCTCAGAACAAGTAAGTATCGAGGGGAATTATTAAAAATTTGATGGGTGATATGTATCTCTCTCTCTCTCTCTCTCTCTCTCTCTCTCTCTCTCTCTCTCTCTCTCTCTCTCTCTCTCTCTCTCTCTCTCTCTCTCTCTCTCTCTCTCTATATATATATATATATATATATATGTATATACGATAGGAGGTATATATATATATACTTCAAATACGTTTTACAATATACTGAAGCTATCAGGCAGATACCTGGAAAATAATCAGTCCTGTAAACGTCAGGTGTTGCTCTATTTCTTCCTAATTAAGCTGTCAAACAAATACTCTGCCAGTATCTTCAAGAGAGAGGGAAGTTGAAATTTGATCACATAATGCTGAGTGACAAGATTCAAGTAGTGCAGAAAATAACAAGTGAAGATAGTGTAAATAATTGTTTGGACAATATAGAATTTGTTGCATTCCACAGTTGCAACATGTTGACACATGCACTGAGGGTCACAGAAAAACGATCCTCTTTACCTTTGTATGTATATAGGTTTTCACTGTTTTGAGATGCCACATTTCTCAGATTTTTTTTACAAGGTTTGTTTTTTGGTTAAAATTTTATTCTACGTCTCGTATCAATGGGTTCTCATGATGAAGTGCCATTCTGCTCATTATCTTGTGGAGAAAGATGCACTCTAGTGGTGCAAAAGAGTACTACATCCACAAACGTATCTCCTTTTTGGTTTTCACAACAGAATGCTGAAACTGAGTCGATCTTTTTGAGAAGATCTGGTTGTTGTTGTGAGATTTCAAGTCCTGAAAGAGGATTTCAATTCAATATGACAGCACCCTGCTGCGAGATAAGACACTCCATTTTTCCTACACTTCAGCCTGAGTAAACAGTGCACAGTACCACTTCAAGATCACATCAACATACGACAATAAGTTGTTTTTCATATCACAGGACCTGCTGGACGTAAACCGAGCGACAATGAAGTTTGAAGGTTAAATAAACATGGCACGTCCACTGAGATTCAGGATTTACTATGGTGGGTGTTTTGGACTTTCAATGTATTTTGGAGGTGACATTCCATGTCCCAAGAGCTAGTTTCTGCAGCCGAGGATCGGACCGCCAGGGTCCCCGCCTTTGGCTGCCGCCCAGCTCACATTGCACCCGACCCCTTTGGCCCCTCTCATGGGTGGTGAGCCCATGGGAAGGGGGACCCACGTTGCCTCTTCGGGCTGTGCCCGGCCGGGCCCCAAGCGGACGTTGTATCGGTCTGTCGTGGTGAAGAAGGAGCAGAGCCAAAGGGCGAAGCTCTCAATTTACCAAGTTATTCTATTTAACAAGTTATAGAATGTTCGTACAATTGTCAACAAATACAACAATACAATGTATTTTTCATGTGTTTCCCAAACCATGGTGAAGACATTAGGTGACTCAAGAAATGATCTTAATGATAACAGATTTGTTCTCCAGGTATCTGCATTTTCACAAAGATTGTTATTGTATTTTCGGAAATATAAACCATGGGAATCTCATTTTTAGTATCGCACAGAGGAGGAGCAAGGGAATGTGAGACGTATGGGAAGTGTTTCATGTGGGCGATGTTGGAATGCTGTCATCTCTCAAGTGTTCCACAACCTTGACATCTCTGTTGTGGCGGCAGATAACGCAAGAAAGAAAGAAAAAGTCATCAAGAAACATAATAGACACCACAGCCTATCAAAGCGATGCAGATTTTTTAAAACATTGTTTCAAGCTGTTTACACAAAGTCAATTCTTCAGAATTCAAAATCATATGCTACTATGTGCAGAGACCAGAGACAAAAAGTTATGTACTTATTATTTTTCTTTTTTTTTTCTTTTGCTATTTGCATTCATTTTCATAATGCCGCTCTTTCTGTGTCAGCTGACATTGAGCGAGGGTCAACCTGGGCAGATCAGTAAATAACAGGGCTGACACAGAGACAACCATTCACACTCACATTGACTCCAATGGGTGATTTGTGGGGTGAATGAAAACGTGTTCAGTGACTTCAAAAAGTGGAGGCCAAGAAAGAGCCAATGAAAGGGAGACCATTTAAGGAAAGCTTTCCAACTCTAATCGCATATTTTTAATCCTTTACTTGTGTACAGAATTACACGTAAAGCATAAAAATCCAATGCACCTTTCATATATATATAAAAATGAAAAAAATCCTCATCTCACCTCAGGTGGTGTCCGTCCCTCACTCAGCTCGGGTCCTCGACCAGAGGCCAGGAAGCTTGAGGGTTCTGCGCAGTATCCTTGCTGTTCCCAGCACTGCACATTTCTGGACTGAGATGCCCGATGTTGTTCCCGTGATCTGTTGCAACCACTCATCTAGTTTGGGGGCCACTGCCCCGAGTGCTCCGACCACCACAGGCACGACTGTCAGCTTTACCTTCCAGGCTCTCTCCAGCTCCTCTCTGAGCCCTTGGTATTTCTCGAGTTTCTCGTGTTCCTTCTTTCTGGTGTTTCCATCACTTGGGACCGCTATATTCACTACAACGGCTTTCCTCTGCCCTTTATCTATGATTACGATATCTGGTTGGTTCGACATTACCATCTTGTCAGTCTGGATCTGGAGGTCCCACGTGATCTTCGCCCTACCGTAACGATCACGGAACCCATTGAGCTGATATACGCTTCAACATCAGTGATCCTTGAGATGCTTGACTATAAGAGCAACCAGGGGAGTCATGAGATACGTTACCCACCATGTAGAAGACGGTTGGAGGCTAAGATCAAGGCAGCTCGGAAAGATGTGAGTCAATTGACGGAGGCCCAGAGAAGTGTGATGAAAAGGCCGATACCCGAAAGGTACATCCAGATGACCATACCTGAAGCACTCGAAACTCACAAACAAAGGCTCCAAGCCTTGTCCAGCCGCCAAAAGCGTTACACAAAACAGAATGATTTCAG
Source organism: Hippocampus zosterae (assembly GCF_025434085.1). Lineage (NCBI taxonomy): Eukaryota > Metazoa > Chordata > Actinopteri > Syngnathiformes > Syngnathidae > Hippocampus > Hippocampus zosterae. Next base: position 15,802,753 of record NC_067467.1, read on the forward strand.
ACGAATAAACAGGCTGTTCGCAACACAACCTGCGAAAGTGTACGCTCAGTGGCAGGGTCCTAACAACAGAGCTGACCCACCAAGACTGGAATCTGAAAGGTACTGGAAAGGCATATGGGAGAAGGAGGTTGCACATAACAGCCGTGCCCAATTATTGGTGACACTGAGAGAGGAGCACAGCAACCTCCCTGAACAGAACCCAGTTACCATAACAGTCTCAGACATACAAGGAAGAGTCTCAGATATGAAGAACTGGACAGCACCAGGCCCGGACATGGTCCACACCTACTGGCTAAAGAAACTCACAGCACTCCATGAGCGCCTCACAGCACAAATGAACCAGCTGCTGAGGGATGGGACTCACCCAGGATGGCTAACCGAAGGCCGAACGATCCTGATCATGAAGGATCCCTCAAAGGGTGGAGTCCCATCCAACTATGGGCCAATAACCTGTCTCTCCACAACATGGAAGCTCATGTCAGGCATCATTGCGGCTAACATAATTGTACACATGGATCAATACATGAGCGAAGCACAGAAGGGCATTGGTAGTGATACCAGAGGAGCCAAACATCAGCTCCTGGTTGACAAAACAGTCGCACAAGACTGCAGGTACCGACGTACCAACCTGTGCACAGCCTGGATTGATTACAAGAAAGCCTATGACTTGATGCCACATACATGGATCACTGAATGCTTGGAGTTGTATAAGGTGAACAGGACCCTAAGAGCCTTCGTTGCGATGAGGATGTGGAAAAGCCAAGTAATCACCAAGACAGGCTATGGATACCGCCTCAGAAATGGAGCTACGATCAGTCACCTCCTCTACATGGATGACATAAAGCTGTATGCTAAGAGCGAAAGGGAGATAGACTCCCTGATCCACACAACCAGGATCTTCAGCAGTGACATCGGGATGTCATTCAGGCTTGAGAAATGTATTCGGATGGTGACTAAGAGAGGAACGGTAGTCCGCACTGAAGGGGTCTCACTCCCTGAAGGAACAATAGCAGACATTGAGGACAGCTACAAGTACCTCGGTATACCATAGGCCAATGGCAACCTTGAACTGGCAACAAGGAAAGCGGCTATGGCCAAATACCTCCAGCGAGTGAGGCATTTTACCGGTCGATCTACGTCCCAATCCTCATCTATGGTCACGAGCTATGGGTCGTGACCGAAAGAACGAGATCCCGGATACAAGCGGCCGAAATGAGTTTCCTCCGCAGGGTGTCCGGGCTCTCCCTTAGAGATAAGGTGAGAAGCTTGGTCATCCGGGAGGGGCTCAGAGTCGAGCCACTTCTCCTCCACATCGAGAGGAGCCAGATGAGGTGGCTTGGGCATCTGGCATTTTACCGGTCGATCTACGTCCCAACCCTCATCTATGGTCACGAGCTATGGGTCGTGACCGAAAGAACGAGATCCCGGATACAAGCGGCCGAAATGAGTTTTCTCCGCAGGGTGTCCGGGCTCTCCCTTAGAGATAAGGTGAGAAGCTCGGTCATCCGGGAGGGGCTCAGAGTCGAGCCACTTCTCCTCCACATCGAGAGGAGCCAGATGAGGTGGCTTGGGCATCTGATTCGGATGCCTCCTGAGCGCCTCCCTGGTGAGGTGTTCCGGGCATGTCCCACCGGGAGGAGACCACGGGGAAGACCAAGGACACGCTGGAGAGACTATGTCACCCAGCTGGCCTGGGAACGTCTCGGGATCCCCCGGGGAGAGCTGGAAGAAGTAACTAGGGAGAGGGAAGTCTGGGCTTCCCTGCTAAAGCTGTTGCCCCCGCGACCCGGCCCCGGGTAAGCGGTAGATGATGGATGGATGGATGGAGTGAGGCAAGTCCTAAGAAGCCAGCTCAATGGCAAGAATAAGACCCTGGCAATAAACAGATATGCCCTGCCAGTGATCAGATACCCTGCAGGAATAATAAGGTGGCCTAAGGAACAGATTCAGACCACGGACGTTAGGACCCGAAAGCTGATATTGCTGATACATAGCCGAAATATTCTGATATTCTGAATATTCTGATATGGACACAATATTTATTTTGTAAAGTGCCTTGTACAATTGTAGTTGTTGTGAGAGCTCTATATCAGGGGTGCATGTTCGTAATATACTTTTTGTGTTAATGCACACTGAACCCTAATCATCCTATCAGTCTCACTTTCACAAAAAATATTTAAAAAACAAAATAAAATAAAGCAGGTCACATTTAACGTACGGTGGCGTGTGAAGTGTGTCACCGGTTGCAAGCGCTCAGCAGTCTGCAATGGCAGTTTGCGATCAGAGCTATTGCGATGAAGCCTTTATTATTATTATTATTAATTCATCTTCCGAGCCGCTTGATCCTCACTAGTGTCGCGGGCGGTGCTGGAGCCCATCCCAGTTGTCTTCGGGCAGTAGGCGGGAACACCCTGAATCGGTTGCCAGCCAATCGCAGGGCACACAGAAATGAACAACCATTCACACTCACACTCACACCTAGGGACAATTTAGAGTGCTCAATCAGCCTGCCACGCATGTTTTTTTTGTAATGTGGGAGGAAACCGGAGCACCCGGAGAAAACCCACGCAGGCCCGGAGAGAACATGCAAACTCCACACAGGGAGGCCGGAGTTGGAATCGAACCCGGTACCTCTGCACTGTGAAGCCGACGTGTTAACCACTGGACTACCGGGCCGCCCTATTATTATTATTATTATTATTATTATTATCAAACAAAGTGGATTTCGTGTACAATTCCCCAATGTCACTTTCAACGAATGGGAATCTTGTGGACCGAAAGAAGCATTTTAAAACTGTATGCGTGAGCTCCAATAGTTAACAGGCTGCAATAGTGAGTTGCATGCCTCAGCAGCAGTCTATTGCTCATCATGTCATGCGCGCGTGCACAGTAACGCATCGATCGTGCGAGGTTGGTTGATCGAAAAGTAGATCTTCGTTCAAAAATGTTTGGGCACCTCTGCTCTGTATAAGTAAACCTGTATTGACTGGCATGAAAAAATATATACTGTATATATACAGTATATAGAGGCCAGGAAGCTTGAGGGTTCTGTGTAGTATCCTTGCTGTTCCCAGCACTGCACATTTCTGGACTGAGATGTCCGATGTTGTTCCCGGGATCTGTTGCAACTTCTCATCTAGTTTGGGGGTATATATATAGATATATCTATATCTATCTATCTATCTATCTATCTATCTATCTATCTATCTATCTATCTATCTATCTATCTATCTATCTATCTATCTATCGCTTATATATATATATATATATATATATATATATATATATATATATATAAGCCACAAATCTCAAATATTCGCAAAGATATTTCAGATTTTTATTAATGTACTTATTTATTTATTTATTGTAACCAAGTAACTTGAAGTGTCTGTGTCAGTCATCTACGTCATTGTAATCACAGAAACTCATAATCCGGAAGTCATTTGAAGATTTCCATGCTCTTCTCTAGTTACTGACGGAAGGTGAACGTTTGACAATGTTCTTTTGTTCAGCATTGTGGTAAAGTCTCTCAGGTCGGACAACTCAATTACGATCATTATTAAGTCTCATTTGTAAAGATTCTGAGTTGACATTGAAGTCATCCTGCTGTAACATGAGCAGTACATTATTGGGTGAGAAATTCAACAGGATAATGCTTAAGAATGTGTGCATGTATGGTTTCAACCATTTCACAACTGGAGATATTATATTTCCTCGTGCCAGTGACTGAATTTCTCATTGATTCCATCATGACTGTTAGTTATCTTATCCGGTCGTTTCAGAGTCTTGAACTGACTTGAATTTGAATGGCACATTTAAGGGGATATTTCCTATTCGGTACAAATCATTTTGTGTATTGGGTTGAAACAGTGCACAACTCACTAAAAGTTAAACCAGGAAACGGTTCCCCTTGCCACAAGCCAGGAAATGCATCATCCTCTGACTGACACACACGCACAAACATACACGCTGTGGCACACCCCTGCTTACACACAAGAAGTGAGATGACATCCTGCCCAGTTGTTGTGTGTCATTGCTGAACTGCCAGGTTCTCCAAGCAACAGGTAAAAGAACACTTCTCTTCTTCCTGTGTTTAGACCCTTTAAACTATTATGTGGTTGGATCAGTGACATTATTCATGTTTGCATTTATTTCTTTATTTTATTCCATAGTAAAACTTCTGCCTTGGTTGGGAATCCAGATTTGGATATGTAAAAACTTTCAACTGGGATTTTGTTAATCTTCTTGGAGGAGATTGATGAGGATGAATGATGACAATTGTTTAATTTTCTTTTGAAATGGCAAGTTTTGGTCTTGGTTTTTGTTTCTCGATTCCTTGGTTACTTTGCCTTTGGGTAAGTGGAAAGGAACATACGGTACAATTCAGTGTATCAGAGGTGACCAAAAGCCTTGGCTCATGTGAGTACTGCCATTTATTATGACAATTAAGTTTAGTCTTGCCAGAGTATGACAAATTGGAGCAACACGTTCCACAAAACATCATGATGTATGTATTCGGAAAATTTATATATATATATTCACCTTAAAAAAAAAAAGACCATTCCCATGTAAAACTGCTTCACTTTGAGAGTGGATGAAGGCTCAGCATTCCTACATTTCCTTTTATCATATGCTGCGCATTTAACTTATATTATGAAGCACAGTCACTCGTATACGGACTTTACGAAATTATTGCATCCAGTGATTTATGTTTGCATTGTGGTGCGAGGGCTTCCAGACATCAACCTAGCGTATGCCTCGAGGAAAGTTTACAACAGAATGCTATGGATCTAGAGCCTCAACAGACACACCCATTACAGAGTGAAGTGAGGTTACTGTGTCAGCTGGCGACTTGGAAGGAAAGTGTCTATTATTGGAATTAAATACTGACGATATTACATTTGTAATTGAAATCCGGCTTTGACAGCTGCCATGACCTCTCCACGTATGTAATCTTCTCACTTTAGACACAATATGTTACTAGCCAATCAAATGTACAGTACAACATTATTGTGCATGCTATCCCTTAGTGGCTGAATGAAGATGGAACATAATCTAGTTCTCCCCCACCCCTTAATATTGCAATTTAATTTGCAATTTATTTGGGGGATTTGTTTTTCAGGTCCTTTCTCTAATGTAATTTTCAAAAATTAATCTCCAACAACAAACAATATTGACCTTATGGGCATTGTAGAATCCAGAGGTAAAGGTAAATGAAGCATTCATTCATATGAAAGACCACATATCAACTTCAATTACAGCTTGGTCAGCGTATTGTAAACTTAAGGCGTATAAAAAAAGTAGTGTGTTTCCGGTAACCCGACCGACCGAAAATTTCTACGTCGTAAATAAACTTTAGGGTCGGCATTTTTTTCAAATTTACATCGGTGCAAACTCTCGATATTCACACTGAGCGCATGCGTTGTTTGCCCTGTCGTGTGTCAACAACATTGAAACATGGTGGCGGCCGCGATCTCCGACGACAGTTTAAACCGCGTTTTCTGTGTTACAGTCGCATGCTCGCACCGTAATGTTAAGAAAACAGCATCCATTGATGTATTGAAAATTAACTATTTGATGAACACCACGGGCCAAGTAAAAACCGAGTGTTTAGGAGGACGCCCCGGCCCCCGAGTCCGGAGCGGGGAGAAAACTAAATAGGTGGCGGTGGCCGCGGAGCGGCGGGTTGTATGTCTTCTTGTTTTATGTTTTATGGTTATTTTGTTTAAATTTTTGATGGGGAAAAATAAAAAGATTTTAAAAAAACTTTGTCTGACCTACCGACCCTATGCTGAAATTTCATGTTACCCGAAACAAACTATCTTTTATTTGGCCTAAATACTGTACATACTATTCTGTAAAGGTGCAAACTGAAGTGCAGATTACAACAATCATGTAAACAAATCAGCGGCTTTGGCACTTTCGGCATATCACTTTCTTTCATGAAACATGATCCAGAATGTAAACGTGGATTGCACTTCGTGATCACTCAATTTCTAAAATCAATCAATAAACAATAATCCGGTGGCACTTCCACTTCCTACGCGTTACTTCATTTCATTAATTAAACATGACAGGTAAAGATGTACTGCAGTTCTTAAATCACTTACTCTTATATAAATTGATCAATAAATATACTATACATGGATAAAATTAAAGCCTACTCGCTCTCCAGGTAGTAACATCACACAACCCCACCGGAAGGAAAGGTATGATCATGCCTACTTAAAGATGGCATTAAACATCTTGTCGAACTGACTTTTGGTTTGAAACAGTTTTATTATTCCACAAGCAGGAAGTTTTAACCATGCGAGGTGAAAAAGATCAGCTGAAAGCTAGCACTGCAGCATTAGCTTAGCATTCTGGGACCCCCCCCCCACACACACACACACAACCTCCGCCTCCCCTCTACTGTCAATAAAGTAATGAGCATTTAAACCACATCCTCTAAGATTACAAAAATCCCGCTTCTTCAAATCGTGATTACATTGCAAGTGCAATTTACCATTCACCCCTTGTGGTGATGATATCTGTTACCATGAGTGACTGGAAAGTTTTTTTTGGGGCAGTAAAGTCAGCTAGGAATGTGAACAAGAAGCAATGTAGTGTATTCCAGGATACTGATTGATCTGTCATGACTTTGGTGTCCAAATATTGCCTTGGGATTTTTTTTTTCATGTGATCTGATTGAGGGTTAATGGCCAACATGAAAACTTGAATTGACATTTACTAATTGACTGGAATTTAAAATTGCTAATGGCCATGCAAGTGTCAAACAGACGAAAAGCACTCTTATTAATACATAAAAGCAATTCAAGACAAACTGTACACCCTCTTCACGTCAATGACAGCTGAAGAGGGCACCCAAAATCAAATCCAAGATGTGCTTCAAAGGTGATGCCTCAGAACTCAACCGAACAAGGCAATCGCAAACAAATTGCAGTCGGCAGCTCACACCAGCCGATTGACCCACACACTCATACTAAGTTTTTGCAACGCTAAAGCTGCAACACCTGGTGTATATATTGGGAAGTAATATTTTGAAGCACCACATGTACTGTATATATTTTTCATTGAAACAGAAACAGCATGGTGCGATTGTCAAGAAAGAAGTCGTGTGTTGTCGAAGGTGATTTTTTTTCATCTTAGTCCTGAAAACCAAAACCATCTGACATTGCATTGTGATCTCTGAAGCAAGGCTTTCCTCTGTCTTCAACCGAGCAGGAAACCTATAAAAGCTTATTCTGGTGTTTCCCTTTGCGATCATGGGAGTGAGGCGTTGCTGCACCGCCTAAAACAGCAATGGTTCACCACATTTCAATTTTATGAAGTATTACAATAAATCAGAGGGAACGTCATGACAGCGCATGTCTTGAGTTCTACATTGTCGTTCAGTCGCCTCCAAAATGGCAGATATGTGGATGAAGACGCTGATGATGACGCACATTGCACGTTCCCCATTGAAAAGTGTGTGTGGGGGCTGAAAAAAAGTATGTTTGTGGGATGGGGTTTGGGTAAAAAGTGCATAAATCCATCAATACATCCATTTTCTGTCTCTTAACTCAAGCAAAAAGTGAGGAGGACAAGAGTGAGTTTCTTTTCCGAATTAAAGTTACATTCAGCTACTATGTCTGTAATGGAGCCACATGAGCGTCATTCTGGTGGCAGTATTTTCTCTGTTCACATTGACAGACAGGTCAGCCAAGACAGGGTAAATGATTCTGACAGAAAAGAGGGGGAGGACAACGCACAGGGGAGGTGTTCTTCTCCACATGGGGATTAGTGGAAGCTTCTTGGCCAATTTACATGTGAATGGATCCCGGTGCTGCTTTTAGCCACCAAAACCCCCCTCTCCTTCCCTCTCTTTGGCCGGCTCCTCACATCAGGGAGAAACAGAGAGAGCGTGAGGCAATCAGAGTGGTAACGATACAAAGGCAAGCGTGCAGGACATCACCGTTGTTGTTGTGTTGGACAAACTTTGAGAAAGGAACGTTCAAATACACCATAACCAAAAGTGAATTCTTCTGAACCGTTCCCTGCACAGGCTGCCAGAGCATCGCACAAGTCGGAATTTTGAATGGTCGAAGGTAGGAATTTTCTTTTTGTTCTTGACACCCATGGGTATCAATGGGGTACGCTGTCTCCTGTGCCAACAATGAAAGCTGACAGGACTGGTCCATTTTGGCGCTCAGAATGGGGAAGGAGGGAAGATGGCTGTTGAGCAACCTCTTTGAAACTTGAATCAAACAGTCCTTCAAGTAAGTTGATTGTGGCACGCAAGAATCTGCGATAAATTCAACCTTAAGCCTTGCTTATTGGTTTAAGATGGCACTGTCAAATATTCTGTGTATAAATTGTGTAGCACGAATAAAATTACCATTTTAAGGAGATCCTGTATATGTAATTTGCCTTTGAGGCCATTAAAAAGAAAATATGCCTAACCCTATCTAGATAAGTAATATCAGTATTATTTTGGTTCAAAGCACGAATCCTACTTTTAATGTTTACTCTCCAATAGATTACTTATTGTCCAAAATAATATCTATCCATTCATTTTCTAATCCGCCCGAGGGTCGCGGGCATGCTGGAGCCTATCGTGGCTGTCTTAACTGGTTGCCAGCCAATCGTAGGGCACACGTTGACGAACAACCATTCGTACTCAGAATTCCAAAATAATACTTCTTTCTGGAAAAAAAAAACAAAAATGGGCCCCAAATCCAATTAGGTCACAATGACGTTGCAAATAAAGGGAAAGAACAAATCATTGAAATTTGAGCCACATTACATAAAATTTGACTTCTTCTTTCAAGCCATCATAGCAACTAATACGGCATGTATCGATACATTAGTATATGTATTATATTGTACCGAACTCGATGAAATGGCCGGCATGTAGGTGCCCAGGGAGCTATAAGGAGTTGTTAGTACCTTGTCTTTTAAGTGACCACATTTGCATATGGTCAACAACACATTTAGAACATGAATATTGGCAGTATTCGGGTTTTTAAGGTTCATGGACAGGTGTGCAAAAATACAAATATGCTCTTATTCGGTTTTATTTCTTAATTGAATCCATCCATCCATCCATCCATCTTCTACCGCTTATCCGAGGTCGAGTCGCGGGGGCAGCAGCTTTAGGAGGGAAGCCCAGACTTCCCTCTCTCCAGCCACTTCTTCTACCTCTTCCCAGGGGATCCCAAGGCGTTCCCAGGCCAGCTGGGTGACATAGTCTCTCCAGCGTGTCCTGGGTCGTCCTCGGGGTCTCCTCCCGGTGGGACATGCCCGGAACACCTCACGAGGGAGGTGTTCAGGAGGCATCCGAATCAGATGACCAAGCCACCTCATCTGGCTCCTCTCGATGTGGAGGAGAAGCGGCTGAACTCTGAGCCCCTCCCGGATGACCAAGCTTTTCATCTTATCTGTAAGGGAGAGCCCGACACCCTGTGGAGAAAGCTCATTTCGGCCGCTTGTATCCGGGATCTCTTTCTTTCGGTCACGACCCATAGCTCGTGACCATACAATACAATACAATACAATACAATACAATACAATACAATACATGCTGATTTATATAGCGCTTTCACAACAGCGGAGGCTGTAACAAAGCGCTTTACAAAACAGTTAACATAAAGTAAAATAATAAACACAACACATAACATAAAACACGGACAGTCGTGCAGTCCTAACCACTTTTCCGTCACACGCTTTGTTGTTTGAAGCGGTTTGAGATGAAAGAGGAGAGAATCAAAGTGTCCTTTAACCAGTGGATCAGAGACGTCATGCTCAAAATGTGCACACGTCGGCTACAAGCTAAGTTTCAAAGTCAACAAGAAGCTGTAGCATCCATTGACGAAAAAAGAGATTGGTTCACCTCTCCTGTCCCATGGAAATCCATTTCAATTCCAAGCGGCGACTCACGGTTCCAAATACGCATCGGCGCTCTTCGCCAACGCTCCTCTCTCCTCATCCTCAACGTCAGCGGCCATCCATCCAGCCGCACCAACGCCAACTGTCCAACAGCGCTGACATAGCCACTGAACAAATCGGGGTTGTGAAAAATGCTGCCCATTACTGGCGCAAAAACCACAAGCGCCCCAGGTCTGTCCAGCACCGACAGTCAATGCGCCGACGTTCCTCCCAATCAAAATCTGTGCTGGTGCAGGCGTGCTGCCGAGAAGGCGCAACCACCAAGCACAGATACTGCTCCTTTGACGAATGTCGTGGCCAAAAAGTGCTGAAAATAGTCCATATCAGGTCTACACAATGAAACAACAAACAACATGTGACAAAACAAAAGACAAAAACAGCAAAAAAGAACAAAAAAGCAAGGCTCTTGAAGAGCACTTGCCGAAGGCTGCCTACTCGGGCGCCATCTTGAAAAGAAAAAAAAAACATAGATGAGGGTTGGAACGTAGATCAACCGGTAAATTGAGAGCTTCGCCCTTTGGCTCAGCTCCTTCTTTACCACGACAGACCGATACAAAGTCCGCATCACAGCAGACGCTGCACCGATCCGCCTGTCGATCTCTCGCTCTCTTCTGCCCTCACTCGTGAACAAGACCCCAAGATACTTAAACTCCGCCACTTGGGGCTAGATCTCCTCCCCGACCCGCAGGGGGCACTCAACCCTTTTCCGACTGAGGACCATGGTTTCAGATTTGGAGGTGCTGAGCTTCATCCCAACCGCTTCACACTGCTGTGAAACGCTCCAGTGAGAGTTGGAGAGCCCTGCTTGAAGGAGCCACAGTACCACATCATCTGCAAAAAGCAGAGATGTAATACTGAGGTAACCTAAATGACCCCCTCAATGCTTTGGCTGCGCCTACAAATTCTATCCATAAAGGTTATGAACAGAATCGGCGACAAAGGGCAGCCTTGGCGGAGTCCTACGCTCACTGGAAATGATTCCGACTTACTGCTGGCAATGCGAACCAAACTCTGACATCGGTGGTACAGTGACCGAACAGCCCGTATCAGGGGGTTCGGTACCCCATACCCACGAAGCACCCCCCACAGAACTCCCTGAGGTACATGGTCAAACGCCTTCTCCAAATCCAAAAAACACGTGTATACTGGTTGGGTGAATTCCCACATACCCTCGAGGACCCTGCTAAGGGTGTAGAGCTGGTCCACTGCTCCATGGCCGGGACGAAAACCACACTGCTCCTCCTCAATCTGAGGCTTGACTTTCTGATGGACCCTGCTCTCCAGCACCCCTGAATATACCTTACCAGGGAGGCTGAGGAGTATGATCCCTCTGTAGTTAGAACACACCCTCCGGTCCCCCTTTTTAAAAAGAGGGACTACCACCCCGGTCTGCCAATCCAGAGGCACTCTCCCCGTTGACCACAACGATGTTGCAGAGGCATCAACCAGGACAGCCCCACAATATCCAGAGCCTTGAGTAACTCTGGGCAGATCTCATAAACCCCTCGGGCTTTGCCACCGAGGAGCTTTTTAACCACACCGGTGACTTCAACCACAGAGATAGGACAGCCCACCTCAGGGTCCTCAGACTCTGCTTCCTCCAAGGAAGGCGTGTTGGTGGAGTTGAGAAGGTCTTCGAAGAACTCTGCCCACCGGTTCACAACGTCCCGAGTTGAAGTCAGCAGTGCCCTATCCCCACTGTACACAGTGTTAGTGGTGCACTGGTTCCCCCTCCTGAGACGTCGGATGGTGGACCAGAATTTCCTCGAAGCCGCCCGGAAGTCTGCTTCCATGGCCTCACAGAACTCTTCCCACGCCTGGGTTTTTGCCTCGGCGACCACCGAAGCTGTGTTCCGCTTGGCCAGTAGATACCCATCAGCTGCCTGTGGGGGTCCCACAGGTCATAAAAGCCAAGAGGACTCCTTCTTCAGCTTGACGGCATCCCTTATTGCTGGTGTTCACCAGAGGAGTATGGGGGTTGCCACCACGACAGGCACCAACCACCTTACGTTCACAACTCAGATTGGTCGCCTCGAACAATTGAGGCACGGAACATGGTCCATTCGGACTCAATGTCCCCTGCCTCCCCCGGAACATGGGAAAAGTTCTGCCGGAGGTGGGAGTTGAAACTCTTTCTGACAGAGGATTCCGCCATACGCTCCCAACAAACCCTCACAGTACGTTTAGGTCTGCCAGGAAGGACCGGCATCTTCCCCCACCATCGGAGCCTACGGAGGGGTTTATTAAATCCATTAGAGTGAATTCAGCCAGCACACATCACGGCAACGGAATGAATGAATGAATCTTCTAAGCATCATCTCAGGGGTTTCACAATGTGTAGCTTGTGTAACTTGTGCATACTGTGTGCAGATTTAATTTCCCTCACAGGATGAATTAAGTATACTGTAAATCTATCGATCAGTCGAGATGAGAGCCAAAATCCGCTTCTTCAAGGTAGCTTAGTAATCGTCTCATGACTCATGGTGCATCATAAATTCAGGCTGAGCGTCAGACGTCAGTGCCCCGGGGGGAAATGTGTTGCATTCATGGGTTTTGCACCCAGTATGTCATCTGTTGTGCGTCATCGAAAATGTTTAGGTATACACCTTTTTTTCTGTACAATTGCAGATCTTTCTGTTACATATTTGTCATCTATATAAATCAGCATGTATTGTATTGTATTGTATTGTATCTTACGGCGGACTTTCAGACTACGACCCAATTTCTATTAATTAACACTTGGGACATCAACATTGATTTACTAGTCACAAAACGAATTCTGTCATGCAGTATGAGAACACCAGAGCTGTATTCTCAATTTATCTTGTTAAATAATAGTACGGATGAACATGTTTGCGCCTACCCCGTGACCCTGGTGTGGATAAGCTGTTGAGAGAATGGATGGATGGATGTTTAGCAATGTGTAGTTTAGTGTCAATAAAGGGCTCTAGACAAGTTTAGTTTGACGGGGCGGCATGTCTTGCATCCAGCCACAGGACAATGATGAAAGACAATCACTGGATCTGCTATCACTAACCGTATATAATACAGAAGGATGTCAACAACAACATAAATATTGACTACCTTTTTCATCTCAGTACAGTACATCTTGAATTTGAAAAGTGCCTCTGCAAGTTTATAAAATAGTTTTAACGAGTGGCAAAGCATAAAGGGCAAAAGGTATTCCATCCATGTTTGCCAACAATTCATAAATCTGCATTCTTTCACAGTCTCATTGTCTGTAGTAGGTCAGGTTAAAATCCACCCAAATGATTTTTCACCATCATGCTCTAATTTTCACAAGCCTATGCAGATAAAGGACAGCCATGTTAACACATTACTGGGGACAAAACTTCGAAGGTTTTGAGATACTTTGCGGTGCAATGAAAGCCAGTCTCTAACTGTGTCTTCACACAGTTTTCTCTTCTAATGTTATTTGTTTGACAAAGACAACCTCCCTTCACTGCCCAAAAGTTTCAGCACGACCGTCGCCTCTCCTCAGGAGCCAAGTCTTCTATTTGTCAAAGCATGAACACCTAAAATGAAGTCAGTCTCTCTCGGGAAGCTTTATTTACTTATTTATTTTTGGCCTGGGTTTTCCCTGCTTGCTGCCCTATGAAGTATCATTCCAAAGAGGGACTGTTGAGAACTCAAATTTGCTGTTAGGGAGTATCACAAGCATCTGAAGAGAGGCTGACGTTTAAGACCTGAGACTCACATCTGTTTGTGAGGAAAGCATTTGGCGTTGTCATGCTGACGTTGTCGCATCTAATCATCGGAATGCTAAAAGAGCTGTATGCATGTGCAGGCGGTGATGTCCTGCTTTTGATGAGTTCTGGCTCAAAGGGACAAGTGAATAGACGCGGACTTACCAAGACTGATGTACAAATTAGCTGAGGACAAAGTATGTGAACCCATGTGCTAATTAGAGAGCAAATCAGAGCCAGGAATTGCCTGAGCTCGAATCCAATCAATATGATCAGATTGGATTTGTTTGTTGCTGGTCCCTCTCTCTGGAATGACCTCCCACTGAACATTCGGCAAGCCTCCTCGCTGCCCATCTTCAAAGCCCTCCTCAAAAGTCACTTGTTTTCTTTGGCGTTCGACTCAGCATGACTTACTGTTTATTGTGCATGTTAAATCGCTCCATGTACAGCACTTTGTATGCAGCGAAGGCTGTTTGAAAGTGCTCTATAAATACTGTTGACTTGATTTGACTTGTAAAAGCTACCCTTCCTGATACACAGCCAGAGTTGAGCATTTACACTTGTCCGATAGTATTGATGGAAAACCTGCCAGTCCGTCACTGATCATCTCCCCTTTTCTGGCGGACCGACAGTTGTCGGTTACTTTGAAACACTTACCCGAAAAAGGGCAGTCTGCAGCATTTTTGGTAAGGAGAAGCGGGATGTGGAATTTCTATATTTTTTCTGTGTAAAGTGGTCTAAAATGTTTCTAAATGAATAAATGATATTCTCCATCCATCCATCCATCATCTACCGCTTATCCGGGGCCGGGTCGCGGGGGCAACAGCTTTAGCAGGGAAGCCCAGACTTCCCTCTCCCTAGCTACTTCTTCCAGCTCTCCCCGGGGGATTCCGAGGCGTTCCCAAGCCAGCTGGGTGACGTAGTCTCTCCAGCGTGTCCTGGGTCTTCCTCGGGGTCTCCTCCCGGTGGGACATGCCCGGAACACCTCACCAGGGAGGCGCTCAGGAGGCATCCGAATCAGATGCCCAAGCCACCTCATCTGGCTCCTCTCGATGTGGAGGAGAAGCGGCTCGACTCTGAGCCCCTCCCGGATGACCGAGCTCCTCACCTTATCTCTAAGGGAGAGCCCGGACACCCTGCGGAGAAAACTCATTTCGGCCGCTTGTATCCGGGATCTCGTTCTTTCGGTCACGACCCATAGCTCGTGGCCATAGATGAGGGTTGGGACGTAGATCGACTGGTAAATTGAGAGCTTCGCCCTTTGGCTCAGCTCCTTCTTTACCACGACAGACCGATACAACGTCCGCATCACAGCAGACGCTGCACCGATCCGCCTGTCGATCTCTCGCTCCCTCCTGCCCTCACTCGTGAACAAGACCCCAAGATACTTAAACTCATCCACTTGGGGTAATATCTCCTCCCCGACCCGGAGGGGGCAATCCACCCTTTTCCGACTGAGGACCATGGTTTCAGATTTGGAGGTGCTGATTTTCATCCCAACCGCTTCACACTCGGCTGCGAAACGCTCCAGTGAGAGTTGTAGAGCCCCGTTTGAAGGAGCCAACAGCACCACATCATCTGCAAAAAGCAGGGATGTAATACCGAGGCCCCCAAAACAGACTCCCTCAACGCTTCGGCTGCGCCTAGAAATTCTGTCCATAAAGGTTATGAACAGAATCGGCGACAAAGGGCAGCCTTGGCGGAGTCCTACCCCCACTGGAAACGGTTCCGACTTACTGCCGGCAATGCGAACCAAACTCTGACATCGGTGGTATAGTGACCGAACAGCCCGTATCAGGGGGTTCGGTACGCCATACCCACGAAGCACCCCCCACAGAACTCCCCGAGGGACACGGTCAAACGCCTTCTCCAAGTCCACAAAACACATGTAGACTGGTTGGGCGAATTCCCACATACCCTCAAGGACCCTGCTAAGGGTGTAGAGCTGGTCCACTGTTCCACGGCCGGGACGAAAACCACACTGCTCCTCCTCAATCTGAGGCTCGACTTCCTGACGGACCCTCCTCTCCAGCACCCCTGAATAGACCTTACCAGGGAGGCTGAGGAGTGTGATCCCTCTGTAGTTGGAACACACCCTCCGGTCCCCCTTTTTAAAAAGAGGGACTACCACCCCGGTCTGCCAATCCAGAGGCACTCTCCCTGTTGACCACGCGATGTTGTAGAGGCGTGTCAACCAGGACAGCCCCACAACATCCAGAGCCTTGAGGAACTCCGGGCGGATCTCATCCACCCCTGGGGCCTTGCCACCGAGGAGCTTTTTAACCACATCGGTGACTTCAACCACAGAGATAGGAGAGCCCACCTCAGAGTCCCCAGGCTCTGCTTCCTCAAAGGAAGGCGTGTTGGTGGAGTTGAGGAGGTCTTCGAAGTACTCTGCCCACCGGTTCACAACGTCCCGAGTCGAAGTCAGCAGCGCCCCATCCCCACTGTACACAGTGTTAGTGGTGCACTGCTTCCCCCTCCTGAGACGTCGGATGGTGGACCAGAATTTCCTCGAAGCCGTCCGGAAGTCGGCTTCCATGGCCTCACCGAACTCTTCCCACGCTCGGGTTTTTGCCTCGGCGACCACCGAAGCCGCGGTCCGCTTGGCCAGTCGATACCCGTCAGCTGCCTCTGGGGTCCCACAGGCCATAAAGGCTCGATAGGACTCCTTCTTCAGCTTGACGGCATCCCTTACTGCTGGTGTCCACCAGCGAGTACGAGGATTGCCGCCACGACAGGCACCAACCACCTTACGGCCACAACTCAGATTGGCCGCCTCAACAATAGAGGCACGGAACATGGTCCACTCGGACTCAATGTCCCCCGTCTCCCCCGGAACATGGGAAAAGCTCTGTCGGAGGTGGGAGTTGAAACTCCTTCTGACAGGGGATTCCGCCAGACGCTCCCAACAAACCCTCACTATACGTTTGGGTCTGCCAGGACGAACCGGCATCTTCCCCCACCATCGGAGCCTACTCACCACCAGGTGGTGATCAGTTGACAGCTCCGCCCCTCTCTTCACCCGAGTGTCCAGAACATGCGGCCGCAAATCCGATGATACAACTACAAAGTCGATCATCGAACTGCGGCCTAGGGTGTCCTGGTGCCAAGTGCACATATGGACACCCTTATGTTTGAACAAGGTGTTCGTTATGGACAATCCGTGGCGAGCACAGAAGTCCAATAACAAAACACCACTCGGGTTTTGATCGGGGGGGCCGTTCCTCCCAATCACGCCCCTCCAGGTATCACTGTCATTGCCCACGTGAGCATTGAAGTCCCCCAGCAGAACAATGGAGTCCCCAGCAGGAGTACTCTCCAGCACACCCTCCAAGGACTCCAAAAAGGGTGGGTATGCTGAGCTGCTGTTTGGTGCATATGCACAAACAACAGTCAGGACCCGTCCACCCACCCGAAGGCGGAGGGAGGCAACCCTCTCGTCTACCGGTGTGAACCCCAATGTACAGGCACTGAGCCGGGGGGCAATGAGTATGCCCACACCTGCTCTGCGCCTCTCACCGTGAGCAACTCCAGAGTGGAAGAGAGTCCAACCCCTCTCGAGAGAACTGGTACCAGAACCCAGGCTGTGTGTGGAGGCAAGTCCGACTATATCCAGTCGGAAATTCTCTGCCTCACACACCAGCTCGGGCTCCTTCCCTGCCAGAGAGGTGACATTCCATGTCCCAAGAGCTAGCTTCTGCAGCCGAGGATCGGACCGCCAGGGTCCCCGCCTTTGGCTGCCGCCCAGCTCGCATTGCACCCGACCCCTTTGGCCCCTCTCATGGGTGGTGAGCCCATGGGAAGGGGGACCCACGTTGCCTCTTCGGGCTGTGCCCGGCCGGGCCCCATGGGTGTAAGCCCGGCCACCAGGCGCCTGCCAACGAGCCCCACCTCCAGGCCTGGCTCCAGAGGGGGGCCCCGGTGACCCGCGTCCGGGCAAGGGAAACCTAGATCCATTTATTTTTGTCGTCATTGGGGTCTTTTGAGCCGTGCTTTGTCTGGCCCCTCACCTAGAACCTGTTTGCCATGGGTGACCCTGCCAGGGGCATAAAGCCCCAGACAACTTAGCTTCTAGGATCATTGGGACACACAAACCCCTCCACCACGGTAAGGTGACGACTCACGGAGGGGATATTCTCATAAGTAGCTTTTTATTGACATTCTTAAAATAGCGATGATGAAATGTAATTTAGTGATGGAGGCCTATTAAAAATAACAATGACGGATTGACGGACTGGGCTCGGCCAAAATAATGACACCTGACAGTGACGGACTTCTGGTTCCGACAGAATTTCACTGGCACGCCCACACAAGTCGTGTGAATTTGTGGAATTTGCTCCAACAGAACTGGGTTTGTCCATTCTGATTTGGATCAAGATCACATTATACATGACCTTTTTATGTGAAAATACAGGTAATTTGAAAGAGTCCACATATTTTTTCCTGCAACTGTGTACGACCTAAAAGGGGAAAATAAGCAGTTGATGAACACGTACCTTATTTTCTGATAAGGCGGCTTGAAAATTACATTGTTTTGTGTCGTTTCGACAAGGTTGTGTAAAATGGAATCATTTTTAACAACTTTTGACAGATGTCGAGGCTGAGTGGTGAGCACTGTTGCTATGGAGCAATTAGTAGATTGAATCTTTGACGTTCCTGGCCTTTCAATGTCTCATTTTCACATTCGGAATGTTTGTGTGTGGTACTTCTCCCACTGTTCAAAACAGAGACCGTGTTGCAATGTGATTCAGCCTAAGCTTCCCCAACCTCACACTGCAGTGTCTTGGCCCATACTATATTTGTTTCAGAAAAAAGAGGAGCTAAGTGTGACACCATTTCTTCAGATAGTCCTTCATCTCAAAGCATGATCAAAAAAGTCGTGGGTGCGTGAACAGATGCGCACTTAAAAAATGTGAGAGATCATGATTGTCTGCGATTACAGAATACATGTATATGTTTCTCCTTTCATTTGTGTGTCTATTGTTCGAGAACCACTGATCAGTGTGAGGGAAAAAAAAACCCTACTACTTTTGCTTCTCTTGCTGTGCAAAACCAGGACACAAAAAGGAAGAAGTCAGTTTGTGTAAATTGCATGTCCTCTTTGTTGTGTTCTAAATGAGTTTGTGTCAGTTCCTCCCCTACAATGTAGGGTGTTTGCCTTCGGTTTTTTCTGTCCTTAGTCAATAAGTTTGTGTCCGTTTCTCTCCGGCAATCTGACACACTGTTTGCATTTCACAGACATTACTAGTCATTACACACTCTGTCTGAGTGGGTTTAAGTGCACATATATGATTGACTTTGTCTTCTACACGCATGAGTCTCATCATTATCCTCCTCCTCAGAGGAAAAAAATGTTGCATGTAACTACCACTGAAATAATATATACAGTTTAAACTGATGTCAAATCTAGAGCTGCCATGTACTTTATGTGAAAATGAATAAAAACTAACTTCTGTGGAAATATAATTGAAAACATAATTGAACTCGGCATTTGTTACAGATAGCAAGAAAAAATTGTTATTTTAATAAGATAACAATGATTATTCGTATTCTGAATCAAGTGATCACTAAATAAATTGTCCTTAATACATCTTTTAAATGTTGGTTTTTGGAAAACATCACATTGTGCTAAATAAGTGTATATTGAACTTTTATTACAATAATATGAAAGCTTATTGCAGTATTTAAAGGAAAACCAGACTTTAATGTGTTTCACTTGTACTCTGTCACTACTCCTTAGGATTACCTGTGTCCCAATGGGTTTACAGTTGGATATTTTTAGCTGATTAAATGATGCAACTTAACACTTCGGGTTAGCTTCAGTGTGTGTGTGTGTGTGTGTGTGTGCGCGCAACTTTCTTGATGGAGCTCTCTTTATGCACATAATTATTGAACGTGAACAAAATAATAAGGATAATCTTTTTGCCAAAATGTACTTTTTTAAATACGTAAAATCAATCTGTGATATAGAAACACTCCTGCATCACCTCCTCTACCTTGAGACCAAACAGTCGCAGTCCTGTTGACTGCCTGCAAGCAGTGGGTGGAAACACAATAAAGTACAACAAAACAAAGAGGAAATAATGAAAGTGAGATGGAGCTATTACCGCAGGCTGTTGATTTTCAATCCCTGGAAGTGATTAATTTCACATATACAGTGGATATAAAAAGTCGAAGCATCCCTTTTCAAAACAAAAAAATGTTTATGAAAATGTATTATCAAGATAAATAATTTAAAAACATTTTCATTCTTTAATAAGCCCTATAATCTCTACAACTTCACAGAGAGAAAAAAATGGGGAGAAGTAGAAATAAAGAAATGAGATGTCGTTGCACAAATGAGGACACCCTCTTATAACCAGGATATGGCCGAGTGCAGAATTAACCAATCTTTTTCAAAACCTCATATTTTACCTGGCCTTTCAGCATGGGTGTGTCGACTTCTTGTATCGGCTGAAAGTCATTTTCATATAGATGCCTCAGTCATGCATTTGTGAGCGGACACGCATATGCACTCAACTGTCAATCCTCTTACAACACAGACCAGACTACTGACCCAGACTGTACACAAATACTTCACTTGATACTTCACTGGTCAGGTAAACCGGGAAGTGTATGTGCCACATTGAGTTTGCTTATCATGGTGAACACTGGCAAGCTTTCTCAATTTTGCATCCCTAAAATTCTAGAAAATCTATACAAATGAAATCATTCATGTTTAATAGTAATGTTTAAACAACAAAAATACAGCATCCACCCCTCCTTGCCTCAAATGTGTTTTGTTCGATTAATTGTAGGGCATTATTACTGTGTTAAGTTGGCGTTGACTGATGTTTTTGTTTTTTTTCGAGTCAGGAAATGTTTCAATTGGTCAGAGACAGACAAACCGTCTTCTGTTTAAATTGGAATGAAATAAGCGAGCTGTTGTTTCATGTGAATATGTTAACATTAAAGCTAAGGGACTGCTACAAGTTTCAGACAGTAACTGGATGCTCATGAAGACCATAACTCCTGTTTGGACACAGACGGAGGGAGGAGCAAACAGATGGCCTTGTTTTTCATGTTGTGCACTGCATCACATGTCAAGATCCTAAAAATGTCATATGTTTGTTGTTTTTAGCCCTTTCAGGGACGGCCATTACTACAGTGGACAACTTACCATGTTATCAGGTTTGAGGGTGCATGAAAGGGTTAACACCGGAAGGGTTAGTACTCACTGTAGGAGCTGGTTTAATCCAGGAAGAAAAAAAAATACATTGTTAATATTTACATTGAAGTGCTGCTGCACAAAAAAAGTTCCTCAAGAAATTCAAAGTCTTACAATATGTTTGTTTTATAAATATGAGACTTTCTTCTTTCATCGTGGCTTAACATTTAAATAACCTTTATCTGATTTGATTATGGGCGGCTCGGTGTCGAGTGGTTAGCACATCAACCTCACAGTGCAGAGGTCTTGGGTTCAATTCCAGCTCTGGCCTTAGTGTGTGGAGTTTGCATGTTCTCCCTGTGCCTGCGTGGGTTTTCTCCGGGTACTCTGGTTTCCTTCCGCATTCCAAAAACATGCAAGGCAGGCTAATTGAACACTCAAAATTGTCCCTACGTGTGAGTGTGAGCGTGGATGGTTGTTCGTCTGTGATTGTCTGACAACCGGTTCAGGGTGTCCCCCGCCTACTGCCTGAAGACAGACTTGTGAGGATAAAGCGGATCGGAAAATGGATTGGTGATTTCATCACATACTTGGCCCCAAAAGTGTTATGATTTTTCTTTCATAAATGTAGTAATAAATCAGTGAAGTTTATCTTGCTGAGCTGGGATCTGAGCATCCCTAAACCTCTGATCCTGAATTGCCTCCGATGTTTGGTGAGTGGTGTTAAAGCGGCTGTTAATAACACTGATGTGTTAAATTGCATGACATTTGTTGAGAGAATTTAAACTGAATCTAAGGGAAAATGTTACATTTCAAACTTTAGGTCATATTTTAAAAGAAAATAGATGTGAAAAATAGCAATTCATGAACACAATTATTCAAAACTCTTATACAACTAACCTCCAATCTATATCTGTGCATTTGTTTCACAGAAAGTACTGGAGATCTGAACATAGAAGTACCTTCTCTGATGGAGGAGAGGGAGGAGAAGGAGAATGGCATCATGGGTGAAGAGCAAGTCCCAGAGGAGAAGAGTGAAGCAATACTAGCAAGCACGGTTACAGAGAATTCTGACAAAGAAACTCAAGCAAATGGTGTGGACGTCCATGCAGAGGTGGAGGAGAAAGAAAAGGAGAAAGAAAAGGAGAAAAGAATGGAGGAGGGAGAGATGAAGAAAAAGGTGGAGTCAGAGGTGAAGGTGGAAATGTGCCGATCTGTCCAAGACTTCCAGCTGAGTTTTATCCGTGGCAGTGACCTGTTTGGATATGTGGGCATTGAGGCAGTGTTGGACCAGATGAGACACAAGACCATGAAAGCTGGCTTTGAGTTCAACATCATGGTGGTTGGTACGTGTCAAATCTGTGGTTGATTACATGTGTGATTGTTATTATGATTACGACCCCCGCAAATTTGTGGTTCGGCATTTGCAAATTATTTAGTCATTAATTTTATTGAAACCTGCCGCTCGCTCTCGACAACAAAAACAAAAAAACACTATATTTGCAATTTTCTATTATGTGACAAAAAAGTCAGATTTTTTTGTCTCAAAATACTGGCTACACAGGACAGTTCAGTCAGTGGTTAGAGTGGTGAAAAGTTACACAACACAAGACCCTGTTGGTCAAGGTCTTCATTCAGATTTAGATTCAGATTAAGAAAACTTTATTTATCCCCATGGGGTAATTTGGATTTAACGGCACGCTCTGCACAAGAAACATGAAAAACAATCACGAACATGGGATACAGTGCAAAGGGCCTGTCGGTACTCGCCGTATGTACAGCGGCCCAAGATCTTAGTTGAGAAAGTAAAACACATGGGAAGGAGAGGGGAAAAAACCATGCTCGAACTATCCTCTACTGAGGATAATTTAAGTCTAGGAAAAAAAAAGACCCAGCACGTCAAAAGCAAAGGACAGTTACAACAACTCACAAGACAAAACATGTAATGAGGGGGCGGATGGATGGGGCAGGGGCGCGACACGGCCCGACCGGCGAGCTGCCAGTCCATTCCAGCGCTCAGCAGATCAGTTCACATCGCGGGGAAAAAACAGGAACAATGAAGGCGCTGATGACAAGGGTGTGTATGTGCGTGTGACTGTCTGGTTATGTGTGTGTGTCAGGCCGCGGCTGCTTCGTCAAGGTCTGCTCATGGAGACAGTCCTGGCCTATCAGTCTATGGCCGAGAAGGAGTGGGTGATGGTAGGGCACTAGCTTCCATGCGTGCGTTCATCCAGGGGAAAGGTCGAGATAGCAGATGTTTTGGGAATGACTGCCTACAATTCCAGACAGCCTTGAGTCTGTGGTCTGTGTCTCTTCAATGGCGCCGATCAACCAAATCCACGATTTCTTTTCCGGAGCGCAGATCCCAATTTCTCCAAGTTGTTCTCCATCTTGCAATGACCCTCCAAACTGCATTGATTCTGCGGTTGAGCTCTGTCACCGCTTGAGTCTAAGTGTTGGATATCCGCGCTGTGCCATCCAAAAAGACCGGCAGCTTCTTCACTTCCAATAAAGCTCCTCCCATCAGTTGAATTTTTCGATAGATCAGGAAATGGCTAACACCAAACAGCAGCATACCTGCTATCAGAAGGGCGATAATGTAGATGTCTTCCACATCCTCAACGGACAATATTGACAGGCACACCATTTTCCACTTCCTCCAGGGATCTAGGGTGCATATGTCCCGAGGGGCAAGTAGGCTCCCCACTGCCTGCTCTACTCGTCGAGAACATTTTGTCGATGGCATTGAGAGACCAGCCAAGCAATTCCATGGTTTGTTTTAGGATGAAAATACGGCAGGAGGCTAGGATAGTCTAGACAAGGACAGCACATAGACTGAGTGGCGAGCAAGGGGAGTGGGGGTGAGGACAGGAGCAGAGCAAAAAAGTGTCCGCCTTTGTCGAGAGCCAAGCAGAAAAAGCAGTCTAAGACTACAGGCAGTTGACAACTGGATGGGAAGAGCCGCAGTCCACCATGTCGTATGTCTGTCTGATCACTGATGTTATTGCAAGCAAGAAACATCTGCATCTGCGTCTACTGCTTTTTAAATTTTCTTTATGTTGCTGAATGCATTTGAGAAGATGACAATCCATTGCAGGGTTTCATCGGATGTGTGACTACAAAAACAAGTGTAATTAATAGTCATTTCATAATTAAATAAAGCTCAAATAAAACAGAGACTGGACAAAACGTGGATTTAAAGTTAAAGATAATAAAATAAAATAACTAATGACAAATTATTATATTTGTGAACTCCTGTTCAGTTAATTATCCAGCTGGCCTACGGCCATCTTGAGATAGTATGTTACTGGCATGGAATTAATCGGCTTCAGCAAAGGAAACATCAGTTTTTCTTCAATTATAGCGCCTCTGCTGAAGCTCCTCCATCCTTACTCGTTAGTGTGCAATTAAGAACAACTTCTGGGTAGGGTCAAAGCATCGGTGAGTTAGCTGGGATGTAATTAATAAGCCTGAGATGCACCCATATGTTGTTATTATTTTAGAAAGGACACTAAAATGGAAATTAGAAATGTTAAAAACAAAACAAGGAATTTATGATGTGTGGCACACACAAAATCAGACTTTTCGTGATTGTTTTTGTTTGCCGGTAATTAAAATATAGGTAGCAGGCAAAAGTCTTGAAATTCAGAAAAGAAAAAAAACACCCGTAACCTGATTTGTTTCTGCAGGTCAGAGTGGTTTGGGGAAATCGACAATGGTCAACACCCTCTTCAAGTCTAAAGTCAGCAGGAAGTCCTGCACACCAAACTCTGAGGAGAAAATCTCCCAAACGGTCAAGCTGCAGTCAGTGAGCCACAGTAAGTCCGCACAACTACACACAGACATACACACACAAATACTGTATCGCCGTATTAAAAAACATATACCTATTTATCTACCGATGTGGATTGAAAGTCTTTTGGACATCATCTGTAAACTTTTTCTCCAGCTCATGGCTCTTCAAGCCGGTACAAACATTGAAAACAGTATAGAGAACAGGAGCAAACTTGTCAGGAAAGCTTCAGCCTTGCAGAAATGTAACCATAACAGGAGTCTGATGAGGTCATTGAAAAATGAAAAACCTAGATATGGTCATGGAACTGAGGCATGCAGAGATTATTCACATGACATCCGTTATTTTTCCTTAGTGCGCTTAAAAGCTTTAGTGAGGGGCTGGAATAATCTGTCGGTCACATTTTTGTAACAAAGTCATCACTTATTTTGCACTTGATGAAAATCCTCAGAGCAGTTTTTTGAAAGAAGAGGGTGAGGTAGTGAAGCTTGCCACCACAGGACCTGACTCAAAATTGAAATCATCAGATCTGTTCAACCTGTGGATGTGGTAAAAGCGATGATGACATTTCGCACAGCTTCCGCACAATCGTGAGATCCTGGGTTTGAATCTTGACCTTCCTTTGTGGAGTTTGCATGTTCTCTGTATGCGTACATGAGTTTTCATGGAGTATTTGACTTTGCCTGTTCATCCATCTGTTTTTGGAATGTCAGAGGAAACTGGAATATCCAGAGAAAACACTCTCAGGCACAGGGAGGACGTGTAAACTCCACATAGGAAGGCAGGACTCCGTAATCAAACTCCGGATCTATTCAGTGTCAGGCAGACATGCTAACCGGTCGTCCGCCGTGCTGCCACATTCCAAAAACATGTATTTTATGTAGACTCTAAATTGCTCACACATTTGAATTTAAGTGTCAATACAGTGATCCTTCGCTATTTCGCGGTTTGTTTATCGCGGCTTTGCGGATTTTTTCAAACATATTCATAAAAAATAAAAAAGTCAGCAAAAACTCTTTAATCTTTAATCAGTGTCTAAGTGTTGTTTACAATGCTGCTAGTGTGTGTGTGTGTGTGTGTGTGTGTGTGGCTGAGAGAGAGAGAGAGAGAGAGAGAGAGAGAGAGAGGAGGCTTATAAGAACGAAAGCAGGTCTCTTCCATCCTTAATTGACTAATCATAAACACGTCTGCTGCTCACCTGTGGGATGCTGGCTTGTGTGTGTGTGTGTGTGTGTGTGTGTGTGTGTGTGCGTGTGTGTGTGTGTGTGTGTTAGTGCTCTGCTAAAGGCCCACGTGGGACAATTTTTTTAAAAATGTATATGTCAATTAGTCGCTACTTCGTGGATTTTCGTTTATCGCGGGTGGTGTTGGTCCCCATTAACCGCGATAAACGAGGGATTACTGTATATATATATTTTTTCTACAATGTATTTGTGTCCTGCAGGTGACCAGACCAAGAGATACTCCATGTCTCACCCAAATGGATAATCAATGACATTTCTGCAAAACTGATTTTTAATCAGAGGTCGTGGGTTAGATCCTGACTCCGGCCTCCCTGTGTGGGGTTTGCATGTTCTCCCTGGGCTTGTGTGGGTTTTCTCTGGGTACTCCAGTTTCCTCCCACATTCCAAAAACATGTATGGCAGGCTGATTGAACACTCCAAATTGTCTCATGGTGTGATTGTGAGCATGGACGGTTGTTCGTCTGTGTATGCCCTGCGATTGGCTGCCAACCGGTTCAGGATGTCCCCCGCCTACTGCCCAAAGATGGCTCGGATAGGCTCCAGACCCCCGCGACCCTTGTGAGGAGAAGCTCAAAGCATTAAAATTTTGTGTACAACAATGTTCCACTCAACTTAACAACTCACAACTGCCTCTTCGATCTTTCACGTGTTATCCTGTAGCAATGCTTGCAGTCAGTATCCTAGTAAACATGTTTGAAAATGATGCATCACTTTTTATTGTTGTCCATTCCCATTTAATGAGATTCTGTACAGCTTCAGGCACAAAATCAGAGACACTTAGAAATTCATCACCTCCAGCTTGCTGCTCTTGACTGTGTAAATTATGGTGGTGGAAACTTCCCTCAAGTTTCATATCTCGAATTACACAATATAACAGTTCCCAAAATTCATTGCAGTTTGAGGCCAGCATCGATAAATCCGGAAGATTTTTTTCGGAAGTGAAACAACAGTTGCACTGTTGTGCAATCGTGTCCCTCGCGCAACTGTGGAGTCCATTAGAAACATAGTTTACTTCAGAGTGTGTGGAGATGGATGGGAAATGAGAGATCATTAGATCACCTCATGCCAATTCTGTGAATCTGTTGATGTCATTTGCTCCTGTTTCATGGCTGCTCACTTGTCCCTGTGATGACAGTCAATCACAGGCAAACACAGTTTAGTTCTTGCTCTCTTATTGGAGGTGTTACGACCTGTGAAGCCACTTTCTGTACTATGTTTTTGACTTACAGACTAGTCAACACAGTGCATGTGGTGCTTTATTGCAGGTTAGTGAAAATCGTAGTGATTCAGGTACCAGATGTTTGCTCCCCTGCTTTCGCTGAAAGGAGATTTCTCAGTGCTTACTCAACATTGTCAATTGACTTAAATGATAGCTTTTGCTCCTCTGCCCAACATCGGTCCAACATAGATAAGTGGCCACACATGTGAGCACACGTGACACTGACTCAAAAAAGAAAAAAAGGTGATTCTTGGATGCAATGTTGTACAAACTAAAGTTTTTTTTCTTCATCATAAGTGACCATGCATTCATGAGTTGTATTATAAAATCCCTGTATTTTGCATTCCTCTCTAGTGATTGAAGAGAAGGGAGTGAAGATGAAGCTGACAGTGATTGACACTCCAGGTTTTGGAGACCAGATCAACAATGAGAACTGGTAGGCAGCACATAAGCTAAGACCACAAAGAACACACACAAACACACTTCATAGAGAGAGTGTATTTACAAATAAGATTTGGTTTCATTTACTAAAATACTTGTATTTAATGACACATCAGACAGATCATGTCAAGTTGAGTAATTTTGTGTACTGTGTATATTTTTCCTTTTAAGAAAACACAGTATTCTGATCAATATTGTGTTTTTGAAATATGAACTAAGTAGAAAAATCCACCCAATCGTATCCCCCTCAGAGGAGGAGGCCATAATGCCACTTGCTGTTAAACGACATCACAATGCCTAAGACAGGGGTGCCCATTACATCGATCGCGATCGCCCGGTAGCTTGCGGACTGGTCCCAAGTCGATGTGTGTCTCTGTGCATGTTAGTAATATATTTTTTGTGTTAATGCACACTGCACCCTAATCATCCAAGCAGTCTCACTTTCACAAAAAAAATTTAAAAAACAAATATTATACTGCCCGAAGAAAGCTGGGATAGGCTCCAGCACTTCCCGCGACCATCGTGAGTATAAAGCGATTTGGAAAATGAATGAATGAATGAATATTATAAAAAACAAAATAAAATAAAGCAGATCACCTTTAACGTACGGTGGTGCGTGACCCTCCGTCACCGGAAGTTGTTTGTGCTCAGCAGTCTGCAATTGCAACTTGCGATGAGAGCTCTTGCGATGTAGCCTTTATTATTATTATCAGGCAAAGTGCGTTTCCTTTACAATTCACAGATGGCACGCACAAAGAATGGCAATCTGGACGATCGCGTGAGGTTGGTTGATCGAAAAGTAGATCTTCGGTCAAAAAAGTTTGGGCACCCCTGGTCGAAGGGCTCTCAGCTCGTGAAAGTTAGCTGGCCAAAACCAGAAAACAGCTGAGCCGTGACGGTTGTTACCTGAGCCCTTGGGCACTGTGATGTCATTTTCAGTCGACAGCAAGTAGCAAAACGGCAGCACTCTGAAATTGATAAAAATGGGTGGATTTTGCTCCTTAGGTCATGTTCCAAAAATGTAATATTAATTAGAATGCTGTGTTTAGACTAGTGGGGCATATATTCTTGGAAAGAACATTTTTGAGTTGACTTCACCTTTCAGTGAATTCTGTGTTTCAATTATGTTTCTTCCCGACTCTCTCTCTCCTCAAGTTGGGAGCCCATCATCAAGTACATCAACGAGCAATATGAGAAATACCTGCGAGAAGAGCTGCATGTCAACCGTAAGAGAAGAATACCCGATACAAGAGTCCATTGCTGCATTTACTTCCTGGCTGCAACAGGACACAGGTAAAAACTCTTCACTCAACACAACTCATGCAAAAAAAACAAACAAACATAAAAAGGCCTTATTATGTTGTAGTTTTTGTACACTGTTATGAAGTATAACCACAAACTACTTCCAGAAAATGTTACCGGGTACTTGAATGTTTTTTTGAATCCTTTGCGATTTTTGGCCCTGAAAAATGATAAATCCTACTTATCTATGAGGATGTGATAAGCGGCACAACATAATGCTTGTATAAAATTGTGTTCTGTTGCACATTAATGCTTAAGATGTACAACAAAATGTTTGATGTTCCAACAAAGTTAAATTTGAACGATTGGGTGTGATTGGGAAGGACGTCTGTCAATATCGCACAGTTAACGTGCACAGTAATTGCATACATTAACTGCTGTAAACATGCAAGTGAGAGCTTTAAAAAAACACTAAATAGTCAAAGGAACTTCCTGGAGAGCAGAAGTGATAGAACAATATCAGCTTCATGTGATTTTCTTACCAGTACAATCTAATCACCCGAGTCTCTCATCTGCCTTCTGTAATGATGTTAAATGTAAGTAATTTGTGCTGCCACTTTATTTCACTCTCCCAATCAAAGCAATCGGGCTTTTGAGGGTGAGGACCAAAAACCTCCTTGTCACATTATCTGAGCTCAAAGATGATGAATAATGTTGGGAGACAGTGACTTCCACTGACAATAGGCTTCTGTCAGATCACAAAAAAAACCTCCAACCTGTTCTTGTTTCCCTCACTCACCAACTATAATATAGTACAACAGTATACTGTGTAAAAATGTCCGTAAAAGGGGCAAAACAACACATTAAAATTAGAGCTGTCAGTTTAGCGCGTTTTTATTGGCATTAATTTAAATGAATTTTAACAAGATTAATTTTTTTCTTGCGAGATTAACGCGGCACACGTCTCAGCGGATGTTATGTTGCTCTAGATCAGGGGTGCCCATTAGGTAGATCCTGATCTACCGGTAGATCTAAGACAGGTCCCAAGTAGATCCGAGGAGTGTCGAGAAGAAAAAAAAACAAACAACCATTTGTGTGTCTTTGTACATGTTAGTAATATATTTTTGTGTTAATATACACTGCACACTAATCAGTCTCATTTTCACAAAAAAATATTTAAAAAATAAAATAAAGCAGGTAAATCTTAAATTTGTGTGTGTGTGTGTCTGTGCGTGCGCGCGCCGGTAGGGGTAGATCCCGTGAGGTTAGTTGATCGAAAAGTAGATCTTCGATCCAAAAAGTTTGGGCACCCCTGCTCTAGATGATAGACTCACTTGTATTCTTTGGCGTTCGACTCAGCATGACTTAGATTTGTTCTTGATTTTACTGCTTGGTGCTTTCTACCCCCTTTATTACCGATTCGTCTCCATGTACAGCACTTTGAATGCAGTGATGGCTGTTTGAAAGTGCTCTATAAATACTGTTGACTTGACTGGACTATAAATAAACCAGAAACAAAACAACAAGCGCGCTGCACAGGTCCACGCACGCGCGAGACACCAAATACGGATACTTAAAGAGTTTATGAATGGAAAGTTTACTTTTAAAAGTTGCCAGATAGTTCCACTGACAAGACCAAAGTTACCTTTGCTACTGCATGCAAGCCTGTCAACATTGTCCACAGCTCGACTCAAACTGAAATCATTCGCATTGCATCTAACGACTCCACTACGGATTGCCAGCGAGAGCCCCCATTACAAGCTGTGTCCAGAGATTGTACGTAGCAGAGAAGACACTGTTTCGGGAGAAAAATAATAGACTAGATTGATGAGCCTCTGGTGAATAAAGAGTAGGCATTCTGTTGAGTTCGGTGTATGCCACTGACGCAATTGTTACTTATTTGGAACTATTTTGTGTGGAAGGTTACAGTGTTCCGTGTCCATATAGAGCAGGTGGAGCTTCTCTGTGTTCGTCTGACAGCGATGGTGCGCTGAGGCACGTCCAGAGTTCAGCGGTGCAGTGGTAGTGACCTCGCGAACACTGAAAATAAAATGTCTCCAGTGTTGTCATCGAACCAAGTGTCGTCATCCGAAATGATGTCGACAGAAAACCGTAGAGACTTCCGTGCAAGAAGGACCAACAGAATCAACATAGCCTGACTGCTGTGTTCAAAGCAAACTTGAGAAAAACGAAGTATGCAACCATGGCTTAAATCCACTATCGGCTGAGTACTAGTTTACCTTAGATGTGCACTTTATAATGTTATATTGCTCTGTTTTGATTCCACAAAAAGAGCTGTTAAAGCAGCTGTTGTGTGACAAAATATTTTTTTTCACTGTTGTTGATGGACAGCAATATTGTGTGAGAGATTATGTGTGAATAACTGCTCAAAGTTGGGCTGTTCGGTCACTATACCACCGATGTCAGAGTTTGGTTCGCATTGCCGGCAGTAAGTCGGAATCGTTTCCAGTAGGGGTAGGACTCCGCCAAGGCTGCCATTTGTCGCCGATTCTGTTCATAACCTTTATGGACAGAATTTCTAGGCGCAGCCGAAGTGTTGAGGGGGTCCATTTTGGGGGCCTCAGTATTGCATCCCTGCTTTTTGCAGATGATGTGGTGCTGTTGGCTCCTTCAAACGGGGCTCTCCAACTCTCACTGGAGCGTATCGCAGCCGAGTGTGAAGCGGTTGGGATGAAAATCAGCACCTCCAAATCTGCGACTTCCGGGGAGGAGATCTTACCCCAAGTGGAGGAGTTCAAGTATCTTGGGGTCTTGTTCACGAGTGGGGGTAGGAGGGAGCGGGAGATCGACAGGCGGATCGGTGCAGCGTCTGCTGTGATGCGGACGTTGTATCGGTCTGTCGTGGTGAAGAAGGAGCTGAGCCAAAGGGCAAAGCTCTCAATTTACCGGTCGATCTACATCCCAACCCTCACCTATGGTCACGAGATATGGGTCGTGACCGAAAGAACGAGATCCCGGATACAAGCGGCTGAAATGAGTTTTCTCCGCAGGGTGTCCGGGCTCTCCCTTAGAGATAAGGTGAGAAGCTCAGTCATCCGGGAGGGGCTCAAAGTCGAGCCGCTTCTCCTCCACATCGAGAGGAGCCAGATGAGGTGGCTCGGGCATCTGATTCGGATGCCTCCTGAGCGCCTCCCCGGTGAGGTGTTCCGGTCATCTCCCACCGGGAGGAGACCCCGAGGAAGACCCAGGACACGCTGGAGAGACTATGTCACCCAGCTTGCCTGGGAACGACTCGGGATCCCCCGGGGAGAGCTGGAAGAAGTAGCTAGGGAGAGGGAAGTCTGGGCTTCCCTGCTAAAGCTGTTGCCCCCGCAACCCGGCCCCGGATAAGCGGTAGATGATGGATGGATGGATGGATAACTGCTCAAAGTGAAAAATGTTCATGTAAAATTGCAACTTGAAATATTTGCATTTTGCACATAGAAAACAGATTCATGATTCCATGTTGATGACAACATTAAAATGGGGAAAAATAGGACAAAAAAAAGGAAATTCAGAAACGATTAAAAAAATGCATGCGTAATCACGATTAATTTTTAGTGATTTGAGTTAATTTGCGTTGCATTTTTAATTAGATTAAATATTTTAATAGTTTGACAGCACTAATTAAAATACTATATATCGAAGCATTGTTTGCTGACCAAGGCGGCCCGGTAGTCGAGTGGTCTTCACAGTGCAGAGGTACCCGGTTCAATTCCAGCTCCGGCCTTACTGGAGTTTGCATGTTCTGCCCGGGCCTGTGTGGGTTTTCTCCGGGTCCTCCGGTTTCCCTCCACATTCCAAAAACATACATGGCAGGCTGATTGAACACTCCAAATTGTCCCTCGTTGTGAGTTGGTTGTTCATTTCTGTGTGACCTGCGATTGGCTGCCAACCGGTTCAGGGTGTACCCCGCCTACTGCCCGAAGACAGCTGGGAGAGGCTCCAGGATTGGAAAATTGGCGGATTGGAAAATGGATGGATGGATGCCACCCCCCTTCTAAAATTATGGAGCATCACAATATCACTTATGCAGATACGACACAACTTTACATTTGTCCTTACCTGACTATAGAATCTATAGTCAGGTAAGGACACTCTATCTATCGTATTGATAGAGTTTCTTACTTTAAATGGACCAGAATTTTCTCCAGCTCAGTCCAGAAAAGACAGAAGTGGGTTTTTTTGGCCCCATAAATGAAGGGCTAAGATCAGCACTCACCTTAACTCTATGGCATTAAAAGTTACAAATCAATCCAGAAATTTTGCTGTAATCATTTACTTCGACCTGAATGTGAACAACCACTTAAATACTACAGTAATCCCTCGTGTTTTGCGATTTGCACCCGACCCCCAGGAATGTTCGTGTATGTGGGTACCAGCATGTTTAAAATATGTAAGCAGTATTTATACTTTACAATGTCAATATTCCAAAACATATTTGAGATAAAGTCTACAACAGTACACATATTTACTTAAATCTTTAATTGTAAAACCTTATACAGTAATTAATATTCATCAATATTGCCTTCTCACTTGACTGGTACAGGCTTTAGGTTCACTCTGAGACTCTTCTGCTTGGAGGTTTTTAAATTGGAGAAAAACATGGTGATGGTTAGCACTATGACGTTTATTTTGGCTTCTTATTAGTTGAAATAGGTCTCCGGTTTCTTTTTTTAATCAGACAATGGTCTTCTACCTAGCTGACAGTTTTGGCTGTCACTTCAGCCTTCATCTGAGCTGTCACTGCTTCCTTATGATGTCTCTAAAAAACAGCTGACCGGGTCGGGAAACCTTCAAATTAAGATTCCCCGACCCGGTCGAGCCTGTGAATCAGCAAGCCTGTGAATCAGCAATCACTGCCGTTGATGTGTCCATGTCCCTGTTGTTGGTGCCATCTTTGTGGAAGGACAAGTATGCTCCTACACACCCGGGATGCATTGATTCTGCGGCAACAAGGGGTTGGAGTTAATCTTAACTAATCAAAAAAATCTAGCGCTGAAACATAAAATGAGCGGCCCGGTAGTCCAGTGGTTAGCACGTCGGCTTCACAGTGCAGAGGTACCGGGTTCGATTCCAGCTCCGGTCTCCCTGTGTGGAGTTTGCATGTTCTCCCCGGGCCTGCGTGGGTTTTCTCCGGGTGCTCCGGTTTCCTCCCACATTCCAAAAATATGCATGGCAGGCTGATTGGACACTCTAAATTGTCCCTAGGTGTGAGTGTGAGCGTGGATGGTTGTTTGTCTATGTGTGCCCTGCGATTGGCTGGCAACCGATTCAGGGTGTCCCCCGCCTACTGCCCGGAGACAGCTGGGATAGGCTCCAGCACCCCCCGCGACCCTAGTGAGGATCAAGCGGTTAGGAAGATGAATGAATGAATGAATGAATGAAACATAAAATGTTATTGTGAACACAAGACTAAGATACAGTATGCGAGACAGTCAACAGTGTGGCAAGAATCAAGGGATGGTGATGGGTGAGGCTGCGATAATGCACAGACAATCAGGCCCCACAGAATAAATTGACTTGTGCTCTCATTGGTCGATGTCGTGCCGGGAACCACTCATGTGCTCTGAATGAGTGTGCGTGGCATGTACAGTACAGTCCAGTTATGTACGAAGCTTCTGGGTCGTTCGGCAGGGAAACCTTCCTTCTCGCGCATCAACATGAAATAGTGAATATTTCCACAATATTGCTGCTGATATGGTTGTATTTTTTTTATTTTTAGATTAACTTTTATTTATTTTTTCAAATAAATACAATATTTTGGAAAACCAGGTGAAGCACTGCAGCCACAGAACATGAAGTGCAAAGTGGCGAAGGATTACTGTATTACTCAATCTGCCTCTTACCTAAAAAGAGCTTTTTTTGTTTTGTTTTTGTTTTTTTGTTTTTTGTTTATTCAAGGCGTGTCCATGTTTTTAATTTCAGTAAGCTGGATTACTGTAATGATGTCTCAACAGGTCATCATAAAAAAGTCAATCAGACAACTGGGCACTGATAGAAAAAGGTTCCGCCAAGAACCAAACAAAGTGAAGCATCATTTAGTTATTATGTGCCTCATCTGTGGAACAAGCTCCACAAATTCTTGAAGTATACTCAAACTGTGAGTTCATTTCAAAAAGGGTAGAAAACATTACACTGGTCTGCATCTAAATATACATTTACCTAAATATAAACAAAGTTGCCAGCAACATTTTCATTGACCAGCAATGTACTGTGTGTCAAGGTTACGTTCCATCGATGTGGAGTTCATGAAGAGGTTGGGAAAGATAGTAAGCATTGTGCCTGTGATTGCCAAAGCAGACACACTTACCATTGAGGAACGACAGGGGTTTAAGGAGAGGGTGAGGACACATATGCCAATACTCCTTGAAGTACACATCCATCTATTCGATCCTCAAGTTGACCTGTGTTTTACCTCTGACTCATTAACAGATAAGGCAAGACTTGGCAGGCCACGGGATTCGTGTCTATCCCCAGAAAGAGTACGATGAGGATCCAGAGGAACGCTTCCTCAATGACAGGATCA
Source organism: Hippocampus zosterae (assembly GCF_025434085.1). Taxonomy (NCBI): domain Eukaryota; kingdom Metazoa; phylum Chordata; class Actinopteri; order Syngnathiformes; family Syngnathidae; genus Hippocampus; species Hippocampus zosterae. The sequence continues at coordinate 15,838,005 of NC_067467.1, forward strand.
GGGTAGGAACCTAGTCCCCTGTTCTTCCTTGGCCACAAGAAAGCAGGAAATGTGTTGGCAGTGCAAGGGCTCAGCCAAGGGTTCATGTATCTACCCCAGTCAAGGATGACGCCTCGTACTGATGTCCAAAAACGTTTAATCGTGTAACACCATGAAAACGAAAACATATTTCAAACAACAGTCAAAATTACAATATCTTGAACAGGACATTAAATAAATAAACACAAAATGACATACCGTGTGCACCTTGGTAAACCGAAAGTAGATCAAATTACAATAAATCACGTAGACCACACGGTATCGTAGTTCTGTCTCTGTCTCTTTCTCTCTCTCTCTCTCTCCAGTTGTCTTCTCGAACTTTCTCTCTAATTCCTCGCTATCCACGGCACATGACCCGGAAATGACTCTTAACAAATATTCCAAATAACATATTAAGAGGATTTAAAGAAAAAAATATGAAAGTTCACATAGAAATACAAAACACTTTTGCAAAACAACAATCCTAAAATAAATTGTGTTTTTGTCGTCTTGGCAACCAACAACTCAGTCTTGGCGCCAGTTACAGTTCACATCAGGAAAGACATCACCTGCTGTTAAAATTTTTAACCCACCCATTCAAAAGAAATGACCTTCCTTTTAGTTCATCGCTAAGTGAAACATATTTTGAGTGTTTGAGCTCATATTGCCATCTGAAATGGGAAACTGTAAATGTAAATTGGGTTTAATCAACCCCGCCCCAATAGACATGTTGACTGTATTTATTGAGACTTCAATGCTTTCAACAATATAATACAATGAATAAATTAACCGGAGCACCAAAACATGACTTGAATCAGCCTCCTGAAAATCATCTCGGCATCACGATATGACTATTACTTGTTCTCAAATCAGGGTGAGTGAGATGTATCTGTATTTTTGTATCCAGGAAAGTATTCCCTTTGCGGTGGTGGGGACTGACATGGAACACCAGGTGAACGGAAATAAGGTGTTGGGCCGAAAAACCAAGTGGGGAATTATTGAAGGTGAGGAGAGGAAAAATTGTACCACCATATCATTCCTGACACGAGCCGACAAACACATTTTATGTATAATTCCATGGAAAGGGAAACTCATGCTTTTCTAATGAACCTTTTCATTGCATAACAATACTCATATTAGTTCAGAAGCAATGTCACATCTTAACACAAACAGTCAACAATTTTAACAATGTTGTATTACAATCAAACATATATTGCTTTGTATCAAGAAAGTTACAGCAAGTCAGAAAGACATTCAGAAAGGCAATCAAGCCTATTGCCCAACTGAATTAGTTGACAATAAATTAATTACAGTGAAACTTCTCTACAACGAAATCATGTTTGCAGCAAGAAATTTTTCACAACAGGAGTTTTTTCACTGTAGCAAATTTGATCTCAGATGTAAGCACACACACACACACACACACACACACACAAATAAACAAACGTATGTGTACTCTATTTTTATTCCAATTGTGCATAAGCATGAGTACACACCCATTTGAAACTTCATATTGTCCGTGTAGAAAGAAAAAAGGGAAAGAAATTGCAAAATATACGATCAGCATTCACTTTCATTTACATCAATTTCTTGGATAATGTCTTTTATTTTGCTTGCTCCCTCTTTCATTTTGATCACTTTTACGCTCTCTTCCAGCATCAGAGCTCTTCTTGTCTTAGCTGCTTGACATCCAAAGTCCGTTTTGTAGCCATTTTAGCAATGTAACGTCCATGCTCGTCTGAATCTAACAATAACAAATACTTCCTGGACCCGGTGGCTTTTCTTTCCACCATCTCACTGTCTCTAACTCGACGACCCTCGATCACCGCCCAAGACGGCGTTGCTTAGCTGATGTAGAGGCTTCGTAGTCCTCGATGGCAATAGTTAGCTCTTGAAGGCTAAAAACCTTACGCTTACTGGAGTGCTTCGCTCTCATTAGCGCTCCAGTTAGCGTAAGGTTTTTAGCATGCTAACAAGTAGCATTTTTGAGGAAAATGCTTTACCTCTAATACGAGGAAACGTTTGTTTATTTGAATGTCCGTCGAGCCATAAGCAATTTACTCTGAGCAGCTAATCGGATGCATTCCACTCTATCTTCTACGGATCGAGCTTCAGTATCTACACACATAGACAGTGAGGTGCCTCTTGGCCAATCGGAGGCCAGGATGATGCTCGGTAAGCCAATGGCATGGCACCTATTAGGGATGTGAATCTCAGCACTGAGGACGATTCGATACACATCACGATCCACTGCCAGCGATGCGATACTTAAACGATACATGGAATTTTCTGGCGATACGATGCGATATGTTTCACCGTCGTCACGATGCGATATGTTTCACCGTCGTCACGATGCGATACGATTCGATACACATTAAGTTCAAATCAATGCGATCTGATACAATACATTGCAATTTGTTGCGATATTGTGCAATTAAACATGATGCAAATAAGCAAAGAAAAAAAGCTTTTAAAAAGATGGAATTCAGTATGGTATTACAAAAAGGATACCACTTTATTCCTTATAAAGAGTAGAACTTGTAAAACAACTTATTTAAGCCCTTTCACAATTGGGTTTTGTGCAAAGAAAATGTAAACAATTTGGCACCTGAGACTCACAGCTTTTGCTATAGTGTAAACACAGACTATTCTCACTGAGTGTCTTATATGAAATATAATAATAATATATATATGTATTAGGGATGTGAATCTCAGCACTGAGGACGATTCGATACACATCACGATCCACTGCCAGCGATGCGATACTTAAACGATACATGGAATTTTCTGGCGATACGATGCGATACGTTTCACCGTCGCCACGATGCGATACGATTCGATACACATTAAGTTCAAATCAATGCGATCCGATACGATACATTGCAATTTGTTGCGATATTGTGCAATTAAACATGATGCAAATAAGCAAAGAAAAAAAGCTTTTAAAAAGATGGAATTCAGTATGGTATTACAAAAAGGATACCACTTTATTCCTTATAAAGAGTAGAACTTGTAAAACAACTTATTTAAGCCCTTTCACAATTGGGTTTTGTGCAAAGAAAATGTAAACAATTTGGCACCTGAGACTCACAGCTTTTGCTATGGTGTAAACACAAACAGACTATTCTCACTGTGTGTCTTATATGAAATATAATAATAATATATATATGTATATGAATCTATAGCGCAAGATGTCCACCCATCCACTGTAAGTGCAACTCTTTGCGCACAGTTCAGCGACACAGTAATCTCACTTCTCACTTTATTGTACACATCGGGAATATGTTTGTAAGTGAACACAGACCTGTCTGGTATTTTATACCTGGGTTCCAAAACGTGCACGAGCTGTCTGAAACCCTCGTTGTCCACCACGCTAAGGCTGGAGGTCTTTGCATATGAAATAAGCAGTGGCCTTAGTTATAGCCATTGCGCGGTCACAGTGAGTTGCAAGGGGACTCCCAAAATAAGAGGCAATTTTTTTCTGATCCTGACCTGGTTTACCAAGAGTTTCTCCGGTGTCCGACGAGGAACTGGATGGGGAAGCGGGCGAGCGGGAGGGAAACTTGTCGGTGATCTGGTGCCATCGTTTTAAGTGGTCTGCATATTTGTGGTGCTGCCGTTGTATGGCTTCTTAGTGCGACATTCCTCGCAAATTACGGAGGTTTTATCAAGCTTTCCGTCTTTCTTTTCGAAGCCGTAGTATTTCCAAACATAAGATTTGAATGTTGCGGCTGCATTAAATATAGTAGTTTCATTGCTGCTGCTTGCGCTAACTTCCATAATGTTTCGCTCGTTGTGTACTGAACTGGACTGTATGTGACGCACGGCTACCGTCCGTATTCAACACAAAACGCAAAGCAATGATGGTGCATTCATTGCGCCCAGGAAAGGGCAGATATGTGACGTTGAACATGAATAAAACAGCGCTTGAATCGGATTTTACCGATACCCATCAATGCATCGTGATGAATCGCGATTTCACCCATCAATCGCGTCGTACCCAGTGAATGAACCGATGCACTCGGATCGCGCATGTGCGCATCGATGTATCGATTAATATCGATTATTTTCCACACCCTTAGCACCTATGAGTATGTTGCGTTCAGGAAACTCGCAGCTGTGACTGAAATAAACATTGTTCACTATGTAAACCAGTGTGGTGGTTGCTGTTGCTGATTCCGAACGAAGCAGTAGAGGTCGCTGTTGGATTAGACTTCGTTGTAGTGAATGTCTTCGCGAGGCTAGAGCAGAGAAAATGATTTTGTATAAGGTGATAGGGTTTTTTTTCGTCATATGGGGGGCAATAGAATGGGAATGGTGTTAATGCATGAAGATTTTTTTACATTAGTGGGTATTTTCGCCCATGTAGGTTTCGTTGTAGAGGGGTTTCACTGTAGCCACAACTTCATGGTGTCCGTTGAGCAATGTGTATGAATAGTCTTTTGACACTACTGTTTAGAGGTTGCATAAATACTGACAGGGCGGCCCAGTGGTTTGTCTACTGTGCAGCCTGGTGAGACAGTGGTTCGCGCGTTGACCTCACTGTGCAGAGGTTGTGGGTTCGATCCCGGCTCCGGCCTTCCTGTGTGGAGTTTGCATGTTCTCCACATGCCTGCGTGGGTTTTCTCCGGGTAGTCCGGTTTCCTCCCACATTCCAAAAACATGCATTGAACACTCCAAATTGTCCCTAGGTGTGATTGTGAGCATGGACGGTTGTTCGCCTGTGTATGCCCTGCGATTGGCTGGCAACCGGTTCAGGGTGTACCCCGCCTACTGTCCGAAGGTGGCTGGGATAGGCTCCAGCACCCCCGCGACCCTTGTGAGGATAAAGCGGATTGGAAAATGGATGGATAAATTCTGACATTTTGTCTTGGATAGCACGTGTAATGTAAAACTTGTATTAACTTCTCGGCCACAGGCATTTAAGTTTGCAGCCGAGGGATGGTAGAACCTATCCATGAATTTTGTGAACACCTTTCTCGACCTCAACGTTGCATTAACCATTTCAGGGACAGCACTTACTGAAGTGGACAGCTTATCATGTTATCAGGTTACATGGTGCATGAAAGGGTTAATGCCGCAGGGGACTTCAATGTGACTAGCGCGTTAAATTAATTAATTTCATTTGTGTGGAGAGCCATGCAATTGGCACAAATACCAGCCACCCAAATCACTTCCTCTACTCACGTCAACTACTTCAAAAAAGTAAACGTATGCGCCACTGTTAGCTAATGCTAATTTGTGCATCAAAGCGCACTCAGTGTCAACTGCCAACCTACTACACTAGGCTTTAACATGCAATTTTAGACGGTGTAGTCCAGCCGTGACTTGAAAGTGTTCATATAGGTTAGCTGCCTAGTCAAGAGTGGATAAAGTCATTGTGCGGTGATTATTATGCTATATTAGGCCCACTCTTCAGCAAAATTTTAGAGCTGCTTGCTCGCAGTCGCATTTTCGGACACAGGTGGCTCACCGAAGATTTACTCTCTTGTGTAATTTCATATTTGATGGGTAGGCACGCATCCCAAAGAACCAACTATTCCTATACAAAGCAACTAAAAGTCAATTGAGATTATATTCTGATGCTGTACTGTATATTCTGATCACTTTGTTTCATTTTTGATTAAATAAATTATTATTTATGTCGCTCTTTTTACAGTTGAAAACGTGGCGCACTGTGAGTTTGCCAATCTGCGAGATCTCCTTATCAGGTGAGCTTGTCTTCTCCGAATATGGCATTTCTTTATTTTTTATTTTTTGTTTCACAAATGAGATGGCATGTGAGTTTTGGAGGACCAAAAAAGGGACCGAGTATTTTATAAGATTTAAGAGAAACTCTTCCCGAATTATTATTTACCGGGCTTGTGGTGGGCACTTGAAATACACTGGCTTGTGACCTCTAGTGGCTGGTTTAGAAACTCTTGTGCATGTAGGTGCTGTACTGGAAGCGTTTAAAGTTCGAAGCTACCTGTTTTTATTGTTTTAATTTGAATTTAATGTTTGAAGCCATGAGACTCTCGTGCCAGTGTCAGAGTCTTGGGGTGTAGTCACACCCGCTGTTGGATCCACTTTCAACCGCTCTTGTCATTTCTGTCCAATGATAGCACCAGCCATCACATGTGTCGACGTGAACTATAGTTCACTTGCAAAAAGTACAGTGTGAACACAAACCACACCAAACGAAAAAAAAATAAGTTTGCTTTTTGTCAAATAACTGAATGACTTTTCAGGTGGGGCGGCCCGGTAGTCCAGTGGTTAGCACGTCGGCTTCACAGTGCAGAGGTACCGGGTTCGATTCCAGCTCTGGCCTCCCTGTGTGGAGTTTGCATGTTCTCCGCCTGCGTGGGTTTTCTCCGGGTGCTCCGGTTTCCTCACACATTCCAAAAACATGTGTGGCAGGCTGATTGAACACTCTAAATTGTCCCTAGGTGTGAGTGTGAGCGTGGATGGTTGTTCGTCTCTGTGTGCCCTGTGATTGGCTGGCAACCAATTGAGGGTGTCCCCCGCCGACTGCCCGAAGACAGCTGGGATAGGCTCCAGCACCCCCCGCGACCCTAGTGAGGATCAAGCGGTTTGGAAGATGAATGAATGAACTTTTCAGGTGCGAGTACAGCCTTAATTACCTCATCCTAATTGATCTGTGGTGTTGTTAAGAACTTGAGGTGCGCACGGATCACTAGGGATTATCAGTTACATAAGAACCTGTCTATTCTCTCTTTCACTGCAATGTCAGGGAACTAATCTGCTCATAAATGGGGATTACAAGAATTCCTTTCCTTTAATTTCCTTTCCCTAAAAATAATGATTTTGCAAGGGGTAGCCATTGAAGGTGGGACGATTCACTTACCTCCAGATTCAATTCAAATCACAATGCTTGTGTGACAATTAGATTTATATCACAATGATTGATGATACTGCGATTTGCAATTCAATATGAAGGTTATTGGTATTTTTCTGAAATGGTACATTTTCTTATAACATTTTAAAATAATTCATTTTAACAATATCAACCACAAACAATACATAAGTTGAATCATGTACTGTACTTCAATCATAGCAGCCAGATGAAAGGCAGTTAGTCTTTTTGACATTTATTTCAGAAAGAGCCTAAGGTGGCTAAGGTACTGACTAACGCATTCAGATGACGTAGCACGAATAGTGCTGAATGCTTAAAGGCCAAGTGTAAAGTAATTTCATGAAATGCCAAATAGCGTCACAATGAAAGTACCTAAACATTGTCCACTAAATAAAGCAAGAAAAAATAATGTATATTTTATATATTTGACAAAATAATCGATTTTCCGTGGTTCAATCCTGAAAGAGGCGGAACCCGGAAGTGATATGTCACATGGAGAACAGCGATGGCAGAGCTCCATACGGCCACATGCAAAGCATTTCAAACAATGATTCAAACAGCGATACAAGCGATCGATCGAGCGCAAGTGAGGATATCCAAGTTTTTAAAGAGTTGGATGAAGAAGAGGAGGTTGGAATTTTACATGTTGGACCTTACATGTACGACCCAGACGCTAATCAGGATGCAAACAATGTGCCCAGACGACCTGACATGGAATGGAGACAAGACCCATCAAGATTGGTAAGATATAGGCTGGTATTATTTTATGATATTTATTTTCATATATTTATGATTTAAAGATGCAGGCATGTGCACATAATTTTGTGTAGGTGACAATCTGATGACATTGTTTAGAAAAAATACGACTTCATGTTCAAGCAGTTAGCCTACTCGGTACTTGTGCATTATTTTTAGCAAATCATTTTTTGACTTGTACTTGAGAGATTTTTGTAATGACTTTTTAAAAATTTGTACAGTATTCCATCCGTATACTTGTATATTTTGAATAAAATGTTTTCATAAACAACAGAATTATTGATTGAGGGGTATAGAATCAGAATCATTTTTGTTGCCCAAGTACGTAGAAGACACAAAGAATTTGTCTCCAGTATAACACGCTGCATTAGTATCATCATAAATAAGGACATGACAAATAAGTATGGCAGGACATTCCGGAATGTAAGGGAACCGTAGTGCGGTGCTACTACCCAGTGACAACTCTGAGCTTATTCAATAAAATGTATGCTCATGGTGCCACCGCTCAGTATTTTACTTTTTTTATTTCAGGTGTACTTGTGGTAAATGCCAGCAATTGCCTACAGCAGTCAAATGTGTTTGCTGCCATGAAATCCAAGAAGGAGTGACTGTACGTCGACAAGGACAGGAACACTTCAATCAGGTGCTGGACTGCATCACCGACCAACCTGGACTCCATGCTGTGTGCCTAGACCCATACGGATTACAGGTGGCATGGATGACCTACAAGCAGCAGTACAAAGGAAAGGCATTTGATGGGCCACAGGATGCGCTGATGCTGGAAGTTTCTTGGTCAGGACAACCGGGTTGTGCTCCCAGTATGCGCCGTGTCTTGTATCAGGGCACATTTTCCACCACCAGGACGAAAGTCAGCTGTATTTAAAGGGTTTCGTGTTTCACAGAGAAATGTTCCAGAACTGTGATTTGGACTGGTTTTAGAGTGGTTAATGTGGACATGTTGTCTATCATAACAAAATACTGGAATAAAAATAAACAAATGAGGACAACTGAATACAGGGAATTTATTTTTTTTATTTCCTGAGGAATCTAGTCTGGTGCTCGGCAATAACGGTTGACTTGTCTGGTCTGGTCTGTTCTGTGCTGCTGTCGGAAAATGCGGGTCGACACACACATCACCAGTTCTGTACTTATTTTGTCACTTTCTGTGGTCGGCCAGCATTTTTATAATAATGCATAGCAGCAAGAATTATTCTGGAATAGAACAAAAAATGCCTTATCTTATTGTTTTTTTAATGTAAAATTTTGGTGAAATTACTTTATATCTCAAAGTTCTACATTTCACTATAGTCTACATTTCATGCATATCAGTTTTCTTTAACACACCTGCTTTTCATTCCTTTGTACGAGAAGTGGTACATCTTTGGGGCAAAGTGATTCACCACACTGTGAAAAGCTTCCACGCCACTGGTCTGTCCGAGGTGAGACATCTTCATGACATCGTTGACAAACATTTCAGGAGTTCCACCACTGCGACATTGACTCAGTACCTTTAAATGAATTTACAAGGTATGACAATATTTCTATTTTTTAGGGTTAACTAGCAGGCAACATCTAACAAAAAAAACAACTGGTAATAGCCACGCTTTTTCTCTAGAAATTGGAGGATGTAAACAACTATCGTGCACGTTCTGCTGGTGGTCCACACATGCCAGCCACTTCTGCTTCTTTTCCTCCGGTGTCTGGGAGGAAAGTGCACACCAGTATAAATGGCACTTCAAACTTTGTACCCAATCCTTCAGGATCAACATGCTCTTCTTTTTGGCCAAGGAGTCCAGTTTCTTGCACATACCTGTATATTTAATATGATATGAAAACTTGTGAAGTGACGTGTATGATATATGACATAATCCCAAAACTAGCGTATTTATAAACATTGAAATACACTAACCTTTAGCAATGTGCCAACAATCATAATAATGGATGACTTGGGTCCAATTCTCCCTGATCCAATTCCCCACCTGGCGCTGGCGATGCCTGTCAGTGACGACAACTTTTGCATTGAAGCCTTCCAACTCCGAATGGCATCTTTTCAGGCCCTCCAGTTCCATTCCATAGCTTCCCCCAGTCTCGGTAATCTAAAGGATAAATTTAATAAGCGTCATGAGACTAAAATAATTGGCATGTAATTATGCCACATGTAATCTACAAAGCAGTTCACTGCCTATGGGCTAGTCGCACAGTTTTCCAAGAGGACATGTCCTGTTAATTTGTCAACAAAGCGGCGCTGCCAACCTGTTGAAATGTATTTTCAGAACTATTTGTCTGACTGCCATTATTACTCATCGCTGATATGAATAGCACCGATCGGGGTTTGCCTCGAGCCGAAAACTAACGTCGCTATCGCTAGCTTCTGTTCAACGTTGCTAGCTTCTCGAGTTAGCTTTCAGCTGTAGTCGATACCTTCTACTGTTCATTCCACAAGAGTTGGCAGCAATGATACTTTTCATTCCACAAGAGTTAGCAGTTATGCTTTGACAAAATCATCATCATTTATCCAAAAATCACACTTACTTTTTTGCAAATCCTTGATCATAAGCAGAGAGGTTGAGAAAGCAGTCATCTTTGAAGTGGAGATGGCAGAGAACACTCGTCGATGATGGCGTGAAATTCATTCGCTTCGTGCGAATAAAAGACATCCATTTAAGTGCCCTGCTATCCTTTGGCCACTGGCAGAACTTTTCTGTCGATTGTGAACGACACATTGCCACACACCGCCGTGGCATCTTACCAACAAGCAATGCAACAATGCTGTTCAATGGAAGGACTTCCCTCGCATCTCTCTATGTGACGTCATTTCCGAAAATTGCCGAAGAAAAGCATTTTCGTTGTCAAGGGCGTTGCTACGGGTTAAACAAAAAATCTGGAAGGGTTGCGTTAAAAAATAACGGAAATATGCTTATATTGTTCAGCCATTGATATTACTCAAAAACATGGTTGGCCAACTTTACTTCACACTAGGTCTTTAAGTCTGCTGACTCACCACAACAAATTGGCTACACGCTGCCATCTTTGTTTTTTGTTTGTTGTGTATTGAACATAAAACATATACAGTAATAATTTGACAGAAAATAAGGTAGATAAAATAGTAAAAAGAAAGAAATCAGTCTTCATTCAACACAGTTATTATGTTCAAAGGAGTAGGAAGTAGTAAAAAACGTATCTACCGGTAGTCCGACCCCGTTATCTGTTTATATCTAATAAATCATTTTATATCAATCAAAAAAGAAAAAAGTAAGAAGAAAGAAGTCTCCATTAAAGCTCATACTTTACCCTTGTGATATTTTGTGATATTTTTGCAACTTTTGGTTTGTATCGGGATTATATACATCCACACCCTTGCACTCTTGTCTTTCTCTATTCATCAATTTAGTTCTAATTTATCATTATATTTAATGTTTAGAATTTATCATTTTAACTCTGATTGATGTAGATTGTTTTTTTACTATTTTTTTGAATTTGTTTTTGAACTCAGCAACAATTTACTCATTTTCAGGTCAGTTTCGAAATTATTCCACAGATTAACACCTTTGATAGATACACTTCTTTGCTTGATGTTTGTTCTTTTTTTGAGTTTTTTGAATCAGTTGGTATTTCTTAAATCATAGCTGCTTTCTCGAATTTCGAAAAACTTCTGAATATTTTGGCAGAGCAGGTTATTGTGTGCTTTGTACATTAATTGGGCGATTTTAAAGACAACCAGGTCATAAAATTTCATCGTATTTAATTTGATAAATAGTGCATTTGTGAGTTCCGTATATTTTGATCTATTAATAATTCAAATTGCTATTTTTTTGTTGTTGTAGTTTTAGAATAGGGAGCGTGTTTGTTTTGTAGGCATTTCCCCATATTTCCACACAGTAGGTCATATATGGTAATAATTATGAAGTGTATAATGTGTACAAAGATCTCTTATTTAGCACTTCCTTGGTTTTGTTCTTTTTACATTATCAATATGTGGCTTCCAACATAGTTTTTAGTCTATTACTAATCCGAGAAACTTGGTTTCATACGCTCTTTCTATCGCAATTGAGTTTACCATAATTTTAGCTTGGTGTTTGATTGGTCTTGTGCCAAAAACAATTAACTTTGAATTTTTTTCAGGTTAAGTGATAATTTATTTCTGTCAAAACAGTTTTTTAATTTGTTTAATTCGTTTTCTACGGTTGTCAGGAGCTGTTTCAGATTTATTCCAGAACAGTAGAACGTTGTATCATCAGCAAATAAGGACACATTTAAATCGTTTTGAGACCTTGCAGATATAATTTCTATATAAGATGAATTTTGGACCAAGCACTGACCCCTCAGGAAATCCATGCGTGAATTTCAGTTGATTGTTTTTTTTATTTTTGAGTTGCACATACCGATATCTGTTTTCTAAATAACTTTTTATCAATTTATAAGCTACACCTCTAATGCCATATCTTTCTATTTTTGTCAATAATATACTGTGATCTATTGTGTCAAAATCTTTTTTTTGATCTAGGAAAACCCCAACAGTAAATTCTTTGTTGTCTATATTAGTGGCTATTGCTTCCACAAACTCCATAACTGCCATTGAGGTGGTCCGTTTTTCCCTGAAGCCATATTGATCCTCAGTGCATGCTTTTGTATAAAGCTATCAAGTCTGCGAGAAAATAGTTTTTCTAATATTTTTGAAAATTGTGGTAGTAGTGATATTGGTCTATAATTTGTAAACAGATGTCTCTCTCCACTTTTATAGATTGGAATAACTTTAGCAATTTCATTTTTGATGGAAAGGTACCAGCTTTGAATGACAGGGTGCATATGTGCGTGAAAGGTCGCACTACATATTCTGTAATCTGCTTTATTATTGTCATATCAATATTAAAGCAATCAGTTTTTATAATATTTGATACTTCTTGCTTTACAGCAGTAAGGAAAATCGTGGAGGCGGTTTTTTTCTACGTATCTATCTATTTCAAACAAGTTTATTGGATCAGGAATTTGTTTTGCTAAGTTACTGACAATGTTGATAAAATACTGATTAAATTCAGTTGCTATTTCTGCAGTTTTTTCCAAAATAGTATTTTTGCCTTTGATAAAATACTCTTTATAATCCACTTTTTAGGACGATTTCTGATTACTTGGTTAAGTACCGTATTTTCCATATTTCTTGTGTGTTACTTTTATTCTGCTAATAGTGCATGATAATGATCTCTTTTACTGGTCCTTGTAATATTTACTAGTTTATTTTTTATAGGTCTTATATTTTCTTTCTGCTTCTTCAGTTCTCAATTTTAAAAACAATTTGTATAAATTGTTTTTCTTTTTACATGCGTTTTCTATGCCTTTCGTTATCCATGGCTTACTTGGGTCTTTACACTTTTTGGAGACTTTAGTTAATGGAAAATGTTTATCATATAAGGAGATTATGGTCGACTGAAATACTTCAAACGCTGTATTTGGGTCTTCGTTTGAGTAGACCTCGGTCCAGTTTTGTTTTTCTAGGTCATCGATGGAGCGTTGGGTTCTTAGTCTTATTTCTGTTATGTGAGTTGTTGACTTAGCTTTTCTATCAAAATAATTAGAAAAAACTGCAAAGACGGGTAGGTGGTCACTCATGTCATTAATGATAAGTCCACTTTCCATTTTATGATCAATCTTATTTATAAATATGTTATTTATTAATGTGGCCGTGTCAACTGTTATTCTGCTGGGTTTCAGGATTACTGGGAAAAGGCTGTTGCTGTCCATAGTATTTATGAAGTCAGTTGTTTTTTGTGCCCATTTGGGTTTAATAAGTCAATGTTAAAGTCACCACATATTATTCGTGTTTTCTTATCGTTGTAGTAACTGAGCATATCTGTTAGTTTTTTATTGAATGCGTCAATACATGTTCCTGGTATCCAGTAGATGCAACTTATGATGATATTTGATGCCTTTTTATTGCGTATTTCAATGGTTAGACATTCCATTAGGTTTTCTATTGTGTTTGTCAATCTCTCTATTTTACTGCATTTAAGTACTTTGTCTACATATATTGCAACCCCCCCTCCTTTTTTGTTTTCCCTATTAGTTGCAAACTTTTCATAACCTTCTATTTCCATTTCACTTGTTTTATCTTCATCAAGCCAAGTTTCTGATATGGCAATTCTTTTAAATTTATTGAATTTAGTCAGGTATTCTTTGATTTTTGTGAAGTTTTTATAGAGACTTCTATTGTTTAAGTGTATTACTGAAAGTGCATTTTCCAATTTTATATTAGTGTTGAATTGTTCATCCAGGTAATAGTCAGAGTTTGTTACCCTTTGTTTGTTCTTGAAAAAGTTGTTGTCTGGGTCCAAATTGTTCTCGGGATCGAATGGCTTATAGTCAATATCTTCAAAGGGTTGGAAGTCCATGTTTTTGGCATGTTGGCGTTGGTTCCCTCGCTGTTGTCGCTCGCTCTCTCGCCGTCATTGCTGGCTGGGCGTCTCCTGGGTCCCTCGTGGTCGCTGGCTCCCTTTCGGTCGTCGCCGACTCCCTCACGCGCGCTGACTGGTTGTCTGCCGGCTCCCTCAGGCTGGGGGGCTGGCTGGCTGGGTGTCTCCCAGTTCTCTCACTCCTAACAGAACAATAAGGCCCCTTCGATTTGTATTCAATTTTTTACATAGTGCATCCTTGTCACTTGTTTACAACATCTCCTTCTCTAACCTTCATGAAAAAAATTCATGAACATCGCCAGTCATTCAGGTGGCCTTGGCTTTCGCTTTTACTTTACTGTATATGTAATCGAGAATAGCTCAACTCACGTTTGGCATGGTCATAGTAAATCTCGTATCGTTGTTGGCAAAAGTTTAGTGCACCTGTCCACAACGGACCTACTATATTTCCTGGTTAGTTGAAACAAATTGCCTGGCTACTGGTTGCATCTGTGATTGGATGAATGTGGCCGTAAATTCACGTTAATTACGCAGAGTGATGAAACGTATTTTGAATTACAGAGATGTTGAATAACACACATTCTGTATGTAGTTACCGTATTTGCCCGAATATAAGACAGTGTTTTTTACATTGAAATAAGACTGAAAAAGTGGGGGTCGTTTTATATTCGGGGTCTAGACATTATACCCATTCACTACGCTAGTTCGCACCAGATATCTATGAAGCGAATGCTGAACTTGACTCCCCAGGCCAAAGTGAACCCCTGCCACGAAGAATCAAAATAAAAATAGCGGTAGCATGAAGAAGAAAAATTAAAAAAATAGTGCTAAGAAGGAAAAGAGAAGAAAATAATAGAAGAGATAACAGAAACTGGAGAAACGTAATTACAATCTGAAGAAAAGTGGGTTGAAGATCGGCCAGGTTAACCGGCAGCTGATGGAAGTTCTGATGTAATTTACATTTCAAAAACCAGAAGCCATTCATTTACGAATGTGATTGCACTTTAGATTTGAATGAGGCAAAATAACATGCTTTTTCTCTCATATATATTGTTATAATCATTTGTTTCAGATGTACTGTATAAAAATTAATTTGGTGTTCAAAAAGTCTTTTCTCAAACTTGAGTCTTGAAAAAGAGGGAGTCGGTCAAAAATAAAATAAAATATATGAATGTTCTACTTTGTGATTGGATAGGGCGCAGAGGGGGAACTTCCGCCTCCCAGCGCAGACTTTCCGACCACTTGACACCTGACAAGGCTGACAATAGATTCGCTTTTGGGTTCATATGATGACAATATAGAACCATGTTGGAGTGAACGAGGTTGTGTTTGTTGTAATGACTTATTTCGTGGATCCGATCACTGACGTCATTGATAGATTGTGCATCAGTGATAAAAATGCTAAATATCGACCGATTTCAATCCAGTCAATCAGATCAATGTGAAGTCTAGTCATCATGTGAAGAAGCTTCAGGAAATTCTGTTTTGTGGTTATTGGGAAGTGTTGGAGATAGTGTGTTTGGAATAGTATGATGGTTACACTTCACACAAATTTGTTTTAAATCACAGGTGCAAGAAAATTTATGAGATTATTTTTTTGCAAATCTGCCCTTCTTTCTCTAGTGCATTGGGTTTTAATAATAATCATCATCATACTTTGTCATTATTATGATTATTATTTTTAATATCATATGCAATATAGTAATATATTTAGTAATACTTGCGAATTAAAGGTTAGGTTCAGTGCCACATGGATTTTTTTTTCTGAAATATCATAGCTATACATTGCATTGTACATTGCTTTTACCTGTCAAACTTAAAAATACATATATTTGTCAAAAACATGATGTTCTAGGGAAAAAAATCATTATTTTTTCATTCAGCGTTAAAAATGGATATGAACACATAAAGCCAACACTGATTAAAATTTGATGTTGACCAGTGACATCAGGTGACATTATCCATCCATCCATTTTCCAATCTGCTTTATCCTCACAAGGGGGGTGCTGGAGCCTATCCCAGCTGTCTTCGTGCAGTAGGCGGGGGACACTCTGACCCGGTTGCTAGCCAATCACAGGGCACACAGAGACAAACAACCATCCGCGCTCACGTTCACACCAACGCACAATTTAGAGTGTTCAATCAGTCTGCCATGCATGTTTTTTTGGAATGTGGGAGGAAACCGGAGTACCCGGAGAAAACCCACGCAGGCCCAGAAACCATGCAAACTACTCCCAGGGAGGCCGGAGCCGAGATCGAACCCATGACATCTGCGCTGTAAGGTCGACGTGCTAACCACTGTATCACCAGGCTGCCCAGTTGACAATAGTTTCACTTAAATATTTGAGGAGGTGAAGTCAAACAATATTCCGTCACTCTGAACATCTTTTATTTTTACTCTTCCTTGGAAGGTCTCACCTGCAGGACCTGAAAGACGTGACACACAACATCCACTATGAAACATACCGTGTACGACGGTTGAACGAGAGCAACGTCAACTTCATTGAACGAGGACTTTCTACTTGGCCGCTGGAAAATGGAACTGCTGACAAATGTGAATCAGACAGCCACCTCTGATGCCTCGGTCAGCCTCAAACCTCTGGAATGATGCTGAGGGCTGGTACAAGAGAGCATTTTTACTACATGAAGTAGGATGGGGGATATGTCCGATTTTTGTTGTTGATGTTGTTGGTCATTACAGTGATCGGCTTATTGGAATGTTTCATGAACATTTTTATGGGAGACAATATATATATATATTAGACCTGTCAAACGATTAAAATATTTAATCTAATTAAAAATGCAACTGTCATAATTAACTCAAATGAACAAAAAAATTAATCGTGATTACTCACACATTTTTTATCGTTTCTGAATTTCCTTTTACATTTTTTGTCCTATTTTTTCCCCATTTTAATGCTCTCATCAACATGGAATCATGAATCAGTTTTCTATGTGCCAAATGCAAATATTTACTGAAATAACAATTTCGATTTTCAATTTTACATGAACATTTTTCACTTGGTGCAGTTATTCACACATAATCTCTCACACAATATTACTGTCCATCAAAAACGGTGAAAAAAATATTTTGTCACACAACAGCTGCTTTAACAGCTCTTTTTGTGGAATCAAAACAGAGCAATATAACATTATAAAGTGCACATCTATACAGTGGATTTAAACCATGGTTGCATACTTCATTTTTCTCAAGTTTGCTTTCAACACAGCAGTCTGTTTCTGTATGTTTGTTGAAGAATAACGAGACACCGGACACCAGTGTTCATTATGTGCCGCTGTATTGGAAACTGCCGGCCGTACAAACATGCACACGCACTTCCCCCGTGCTGCAGGGGCAAACCATTCTGAAAGGGGGGGGGGGGTTCACTCTCCCTAACACAGTCAGGCTATGTGGATTGTATTGGTCCTTCTTGCGCGGAAGTCTCTCTACGGTTTTTGTGTCTACCTCATATCGAATGACTACACTTGGTTCGATGACAACACTGGAGACATTTTACTTTCGCCAGGTCGCTACCACTATAGCGCACTGTCACTGTCAGACGAACACAGAGAAGCTCCACCCGCTCTATTTACATGGACACAGAACACTGTAACATACCACACAAAATAGTTCCAAACAAGTAACAATCGCGTCA
Organism: Hippocampus zosterae; assembly: GCF_025434085.1. Lineage (NCBI taxonomy): Eukaryota > Metazoa > Chordata > Actinopteri > Syngnathiformes > Syngnathidae > Hippocampus > Hippocampus zosterae. The sequence continues at coordinate 15,855,695 of NC_067467.1, forward strand.
GTGGCATACATCGTATACCTGTATGATACAGAGAGAGAGAGAGAAGAACAGATAACTTTGGTCTTGTCAGTGGAGAAATATGGCACCTTTTTAAAAGTAAACTTTCCATTCATAAACTCTTTAAGTATCCGTTTTCTGTATCTCGCGCTGCCTTGGCTTGCAAAACAGACATTCTGCAGCGCGCTTGTTGTTTTGTTTCTGGTGTTTATAGAGCAACTATCATCCGCTTGTGACGTGTGCCGCGTTAATCTCGCGAGAAAAAATTTAAACCCGTTAAAATTCATTTAAATTAATGCCAATAAAAACGCGCTACACTGACAGCTCTAATATATATCTATATATATATTGCGCGTCGTCCCACACGCGGTCTGTCCTTCCGTCTGTCCCTTTTCAAAACGTACCTACTTCACCGCGCCGCTGCGCGCCGCCACTGCGCGCCGCCACTGCGCCGCTCAGCCAGTGGCTCACTACGATCGCGCGGGCATCTTAGCGAAAAATTTTTTCTACCCACAAGCATTGCAATGAAATTGTTAGTTATTTAGTAGAGCTAAACATCTCTTTAATTTCGCGATAAACAATGAAGATGAACAAAAAGTTGAACCAAGCAACAACACTTTTGTGGGCCAAAGGCCCACCTTACCAGCCTTCCGCAGGAACTAGTTGATGAGCCGCCCGGACGGCGGCGAACCACCACCTTACCAGCCTTCCGCAGGAACTAGCTGATGAGCCGCCGTGAAAAAAATATTGTGTCGTGACATAATTTGATGACATTCTGACTGTTGAAATTGTCTGACGGAGTAAATGGTTTGTGATACTTGGGGCAGGGTACATTATGTCTTTGAAAAACATATATTCTAGTTATCCATGTTCTAATGAGTATTTTGTCCAATTTCTTTTTTTGGGGGGGGCGACAAAAATGAGTTTGACACCCCTGCTTTGTAGTGTCACCTTGCAGTCACCAAAGGGTATTGTGAGATTACAATTGTTCTACAATTGTAGTCTTGCTATGAATTAAATGAAGCACAAGCACCCCAGCCATAATTAAGGATTTCATGACTTCACATCGCATTCAGATGTCGGTTTTTGAGCCTTTTAATAATTTACGTCTTGAATTGTGCAACATGACAACAATTACAGTATCTGTTTAAAAACCCTGCGGCCCACTTCTTTGAGCATTAACTAGATGATTTTCAATGTCTTTGAGTCTCATTATGAGAGCTAAGTGTGGTCATTCATTGGTTTACAGACATTCACAATTATATCACCTGGTGTAGAGTAAAGGTCCTCATACCGTAACTCCCATTTCTATCTGATGACAAGTGAGCATAATTTTTGTTTTGTGTCAGGTTTATTTTGAAATGATGTTATGGCTACAATCCGTGTGATCCTTCATCAGCTCACTTGACTGATTTTCACTGTGCATCTTCTCACCGCTGTGTTGGATGTAACACCAAATGCTTGTGGCCACCGTAATTAGTTAGAAATACAGCCAGACCTGTTTTGTTTATTGTTCTTTTACTCAACTGCAAACTGCATGTTATTTGTAATCCCTGTCATACCAGTTCTGTATTTGCTGTTCAATGCTGTTATTTTGACTTGGGTATTACAGTATTTCACTTTTCAATCTGAAAAAAACAAAAGCTTTTTCTGCTTTTAATTGTTTGTTGAACAATGGAGCTGTTTGACATGAGCCTATGATGATATTCATATACTTCGAAACTATCAGGTTCGTCTATGTGTGTCTTAATATTACCATCATGAGTTCTCAAAAAGGTCAATACAGCATATTGAAGTTTTAAAAAGGTTTTAAGTGGATCGATCTAAATGTTCCCCAAACGGTTCAGTTTTTTTTCTTCTATCGTTGCAAATAACTAAAACAGGACTTAAGGCAAAATTTGTTTTAGATGAAACAAAACCGAAAGCAAAGAACATATAACGTGCTAAGGCTGAACAACTGAAATAACTTTAAGGTCATTTTGCATTCTGACTCATGGTGACTGTAAATGGAGTAACCACCCGTGTGATAACATTTGTGAATTCTGTACACTATTCGAAAGCATGTCAACCGGAGTACATGAATATCAGAACACTACCAAGACTTAATAGCTCGCTTCCACAAAATTCACCTACTTCTTTTAAATCAGTTTGTAATCTACATTTTTCATCCATCCATCCATTTTCCGAACCACTTGATCCTCACTAGGGTCGCGGGGTGTGCTGGAGCCTATCCCAGCCGTCTTCGGGCAGTATGAGTTGCCAGAAAATCGCATCTACATTTTTTATATCTCAAAATATTCATGCAATAAAGAAATTCATTCATTCATTCATTCATTCATTCATCTTCCTAACCGCTTGATCCTCACTATGGTCGCGGGGGGTGCTGGAGCCTATCCCAGCTGTCTCCGGGCAGTAGGCGGGGGACACCCTGAATCGGTTGCCAGCCAATCGCAGGGCACACAGAGACGAACAACCATTTGCACTCACACTCACACCTAGGGACAATTTAGAGTGTTCAATCAGCCTGCCATGCATATTTTTGGAATGTGGGAGGAAACCGGAGCACCCGAAGAAAACCCACGCAGGCCCGGGAGAACATGCAAACTCCACACAGGGAGGCCGGAGCTGGAATCGAACCCGGTACCTCTGCACTGTGAAGCCGACGTGCTAACCACTGGACTACCGGGTCGCCCGCAATAAAGAAATATTAGCTCAAATTATAAAATATTTGGATTGGTCTTGATGGCAATATGATTGCTCTTGATGGCAATATGAAGGTAAAAATATATTGTTAGAGGTGATTATTTTGAGGAGTCTGATATGCTTTGATTACAAGTTGTTGTGAAAGGAGTCTTCATGCAAAAAAGACAAATATCAATTGCATTGGAACTACAAAATCTTTTCTGTTGCTTTCTTATCATATAACCCGCCCATTACCCAGTCAGCCGCTCTGCCCTGTATCCTGAACCTCTGTACCAATCTCCTTCCTTTTGTGTTAATACTCACCATTTGCATGGTTGCCATTTGACTGCTGGCGTATTTACGAGTATATATTAATGATTTACATGTTAACACTGTTGATTTACTATTAAATATTTGTCACTTTTCAAAGCACAGTGTAAAATCTTGGTTATAAACCTACATTTTGATTTGTACAACAGACATTTGTTCTGCACCACAGTTTCTACCCAATGGAAAAGCGTGACAACACACATATCACAGCCGTCAGTACCGGTATTTCGAAATTACATTAACTTTTTATAACATTTTTAAATTCCTCCATTTCTCTCCATAGTACAGAAGATGGATTGATTTCAATTAAGGCAGAACTGTGGCACAGGTGGTTTATAGTAACACATGAAATTGACTGGTGACCAGTGCAGCATGGATATATTTTCACCCAGTCAACTGGGATAAGCTCTAGTTATCTGCAACCCAAATGAGCACAAGCACGATAGAAAAATGAATGGATTTTGATTAATATTTTGCATTTCAACTTTCCATTATACACTAACATTATTTTAATATGGTGTCTTCATGAATAATAAAAATGGACACTATGTGGCTGATATAAATAAATAAGTAAATAAATAAATACATGAGTCTTTAAAGCAAAACAATCAAACAGTCATACAGTACAGTGTAAATACAGTACAACACTCACCGGTCATACATGAGATCGAACTGCCGATGCTTTTACACATAATTCTGCATTTACCAGATTATCTTAACACTTTTAATTGACATGACAGACTTCCTGAAGCAAATCTTTATAATTGTAGTTCATGAATACCAGAACTTCACTTCATAAAGTAGGTCATGTACTTGCAAGTATGGAACCCATAAATAATTTACATGAGCTCGATTGTATTGCATTAAAGTACGACTACAATAATTAACAAATTGTGACATTTAAAACATTGGAGTAATTCTAATATTGTCATTCATAGACCAAATATTATTGGGCTGGTAAAGTGTTTTTCTTTTTTCTTTTTTTTTTAAATCTTGTGTTGGATGATATTGCAACACGGGACCATGAAATAATAAAATAGCCATATTTTTTGTGTATATCATGTAGATACATTTCATGTGTGACACATTTATGCATTTAATTTAGATTTTGATTAATGACAGATTGTTAAGGAATTATTCCGCTAGAAGTAGTAGTAGAACATTGTTGATGAATTTCATCTTGCTATGAGAACTATTGACACTAGTCTCTGTCCTGAACATTTGCTTGTACTTAAAACAAAGAGTGTAGGGTGAAGTTGGGGCCCTAATTCCCCTTGAGTGATTAACAGCCCCTTGGCTGTCTTCTTTTGGTCCCCCACATCGTAAAAGTCCCTGAAGGCTGTCAAGTGCCTTCGAAGAGTAAACCTAGTCTCAAGATTTGTGAACCAGCAGATATGGTCTGCACTTTGTCAAAATGCCAAGATCGAACTTTGCTTGACTTTCTTTGTTTCAGATTTTTACATAAGAGGAAGGACTGACCGCCCCTAATTAACATAATTAACATACTATGCCTATATGTACGTGTGACTGAAGTTGCTCGGGGCTTCCTGATGAAATTTGAGACTCACAGGAGCCCGAATCGATTCGTGTTGCGTTGCGATAAACTGAAGAAAAGACTACGTGGTGTTGGGTCTTCTTCCACCTTATAGAGAGATAAAAGAATCTGTAACCAAGGAAGGGCCAAGAGCAAATTGACAGTTCCCATTCCTCAACACAGATTTAAGCAATATTGTGTCCATCCATCCATCCATTTTCCGAACCGCTTGATCCTCACTAGGGTCGCGGGGGGTGCTGGACCCTATCCCAGCCGTCTTCGGGCAGTAGGCGGGGGACACCCTGAATCAGTTGCCAGCCAATCGCAGGGCACACAGAGACGAACAACCATCCGCACACACACTCACACCTAGGGACAATTTAGAGTGTTCAATCAGCCTGCCATGCATGTTTTTGCAATGTGGGAGGAAACCGGAGCACCCGGAGAAAACCCACGCAGGCCCGGGGAGAACATGCAAACTCCACACAGGGAGGCCGGAGCTGGAATCGAACCCGGTACCTCTGCACTGTGAAGCCGACGTGCTAACCACTGGACTACCGGGCCGCCTTGCACTCCATTTTTTTTGTTTAATTAAATATATACATCTATCTGTACTTCAGTTTGTACATAATGCATACAGGCTTAAAGGGGAACTGTATTCTGTTATGGTTACAAGAAAAAGACAAACAGATTAAAGGTGCATTTAAAAAATGTGATTTTTTTTCTCTCGCAGGATTACATTTTTTTAATATGGGAGGGAGTCCTCTCCACTTGAAATTTGTTGGTCAAACAAAATTCCCCAGAGTGAAGTGGATACCTGATCACAATAAAGCTTAATGGACCGCCACTGATCATCCGATCTAATTTTGGCCAGCAATTAAATGAGACAGGATATGTGTCGGTCAGTTTCAAAAGTGATTTGAAGGAAATCGATGATGACTATTTTGGATCATGTTCATTCACTGCAGTACTTTCTCATATGAAAACATTTAAAAAGAAGCTTATGAGGTGTCTGCTTGTAGCCATATGCCAACAACTTGTAAGGACCCTGTCACGTTACGCACGAAGTAGGGAAAGGGAACTGCTTCGTACGTAACGGAGAAAACGAAAGTAAGCGGATCCCCGAAATAGCAGACACCGACACGGAATCTGTCAAAACAATAATATTTATTATAAACGAATTTTTTTTTTTTTCCAAGATGGCGCCCGAGTAGGCAGCCTTCGGCAAGTGCTCTTCAAGAGCCTTGCTTTTTTGTTCTTTTTTGCTGTTTTTGTCTTTTGTTTTGTCACATGTTGTTTGTTGTTTCATTGTGTGGACCTGATATGGACTGTTTTCAGCGCTTTTTGGCCACGACATTCGTCAAAGGAGCAGTATCTGTGCTTGGTGGTTGCGCCTTCTCGGCAGCACGCCTGTACCAGCACAGATTTTGATTGGGAGGAATGTCGGCGCCATTGACTGTCGGTGCTGGACAGACCTGGGGCGCTTGTGTTTTTTGCGCCAGTAATGGGCAGCATTTTTCACAACCCCGATTTGTTCAGTGGCTATGTCAGCGCTGTTGGACAGTTGGCGTTGGTGCGGCTGGATGGATGGCCGCTGAAGTTGAGGATGAGGAGAGAGGAGCGTTGGCGAAGAGCGCAGATGCATATTTGGAACCGTGAGTCGCCGCTTGGAATTGAAATGGATTTCATTGGGACAGGAGAAGTTAACCAATCTCTTTTTTCGTCAATGGATGCTACAGCTTCTTGTTGACTTTGAAACTTAGCTTGTAGCCGACGTGTGCACATTTTGAGCATGACGTCTCTGATCCACTGGTTAAAGGACACTTTGATTCTCTCCTCTTTCATCTCAAACCGCTTCAAACAACAAAGCGTGTGACGGAAAAGTGGTTAGGACTGCACGACTGTCTGTGTTTTATGTTATGTGTTGTGTTTATTATTTTACCTTATGTTAACTGTTTTGTAAAGCGCTTTGTTACAGCTGCCGCTGTTGTGAAAGCGCTATATAAATCAGCATGTATTGTATTGTATTGTATAAAAATACCGCCTAATAAACAACAGAAAACGCTGGTCAAAAAGAGCACCAGGAAATAAGGAACGCGACAACAGAAAGCGCTGGTAAAAACGAGCACCAGAAAATAAGGAAATGCGATAACTGAAAACGCTTGCAAAACAATGGCAAGGAAAGTATGCTTAAACGAGTACTACTACGCGTACGTTTAAGATAATGAGTCCCGTGGGACGACGATAACATAACCAACCGCGAAATGGTAGCGAACAATAATTTTGGGCATATGGTCAACAGCAGTGGCACGGCATGTAATATTCCGGCAATGGGTCAACCGCCGGAGCGCCTAGATATAGCAGGTGCAATCACTGGAAAATAGGCAGCAGGTGTGTAGCTGGCAGAAGTGAACGCGTGCCACCTGCTGCCAAATACGGAACATGACAGTACCCCCCCCCCCCCCCCCCCCTCAACGGACGCCTCCCGGCTGCCCACCCGGTCTGGACGGGTGAGAAGCGTGGAAGTCCCGAATTAGGGACGGGTCTAAGATCCAGGAGCGGGGGACCCTGTAAGGAGCGACGGCCCGGCGAAGTGAAGTGAAGTACTCGAAGAGCGGTGGTACACTGTTTTTATTCAGCACACGTACGATCATTTATATACCAGCAAAGCGGACGTTAGTGTAAACAAACGTCCAGCCCACCCGGGGGCTGTGATTGGTTGGTAGCGAGCGGCAGCGGGGGCCGCCGATTGGCTGATCAGTCTCGCGGCGCGAAATTCAAATGTCAGAGTTCTCAGAGGGCATTTGTGGTTGCTACAAATACTCCCCTGTTAGAAAGTCCTTGGCAGGCTGAGTCCGAATTAGGATAGTGATGAAAGTTCATGGTTGGGCGTGCAGGCGGTCGGGCGGGCGGACTGCGCGTCCGGCTCGAGTGATGGTCAGCGGCGCGGGTTCGTCGTCGTCGTGGTAGGCCGGTTTCAGGCGGTCGATTGAGACCCAATCCTGTCGACCATGGATGTTGAGGCGGTAGGCCTTGTCGTTACGTTGCTCCACGGCGTACGGGCCGCGGTATGGTCGAGTTAGAGGCGGGCGGTGGGCGTCGTTCCTTACGAAAACGTGTGTACAGGTTAACAGTGACTTCGGTACTCGTCTGCTGCGCTGGTCTTGGTAGGTCTGGAGTACGGGTCGGTACTTTCCGACGGTGCGTCGGAGATCGGCGAGATAGGCCGTGGAGTCGGCGGCGTCTTGGCTGGACGGGAAGAACTCCCCGGGAACGGCGATGGTTTCACCGAATACCATCTCGGCTGAGGAGACACCGAGACCTTCTTTCGGAGTCGTCCGCATTCCGAGAAGTACCCAGGGCAATTGGGCACTCCAGTCTGGTCCGGTGCAGCGGGCCATGAGCGCTGCCTTCAACGTGCGGTGAGTGCGCTCGGCCATTCCGTTGGCGGCGGGGTTGAAAGCAGTCGTATGATGCACAGTCGTTCCCATGAGCTGTCCAGAGCTGTGACGTGAATGAAGAACCTCGGTCGGAGGTGATATCGTCAGGGACTCCGAATCTGCTGACCCAGCCTTGGAGAAGGGCGGCGGCGCAGTCTTGTGCAGTGGCTCCTTTCATTGGGATCGCCTCAGGCCATCGAGTCGACCGCTCGGTGGACGTGAAGAGATACTGGTAGCCGTCTGAAGGTGGCAGCGGTCCAACTATGTCGACGTGAAGATGGCCGAAGCGACGTCGGGGTTATGGAAACTGGCCGATACCGGATTCTGTATGTTGGCCGATCTTACTGGCTTGGCATTGGAGGCAGTTGCGAGCCCAGGCTCGTACGTCTTTGTTGATTCCATGCCATACAAACTTCTCGGTCATCAGTTTGGCGGTTGATCTTCCAGACGGGTGTGATAAACCATGGATAATATCGAACATTTGACGTTGGAGCGTTTTCGGGATGAGTGGCCGAGGGCGTTGCCTGCTCACATCGCAGAGTAAGGTGCGTCCGTCGTCGCCAAACGGTACGTCTTCCCATCTCAGGCCTGTGACGGACTGACGATAGTCAGCGGTGCCCTTCTGATCAGCCACTTGGGCGTCGGCGATGGCTCCGTAGTCGACGCCAAGATGGACGGCGTTGATTTCCACTCGTGACAGGGCGTCGGCTACTGGATTCTTTTCACCAGGGACGTACTCTAACTCGCATCCGAATTCTGCGATGGCGGAGAGATGACGCTGCTGACGGGCGGACCACGGGTCCCCAGCTTTGGTGAAGGCGTGTACGAGGGGGCGGTGGTCGGTACGGATCTTGAACGGCGTTCCTTCCAGCAGGTGGCGGAAATGTCGCACAGCCAGGTATACGGCGAGAAGTTCGCGGTCGAACGTACTGTATCGGGTTTCAGGTTGGCGTAACTTCTGACTGAAGAATCCCAGAGGCTGCGGGATACCGTTGATGACCTGCTCCACCACACCTCCTACAGTTACTTACTTGCGTCGGTCGTCAGTTGAAGCGGAGCCGCCGGCTTCGGGAATGTCAATGTCGCGGCCTTGGCGAGGGCGGCTTTCGTAGCTTCGAACGATTTGCTCTGGGCGGGGGTCCATTCCAGGTGTTTCGGGTTGCCGCTGAGCGCATCGTATAGCGGGGCCATGACGTGGGCGAGGCGAGGCAGGAAACGATGGTAATAGTTCACCATCCCAGTGAACTCTTGGAGAGTCTTGATCGTTTTCGGCGTAGGGAACTTGTGGATGGCGTTGACTTTAGCGGGCAGGGGGCGGACTCCGGAAACGTCGATCTCGTAACCGAGGAACTCTACTTTCGACGCGCCGAAAACGCACTTGTCTCGTCGTACTACCAAGCCGTTGTCGCGGAGCAGTTGGAGGACGTTTCGGACGTGGTCGTGATGTTCTGCCTTCGTCTTCGAATGGATGAGGATGTCGTCGACGTAACATACATAGTACGACAGTTCGCCGAGGATGCTGTCCATGAGGCGTTGAAAGGTGGCGCCGGAGTTGCGAAGACCGAACGTTGAGTAGTAGAAGACGTAGGAGCCGAACGGCGTGATGATCGCTGTTTTGGGGACGTCGGGCTCGTGGACGGGAACTTGAAAATAACCTTTCAAGAGGTCCAGTTTCGTGAAGTATCTGGCGCCGTCCAACTCGTTGGTGATGTCCGCGATGTTGGGTAGGAGATAGTGATCCGGTTCCGTCTTCACATTCAGCAGGCGGTAGTCTCCACACGGCCGCCATGAACCGTCAGTCTTTTTTACCATGTGCAGCGGTGATGCCCATGGACTGGATGCTTTCTTGCAGAGTCCCATCCTTTCCATTTCGGCGAAAGCTTGTTTGGCGGCCTTGAGTTTGTCGGGCGAGAGGCGTCGGAACTTGGAATAGACGGGTGGTCCTTTTGTCTCGATATGGTGGAAGATTCCGTGTTTCGCTGCTTTCCCCGGCGTCTGGTGAAGTTCGGGTTTGAAGACGTCGGCGTACTCGGTTAGTAGGTGCTCGTATGGGTCGTTGGTTGTGAATGCACAGGCGTTGACGTTTTCTTGGACCCGGGCGACGAGGTCGGTGGACTGGAACGATTGGAGATTCAGCATTCTTCGGTTGCCGACATCGACCAGTAGGTTATGGTGCCCGAGGAAATCGGCTCCGAGCAGTGGTGTCCTCACGTCAGCGATAATGAAGTCCCAGGCGTATCGGCAGTTGGCGATCTTGATGTGGATGCGGCGGCATCCATACGTGGCGATGGGCGTACCATTGGCGGCCACGAGTTTGACTTGGCATGGCTGGTTGTGACGTCGGTTTTGGTCTGTGGCGGGGTAGATGGAGCGGCATGCTCCGGTGTCGACCAGGAATTCGCGATTGGAGATGGCATCGGTGACGTAGAACCCCTGGTTCGGGTTGGCGATCGTGCAAACGTAACTGTGATGAGGGCGCCACGCCGCCGGCGTTACTGTCGGCGGGTGGCCGTGGCGTTTTTTGAGAACTTGCAGTTCGGGAGGCAGTTTCTCGCGTCTCTGCCGAACTTGTCATGGTAGCTGCAAATACCAGACGGTAGCATGTAGCCGCGGGACCACTGGTTCTGGGGCGGAGCTTGACGGCGATCATGCGGTGGGCCTGGACGGTGGCGCACGGCATTGATGTCTGCGTCCACAATGGGCGGGGCTAGTGCGCTGCAGGCGGCGGCGACCGGTGTCGATTTCTCGGCGGCTCTGGCTGCGGTAATCAGGTCATCGGCTTTGGCGACTAGCGCGGACATTGACAGTGTATTGGCGTCGTGGAGGGCGGCGCGAACTGAGGACGGGATGGACTGTAGCCATAGCTCGCGCATGAGGTCGACTTTGCGAGGCTGGCCAGTAGACGGATCGGCGCCGGGTAGTCGGGCGAGTGACTGCATCTCGTTCCACAAACTGAGAGCTGTGCGGTCGCCTAGATCCTGACTGGGCATGGCGAGCAGTCGTTTGGCGCGGGCGCTGACGGTAAGAGTATACTCTTTCAGCAGGTGATCTTTCAACGAGTCGTACGTGATTTCGTCGTCTTGTTGGTCCAACCATGCCGAAACGTGCTGGAAAACGCCGTCGGGGACGGCTTCTAAGACGTAGTCCGCTTTTGTTCTCGGATCTGTGACTTTCCGGAGGCGGAATTGTACTTCGGCCCGGCGAAACCAGGAAACGGGTTCCTGAGTGCTGAAAGGCGGCAGTTTCACCGAGACGGCGTGGATTGCGAGGTTGTTGTCGGACGGCGTCTGCGGGGGTGGAGTTGTCGACATCTTGAGTCTCGAAGGTTGCGTGTTGAGAACGGCGAAGGGTCACCAGTTGTAAGGAGCGACGGCCCGGCGAAGTGAAGTGAAGTACTCGAAGAGCGGTGGTACACTGTTTTTATTCAGCACACGTACGATCATTTATATACCAGCAAAGCGGACGTTAGTGTAAACAAACGTCCAGCCCACCCGGGGGCTGTGATTGGTTGGTAGCGAGCGGCAGCGGGGGCCGCCGATTGGCTGATCAGTCTCGCGGCGCGAAATTCAAATGTCAGAGTTCTCAGAGGGCATTTGTGGTTGCTACAACCCATTGTCGATCCTCCGGCCCATAGCCCTCCCAGTCGACCAGATACGGGAACCCCTTACCCCTGCACCGAGAGTCCAGGATGGCCCGCACAGTGTACGCGGGTCATCAACGGATGACCCGCGGAGGAGGAGGCGGGGTGGGAGACGGGGCCAAGGGACTGGTCGCCACCGGCTTGATCAGCGAGACGTGGAACACGGGGTGAACCTTCATTGAGGCCGGCAACCGGAGCTTGACTGACGCAAATTACGCAGTCTACCACAAACGGTCCGGTGAACCGGGGCCCCAACTTGGCAGACGTGCCGGCCAGGCGCAGGTCCCTCATAGCCAGCCACACCTTTTGCCCCACCACGTAGGTCGGCGCCGGGCGTCGCCGACGGTCCGCGATCTGCCGGTTTCTGGACGCGGTGCGGGACAATGCGGCCCTGGCCTCTTTCCACATGTGATGAGCCCGTTTGAGGTGGAACTGCACCGACGGAACCTCCACCGGACCCTCCTGGGATGGGAACAGCGGTGGTTGGTACCCGTAGGCTGTCATGAAAGGGGACCGCCCAGTAGCTGAAGAGACGAGGGTGTTGTGAGCGTACTCCACCCAAGGTAAGTGGTCAACCCAGGACGAGGGACGGTGGAGACACACGCAACGGAGGGCCGCCCCCAGATCCTGGTTAGTGCGCTCCGCCTGCCCATTGGACTGCGGGTGGTATCCCGACGTCAAACTCGCCGTGGCCCCCAGTGACCGGCAGAACCGCTTCCACACTTTGGACACGAACTGGGGCCCCCGGTCGGATTCAATGTCCTGAGGGATGCCATGGAGGCGGAAAATATGCCTGACGAGGAGGTCGGCGGTCGCCAACGCCGACGGCAATTTGGACAGAGGGATGAAGTGGGCCGATTTAGAGAAACGGTCCACAATGGTGAGAATGACGGAACGCCCACGGGATGGCGGAAGACCCGTGACAAAGTCCAGGGAGATGTGGGACCAAGGTCGAGGATGAATGGGTAGCGTTTGGAGCAATCCAGCCGGAGGCCGATGCGAGGCCTTGCCGCAGGCGCAGGTGGAGCAGGCGTTGATGAACTCAGGCCCAGGGAGAACATGCAAACTCCACACAGGGAGGCCTGAGCTGGAATCGAACCCGGTACCTCTGCACTGTGAAGCCGACGTGCTAACCACTGGACTACCGGGCTGTATTAAAAATATCATCTGCTAAATTTGTGTGCCCAAGCAAGTGCGACGACACAATCACAGAGTCGATCATGGGACTGCAGCCAAGAGTGTCCTGGTGCGAAGTACACATATGGACACGCTTCTGTCTGGACATGGTGGTCGTTCAGGACAATCTGTGATGAGCACAGAAATCTGAGTTCTGGTCATAGAGTTGGGGACTAGGGTGCGGGGGCTTAGTCATGTTGGAATCATGATGAGGCTACATTTCGGCCATCTCTGAAGATGAAGTTTTTTGATCGCTACTCAGATGTTAAACTACATGACGATAATTTAAGATGATTATTGAAAGGGGTATTATACTGTACTTGTGTTACAGGTCAGATGAATCAGCCATTCATATAAATATTTGACATCACTGGTCTTCAGTCTTTATGAAGATGAGAAACTGCAGGTAAGAGGGCATTAATAACACAACATGGCTTGGGACTTGAGTGATCACAGGGCTTGACATTAGATAAGGTGAACTCACACACAAAAACATTTATTTGAGATTTGCAAATATATAACTTGTTCCCATTTCTGGTATTGTGTAAAACAATCACGGCACAAAAATCTGATTTGTTTTCATTCTTTGTTCTCAGTCAGTTAATTTCGGACTTTTCTTTTCCTCTGAGTGTTGTTTAAAAGCAGATGAAAGGAGACGAGGAAAAGGCCCAGTGGCAGCTTTTTTGTTTTGATGTTTTTATGCAAACAAACCATCAAAGCAAAGCAATGAGAATAGCAAAACACTCATTTACAGCGTAGACCATTACGAAGCTTGTGTACGTTATTTACAGCCTGAACACTGATGAAAGCATAGGGGTGTGTACGCTGATGAAAGTGGTGCCAAAGTTAAATATACCATGCAGGAATGTTGTGTAAAAATTACAGCAAGACACATTTCCAAACAAAAGGAGACTCTCATTGTTAGACTAAATAAAAGTAAGCAAATGGCAGTTAAACTGCTGAGACTCTTGACAGGACGTTACCTATCAAAACAACACCCACATCTAAAGTAAGCTAGCCAAAACCTATACATTGGTGAACTCTTCTTGCCAAGATGTTAAAAGCAGGAGTTCAGTGTTCCTTTTCTTTCCACTTTTAATGGTTAGTATAAACAAGTGTGCAGGTACAGAAAAAACAAAAAACATTCTCAATAACTTTCAGAACAATGGGCAATTTGGAAGAACCTAAGATGCATGAGAGTACACGAGACAAGGAGCACATGGAGAAGACTCCACTGAAAAGTTCAGATGTTCTAACTCAGAACCTCTGACAGTGTGGCAAACACACAAAGCATATGCTCCACTGTGTCAGCGCCAACAGCAACCAGCATTGCTTAATGTACGGCATGTCTGCAATGTAGATGTTGACACTAGAAAATCGCTTTCACATACAATTTTTCATCTCGGAGGAATTGTTGTCATGGTGAGTTTGAAGCAAAAGCAAAGGTGACAGGTGACTTGAAGCCACCAAGCCATGTTTGGACTCCTTCCTAGACTTTCATGTAAATAGGGGATATGTCCCTTCTGTTTAAATAAAAGGAAAAGAACCAATAAATCGATCCCTCATCGCTGCTAAAGAGCAAGTCAGATGTGTATCTCTATTCAAGTCTAGGTTTACGAGCCAGCAATATGCTTTTACAATCCAATATTTCTTCCCCATATGTATTGGTTTGATGTCTCAATAAACCTATTTGGCAAAACATCTTGAAGAGTGGTGAACTTTAGACATAATTGTTGACTTGTGCTCACTTTGTTATCAGAGGGAAGCAGGCGCCCGAGGCAAGGAGCTATCGAGCGAGAATAGCATGAGCTGTTAAAAATATCATACATGCTCAAATAGGCAGAAAGACACAGTTCCAAAAAGGTGCCTGGTGTGGTCTAAATTACAACCTTAAAACGCAAAAAAGCCACCCCCTGACTTAGTCCTTATCGGCAAGCATAGGTAAACACGGAAATACAAATGTTGTAAGTGCGTAACTCTGTGTGGTTGTGTGTGTTTATATTCAGTACTATAGCGCCATAGAGGAGGAAACCATTACAATGGGTGCGGTAACCAACTCATCTGCCAAACTTATCTTGATTTCGTGAGCTGACATGAGGGAAGTCCCCTGTCATCATTTGTTAAACAGACGTTATTACTCACACTCAGCCACCCACTCATACAAAAACAAACATAAACAACACACACACACACACACACACCAATGGCGAATGCTGGTCTGTCAGAGGGGAAGCTCAATTTTGGCCGACATCATAAAATGTGTCCGTTTATTTATACATGAATTCTACTTTCTGTTCCTTTTCAAGAAAATTATCTGTGACCCTGTCATACCAACAAGGTGTCTTTTCCAGGGATTTAATTAGTGTCCTACAACTACAGGAACTACAATAAAACCCACCAGAAATAAAATATTAATTTGTTGATAGTTGTTTACAACAAAGCGTGTCGCTAAGATGATTAGGAGAAGAAGAAGGCGAATTGAAACATTGCTCACACGGATGCCTACACTAAAAGGTCGATGATTGGCTCATTTCGATGTCAATCAAACTTGCACACAGGCTCAGACAGATCATCCAATCTGATGCAGAAAAGCCTGGCGTCCGGTACCCTCCCACTGCCATCCAGTCCCAGAGACACCGAGCTTCCGTCGGTGGGACAAAAACCAGCTTGTATCCAATGACTCGTCTCCGTTCAACGCATTGGGACAACCTACCCTGAACTCTCGGCGTCCGGGCAGGAGACGCTCTGCGGACGCTGAGCGTCCACCGCTTAAAGCACAGCGAAGCTGCGGGTATGAATGAGAAGGGAGTCGAATCGCAACCAGTAAGAAGCTGATTCGGAACAAAAATTGAGCACCTTGTAGTGCATATTTAGTCAATGACATGTACACACAACAAAATTTACATTCATATATTTGATCACTTAATTTTTTGACATTTTAGGGGAAGCCGAGCTTCCCTTGTAGTCCGAGAGCAATCGCCACTGACACACATACACACACGCACACGCACACGCACACGCACACACACACACACAGATAGAAGTGCCACCACGATGTAGTGTGTCTTTAGTTTGGTTTGGTTTGTTTAATGAACATAAAACATATACAGTAATAATTTGACAGAAAATAAGGTAGATAAAAAAGTAAAAGAAAGAAATCAGTCTTCATTCAACACAGTTATTATGTTCAAGGGAGTAGGATGAAGTAAAAAAACTTATCTAGTCCTACCCCGTTATGTGTTTATATCTACTAAATCATTTTTATATCAATCAGAAAAGAAAAAGTAATAAGAAGTCTCCATTAAGGCTCATACTTTACCCTTAACCGTGATATTTTCACAACTTTTGGTTTGTATCGGGATTATATACATCCTCACCTTGGCACTCTTGTGTCAATTTTCTCTTGTATTCATAATGGATATTGCAATACCTTTCTCTATTTATCAACTTAGTTCTGATTTATCATTATATTTAATGTTTAGCATTTATTATTTTAACTCTGATTGGTGTAGGTTGTTTGTACTATTTTTTTGAATTTGTTTTTGAACTCAGCAAGCGATTTACTCATTTTTAGGTCCGTTTCGAGATTATTCCACAGATTAACACCTTTGCTAGATACACTTCTTTGCTTGATGTTTGTTCTTGTTTTGAGTTTTTTGAATAAGTTGGTACCTCTTAATTCATAGTTGCTTTCTCGAATTTAAGAAAACTTCTGAATATTTTGGCAGAGCAGGTTATTGTGTGCTTTGTACATTAATTGGGCGATTTTAAAGTCAACCAGGTCATAAAATTTCATCGTATTTAATTTAATAAATAGTGGATTTGTGGGTTCCGTATATTTTGATCTATTAATAATTCGAATTGCTTTTTTTTGTAGTTTGAGAATAGGGAGTGTGTTTGTTTTGCAGGCATTTCCCCATATTTCCACACAGTAGGTCATGTATGGTAATAATAATGAAGTGTATAATGTGTACAAGGATCTCTTATTTAGCACTTCCTTGGTTTTGTAGAGGATCCCTACGGTCTTGGCTATTTTTCTTTTTACGTTATCGATATGTGGTTTCCAACATAGTTTTGAGTCTATTACTAATCAGAGAAACTTGGTTTCATACGCTCTTTCTATTTCAATTGAGTTTACCATAATTTTAGCTTGGTGTTTGATTGGTCTTGTGCCAAAAACAATTGACTTCGATTTTTTCAGGTTAAGTGACAATTTATTTCTGTCGAACCAGTTTTTTAATTTGTTTAATTCGTTTTCTACGGTTGTCAGGAGCTGTTTCAGATTTATTCCAGAACAGTAGAAAGTTGTATCATCAGCAAATTGGACACATTTAAATAGTTTTGAGACCTTGCAGATATCATTTATATATAAGATGAATAGTTTTGGACCAAGCACTGACCCCTGAGGTACTCCGTGAGTGATTTTCAGTTGATTCGTTTTTTTATTGTTGAGTTGCACGTACTGATATCTGTTTTCTAAATAACTTTTTATCCATTTATAAGCGACACCTCTAATACCATATCTTTCTAGTTTTTTCAATAATATACTGTGATCTATTGTGTCAAAAGCTTTTTTTAGATCTAGGAAAACCCCAACAGTAAATTCTTTGTTGTCTATATTAGTGGCTATTGCTTCCACAAACTCCATATCTGCCATTGAGGTGGTCCGTTTTTCCCTGAAGCCATATTGATTCTCACTTAACAGCGCATGCTTTTGTATAAAACTATCAAGTCTGCGAGAAAATAGTTTTTCTAATATTTTTGAAAATTTTGTCTTGCTTCTGTTTGGGTGGCATTTTGTCGGGTCTCGTTGCTAGCCGGTTGTATGCTAGTTTGTGACGTGTCCAGTAGGCTTGCTGCTGGGTGTTTCTAACGTGGCAAGTGGGTTTACCGGCTCCCTCACGCTCGCTGGCGTTTGGTTGGTTGGTCTCTGGTCGTGGGTTTCAGCTGCGTAGCGACTTTTCGCAGTTAGCTTCCGTGCTAATGTCCGCGGTTAGCTTCCGTGCTAACGAGCTAGCGTTTCGTCCAACCCCCCTCTTCACGTCGCCAATTTCTACACAAAGTAGAAAACAGATATCAGTACGTGCAATTCAACAATAAAAAAACGAATCAACTGAAAATCACTCACGGAGTTCCTCAGGGGTCAGTGCTTGGTCCAAAACTATTCATCTTATATATAAATGATATCTGCAATGTCTCAAAACTATTTAAATTGGTCCTAATTGCTGATGATACAACTTTCTACTGTTCTGGAATAAATCTGAAACAGCTCCTGACAACTGTAGAAAACGAATTAAACAAATTAAAAAACTGGTTCGACAGAAATAAATTGTCACTTAACCTGAAAAAATCGAAGTTAATTGTTTTTGGCACAAGACCAATCAAACACCAAGCTAAAATTATGGTAAACTCAATTGAAATAGAGCGTATGAAACCAAGTTTCTCGGATTAGTAATAGACTCAAAACTATGTTGGAAACCACATATCGATAACGTAAAAAGAAAAATAGCCAAGATCGTAGGGATCCTCTACAATACCAAGGAAGTGCTAAATAAGAGATCTTTGTACACATTATACACTTCATTATTATTACCATACTAGCTGGTTCGCTGCCCTCTGGGCGGCTCATCAGCTAGTTCCTGCGGAAGGCTGGTAAGGTGGTGGTTCGCCGCCCTCCGGGCGGCTCATCAGCTAGTTCCTGCGGAAGGCTGGTAAGGTGGGCCTTCGGCCCACAAAAGTGTTGTTGCTTGGTTCAACTTTTTGTTCATCTTCATTGCTTATCGCGAAAATAAAGAGATGTTTAGCTCTACTAAATACCGGTAACTAAAATTTTATTGCAATGCTTGTGGGTAGACAACATTTTTTCGCTAAGATGCCCACGCAATCGTAGTGAGCCACTGCCTGAGCGGCGCAGTGGCGGAGCGCAGTGGTGGCGCACAGCGGCGGGGTGAAGTAGGTACATTTTGAAAAGGGACAGACCGCGTGCGGGACGACGCGCAATATATATATATATATATATATATATATATATATATATATATATATATATATATATATATATATATATATATATATATAGATATGACCTACTGTGTGGAAATATGGGGAAATGCCTGCAAAACAAACACACTCCCTATTCTCAAACTACAAAAAAAAGCAATTCAAATTATTAATAGATCAAAATATACGGAACCCACAAATCCACTATTTTATCAAATTTAATACGATGAAATTTTATGACCTGGTTGACTTTAAAATCGCCCAATTAATGTACAAAGCACACAATAACCTGTTCTGCCAAAACATTCAGAAGTTTTTTGAAATTCGAGAAAGCAACTATGAATTAAGAGGTACCAACTTATTCAAAAAACTCAAAACAAGAACAAACATCAAGCAACGAAGTGTATCTAGCAAAGTTGTTAATCTGTGGAATAATCTCGAAACGGACCTAAAAATGAGTAAATCGCTTGCTGAGTTCAAAAACAAATTCCAAAAAATAGTACAAACAACCTACATCAATCAGAGTTGAAATGATAAATTCTAAACATTAAATATAATGATAAATCAGAACTAAGTTGATAAATAGAGAAAGGTATTGCAATATCCATTATGAATACAAGAGAAAATTGACACAAGAGTGTCAGGGTGAGGATGTGTTGGATTTATTATTTTTTAGTACTCATTCATTCGCGTATTATTCGATTGATTCTCGCGTCGTCAATTTATGCTTGCAAAGAAGAATGCTTCTGCCTGTCATGATAGTTTGATTTTGCTTGCAAAGAAGAACGCTTATGCTTGCAATCATTAGTTGGCTTTGCCTGCAATGAAGAACGCTTATGCTTTCAATAAAGATATATCCTTTATTATTTACTCACATCTATAATCATTATATATTCTTCATTATATGCTCACTTTTGCTTGCTGTACTGTGTGAAAGGTTAGGGTCGCAACCACCTTTCCGAGGACGTGGTTGGGAAGAGATAATTGTTAAGACTAAACAGTGAGCAAGGGTGAACAGTGAATGGAGACATCAACACCAGCTGCAACGTGATGTTTATGTGACATTTGCACACATGTACGTAATTTGCACTCACATACACACACATAATCAAACAAGTTCAGTGTGTGTTCAACAGCCCCCACCCTTTAGGTTGGACACACCTATGTAGTAGCTTTCCCAATAAATGAGGAGGTGAAGGGGGAGATCGTTAGGGTTACGTGCCGAGAACTGAAACCGAATGCTTCTCCTTGTTCCCTCCTGGTACCAGAATCGAGTCTCCTTTCTCCTCCTTTTGGTTATTCCTGAGTGTCAAATTGGACCAACCTGACAGGATGTATATAATCCCGATACAAACCAAAAGTTGTAAAAATATCACGGTTAAGGGTAAAGTATGAGCCTTAATGGAGACTTCTTCTTACTTTTTCTTTTCGATTTGATATAAAAAATGATTTAGTAGATATAAATACATAACGGGGTAGGACTAGATAAGTTTTTTACTTCATCCTACTCCCTTGAACATAATAACTGTGTTGAATGAAGACTGATTTCTTTCTTTTTACTTTTTTATCTACCTTATTTTCTGTCAAATTATTACTGTATATGTTTTATGTTCAATAAACAATAAACAAAACAAAACAAACTTAGGTTAGTTTGACATTTAACAGCGATTTTTTTTGCCGCGATGGCCCTTTTTTTTCTCCATTTCATTGTTGATAATTCTGACAACCTGATGCAGGCGAATCTTTGCGTAGCACTCAAAGATATAACTTGGGTAAGAGAATTCCAAAGTTTTAATTACATTTTTAAATATTCACGTAGTGGTTCTCCCAGACATATTGGTACCACCCTACGCTTACACGAAGGAAATTTTTGACGTAGAGACAGAAAATAACTTAAACAACGTATTCATATAAGGCGGCTGCGCAAGTGGCAATGTCAGATGGCTGCTCGTGGCTTCACTTTCATGACGGCCCGTAAACGAAGGAGTGTTTTGTTTAGTCCGGACAAGTTACGATGGTACATCATGCTGTGGACCATCATGAAAATGTGTGTCGCCTGCCAGTCACTGCTCAGAGGTAGGTAATGTTCACGTTTTAAAAATTGTATTATGCTTGTTTTTATTTTTTGGTATGACAAAACGTATTCGAGACAACTTTGTCGTCCGCACATTTAATGACGACATCCGGTTTTGTTGTTGAGGCGCGAGATTGTCGCGTCTCAAGACGGTTCTCATCAGGTGCAAAGTTTGAGATGTTTAGAAAAAAATGGCAACACTCAAAGCTCAGAATGTTTTTGAAAAAGAAGTGCAACGCTTTAATTTATTTATAAATTCTAAAGAGCCATTTTTTACTCACACAAGACATCACAGACTTCTATTTTGTTACTTCTTAATCTCTTGAATATGGATTTTGAGATGACAATGTGTATAATTGACTCTAAATGAACAGCATTAAAAAAAACAGAAATGGGTACTTAGCCTTGTTTTAACGGTCCGCTCTCTGTCCGCGACCGGGGTACCCTTCATAAAATAATCGTCCTCTGTCTGCGTCTGCGCCCGTCCTCGTGCTTTGAAAACTCCTGCGTCCCAGTACCCCCGACAGACCCCCGAAAAAATGTGTGTGTTGTGCACGAGGAGCGATGCAAGAAGTGGTTGAATTATGAGAAAATGAGGCAATACGTTTCTTTCTCTCCATTTCATGGAGATGCCCAGAAAGCGACATCACATAACGGAGACATCGAGGAACTATGATGTAGACCAGTGGTCCTCAACTAGAAATGCTGTCGGTCCACTTTTTTTTTTTTTTTTTTATAAGACCAAGGTCCAGTCCCATGCACGGTGGTCATGGGGAGAAGGGCTATATGTCCATTTAGTATGGTCAAGCCAAGCTTATACAAATCAACACTCCTCACAACCAACCAATAATGGGGTGCATGAAAATAACAATTATTCACTTTGCCAGTACACAGCAAATAATGAGAGGTATTGTGTTGAGGCAGAGGAACTCTTTTATTTTGTTAAGTTGTGCCTGCTTAATAATAGAAATAGCCCTTTTAGGGAAATAAGACATTTTTTACTTTAACTTTGTTAAACAGTAGTTGTCTTTTTTTCCCTTAATTTATCCATCCATCCATCCATCATCTACCGCTTATCCGGGGCCGGGTCGCGGGGGCAACAGCTTTAGCAGGGAAGCCCAGACTTCCCTCTCCCTAGCTACTTCTTCCAGCTCTCCCCGGGGGATTCCGAGGCGTTCCCAAGCCAGCTGGGTGACGTAGTCTCTCCAGCGTGTCCTGGGTCTTCCTCGGGGTCTCCTCCCGGTGGGACATGACCGGAACACCTCACCGGGGAGGCGCTCAGGAGGCATCCGAATCAGATGCCCAAGCCACCTCATCTGGCTCCTCTCGATGTGGAGGAGAAGCGGCTCGACTCTGAGCCCCTCCCGGATGACCGAGCTTCTCACCTTATCTCTAAGGGAGAGCCCGGACACCCTGCGGAGAAAACTCATTTCGGCCGCTTGTATCCGGGATCTCGTTCTTTCGGTCACGACCCATAGCTCGTGGCCATAGATGAGGGTTGGGACGTAGATCGACCGGTAAATTGAGAGCTTCGCCCTTTGGCTCAGCTCCTTCTTTACCACGACAGACCGATACAACGTCCGCATCACAGCAGACGCTGCACCGATCCGCCTGTCGATCTCTCGCTCCCTCCTGCCCTCACTCGTGAACAAGACCCCAAGATACTTAAACTCCTCCACTTGGGGTAATATCTCCTCCCCGACCCGGAGGGGGCAATCCACCCTTTTCCGACTGAGGACCATGGTTTCAGATTTGGAGGTGCTGATTTTCATCCCAACCGCTTCACACTCGGCTGCGAAACGCTCCAGTGAGAGTTGTAGAGCCCCGTTTGAAGGAGCCAACAGCACCACATCATCTGCAAAAAGCAGGGATGTAATACTGAGGCCCCCAAAACAGACTCCCTCAACGCTTCGGCTGCGCCTAGAAATTCTGTCCATAAAGGTTATGAACAGAATCGGCGACAAAGGGCAGCCTTGGCGGAGTCCTACCCCCACTGGAAACGGTTCTGACTTACTGCCGGCAATGCGAACCAAACTCTGACATCGGTGGTATAGTGACCGAACAGCCCGTATCAGGGGGTTCGGTACGCCATACCCACGAAGCACCCCCCACAGAACTCCCCGAGGGACACGGTCAAACGCCTTCTCCAAGTCCACAAAACACATGTAGACTGGTTGGGCGAATTCCCACATACCCTCAAGGACCCTGCTAAGGGTGTAGAGCTGGTCCACTGTTCCACGGCCGGGACGAAAACCACATTGCTCCTCCTCAATCTGAGGCTCGACTTCCTGACGGACCCTCCTCTCCAGCACCCCTGAATAGACCTTACCAGGGAGGCTGAGGAGTGTGATCCCTCTGTAGTTGGAACACACCCTCCGGTCCCCCTTTTTAAAAAGAGGGACTACCACCCCGGTCTGCCAATCCAGAGGCACTCTCCCTGTTGACCACGCGATGTTGTAGAGGCGTGTCAACCAGGACAGCCCCACAACATCCAGAGCCTTGAGGAACTCCGGGCGGATCTCATCCACCCCTGGGGCCTTGCCACCGAGGAGCTTTTTAACCACATCGGTGACTTCAACCACAGAGATAGGAGAGCCCACCTCAGAGTCCCCAGGCTCTGCTTCCTCAAAGGAAGGCGTGTTGGTGGAGTTGAGGAGGTCTTCGAAGTACTCTGCCCACCGGTTCACAACGTCCCGAGTCGAAGTCAGCAGCGCCCCATCCCCACTGTACACAGTGTTAGTGGTGCACTGCTTCCCCCTCCTGAGACGTCGGATGGTGGACCAGAATTTCCTCGAAGCCGTCCGGAAGTCGGCTTCCATGGCCTCACCGAACTCTTCCCACGCTCGGGTTTTTGCCTCGGCGACCACCGAAGCCGCGGTCCGCTTGGCCAGTCGATACCCGTCAGCTGCCTCTGGGGTCCCACAGGCCATAAAGGCTCGATAGGACTCCTTCTTCAGCTTGACGGCATCCCTTACTGCTGGTGTCCACCAGCGAGTACGAGGATTGCCGCCACGACAGGCACCAACCACCTTACGGCCACAACTCAGATTGGCCGCCTCAACAATAGAGGCACGGAACATGGTCCACTCGGACTCAATGTCCCCCGTCTCCCCCGGAACATGGGAAAAGCTCTGTCGGAGGTGGGAGTTGAAACTCCTTCTGACAGGGGATTCCGCCAGACGCTCCCAACAAACCCTCACTATACGTTTGGGTCTGCCAGGACGGACCGGCATCTTCCCCCACCATCGGAGCCTACTCACCACCAGGTGGTGATCAGTTGACAGCTCCGCCCCTCTCTTCACCCGAGTGTCCAGAACATGCGGCCGCAAATCCGATGATACAACTACAAAGTCGATCATCGAACTGCGGCCTAGGGTGTCCTGGTGCCAAGTGCACATATGGACACCCTTATGTTTGAACAAGGTGTTCGTTATGGACAATCCGTGGCGAGCACAGAAGTCCAATAACAAAACACCACTCGGGTTTTGATCGGGGGGGCCGTTCCTCCCAATCACGCCCCTCCAGGTATCACTGTCATTGCCCACGTGAGCATTGAAGTCCCCCAGCAGAACAATGGAGTCCCCAGCAGGAGTACTCTCCAGCACACCCTCCAAGGACTCCAAAAAGGGTGGGTATGCTGAGCTGCTGTTTGGTGCATATGCACAAACAACAGTCAGGACCCGTCCACCCACCCGAAGGCGGAGGGAGGCAACCCTCTCGTCTACCGGTGTGAACCCCAATGTACAGGCACTGAGCCGGGGGGCAATGAGTATGCCCACACCTGCTCTGCGCCTCTCACCGTGAGCAACTCCAGAGTGGAATAGAGTCCAACCCCTCTCGAGAGTACTGGTACCAGAACCCAGGCTGTGTGTGGAGGCAAGTCCGACTATATCCAGTCGGAAATTCTCTGCCTCACACACCAGCTCGGGCTCCTTCCCTGCCAGAGAGGTGACATTCCATGTCCCAAGAGCTAGCTTCTGCAGCCGAGGATCGGACCGCCAGGGTCCCCGCCTTTGGCTGCCGCCCAGCTCACATTGCACCCGACCCCTTTGGCCCCTCTCATGGGTGGTGAGCCCATGGGAAGGGGGACCCACGTTGCCTCTTCGGGCTGTGCCCGGCCGGGCCCCATGGGTGTAAGCCCGGCCACCAGGCGCCTGCCAACGAGCCCCACCTCCAGGCCTGGCTCCAGAGGGGGGCCCCGGTGACCCGCGTCCGGGCAAGGGAAACTGAGATCCATTTATTTTTGTCGTCATTGGGGTCTTTTGAGCTGTGCTTTGTCTGGCCCCTCACCTAGAACCTGTTTGCCATGGGTGACCCTGCCAGGGGCATAAAGCCCCAGACAACTTAGCTTCTAGGATCATTGGGACACACAAACCCCTCCACCACGGTAAGGTGACGACTCACGGAGGGGTCCCTTAATTTAACAAAAGCAAAACAAAATACTCATTTTACCAAAATAAATACTAAAAATGAAAACAAAAATATTATTTTCATTTGTACAATTCCCCTTTTCACATCCCCTCTGAAATCATTGAAAAATATATCAGAAGAGGAGTTAAGAACCATTTTAAATACGGACACAAGGGAGCACAGGAATGTACAGTGCTGTTCTTCCACTAAAGGTGAATGCAATGTCTGAGGCATGCAAATAGTATTTGCGGACGCCATTGGGATGTTCATTTAACATGTTGCGGTGTTCTGCTGTTAAACAGCTGCAAAGATCCCCGGGTAGACGGGAGCAAAACTGCACACAATCGAAACGTCCCACGATTTGTCTTGTCTAATTAGGGCCGTTCACACGGCACACATTTGGTCCGGCGCTGCACCGATATAGAGGAGGTCGGCGGTCCGGTCGTGGATCGCGGTCCGCCAGTTGAGGAAGAGGGATGTAGACAAACAATGCTAACTATGATGTCATGTAATTGCCGCACATAATAAATTGTCAGTTACAATATTCAACCATCCATCCATTTTCCCGATCCGCTGTTGCGGGGCGTGCTTCAGCCTACACCAGCTGTCTTCGGGTGGTTGGCGGGCTACACCCTGAACTATGGTTGCCAGCCAATCGCAGGGCACACATCTAAAACCAATCGCGCTCACACTCGCGCTGAGAGACAATTTAGAGTGTTGATCATCCTGCCATGCATGTTTTTGGAATGTGGGAGGAAACCGGAGCACCCGGAGAAAACACACGCAGGCCCGGGGAGAACATGCAAACTCCACACAGCGAGGTCTGAGCTGGAATTGAACATTGGCACTGTGAGGTCAACGTGCTAACCAGTGGACCATCGGGCCGCCCGAATGAATAATGTGTCCATTGTAATCGCTTAGAGCAGGGGTGTCCAAACATTTTGCCAAGGGGCCAAGATTTTATGTGGTAAAATGTCGGGGGGCCGACCTTGGGTGACATTCTTTACATTGAACAACAATATTGTTCAACAAATTTTAGTAAGCCAGTCTGTTTCACATTTCCATTTTTATTTTAATTTCAACAATCTTAAGAATTTCTTTTGGTTCATTTGAAACGGGTATATCACACGCAACTGCTTATTCACTTGACTTTTTCTTAAACAGAAGTCTCCTGAGTGCAAATTGATTGATTTGAAATGTAAAATGTATTACCATGACTTTTCAATAGTCACAAAACCTTTGACTCGAACAACAGGGAAATGAACAAGCAGTACATATATCCACAACTGCAAGGATCATTTGAAATATGACATATCAGTCAATATAAGCACGGAGTGATGTCTTGTTAACTCGTGAGTGATGCCCTCTAGTGTCTAAATGCTATTACTCATTTAGTGAATGCTATTAATCATTCAGCCACTAGAGGGAAGCAGTACTCTATGAAACATCACTCACCAGTCTACGAGACCTCAGTCAATGCAACACGTGTTCCATTGCGCCCAACCTGCGGGCCCGACGGCACTGATTTTATGACAGGGGCCGAGGGCCGGATGAAATTCGACCGCAGGCCAGATTTGGCCAACGGGCCGGACTTTGGACATGCCTGGCTTAGAGTGTCCAGTTGTACAGATAACCGGCATATAAATCTGTTGCATTTTGAATAGAATTCTTTCCCCCGTGGAAAATTAACTTTCAAGCAGTGGAATTAGGATTTGCTATCAGCAGAATCAATCTTTTTCTCCCTGGAATTACAGCACTTTTTCAGTACAGTCAGTCAGTTACAGTATTGTAAATGACTATCAATTTTTACTCTCACAATTCCCCAGACATTTGAAAGCAGATGACTCAGAGGTTCTACTGTTCTCGGACCATGATTGAAAAGCCATGAACCAGATCGTCTTTCAACATGATAGCGTGCTATCAGATGTCCACATGTTCCTACCCAATGCCCGCCACCTAATGACACGCCTTAACAATGTGGGACAGCCAGGTATGTTGAAGGCAAATATATTTACTTTTTGAATGCAATGCAATGAAATTACAAGGAGTCAAATACAATTCTTGACAGTTGATCTTGTTGCTTTTTATGTGTACTTTCCGTAAGCATCGGCCTGATATTTGACACTGTGACATGGTTATTAATATATTTGAGTGACTGAGTGTATTTTTGTTTCTAGCTCCAACACCTCCTGCATCGTCCTAAATTATCACAAAATTGAGCGAGTCGATCAAGACCATTAAACATATGAGAACAGCAAAATGTCTTTTGACCATCATGATCACACTAAACTAGGATAATCTAAAATTGAGTATTGTTGAGTGGCTTGATGTCAACCCAGTCCAGTAGCGTTTCCCGACTTGTACTGAGCCAAGGCAGCCATTTCACGTAAAAAAATTCGCATGAAATTACTATATATATAAAATAAAATTCCTCGTCTCACCCCTCGGGTGGTGTCTGTCCTCCATTCAGCTCGGGTCCTCTACCAGAGGCCAGGAAGCTTGAGGGTTCTGCGCAGTATCCTTGCTGTTCCCAGCACTGCACTTTTCTGGACTGAGATGTCCAATGTTGTTCCTGGGATCTGTTGCAACCACTCATCTAGTTTGGTGGTCACTGCCCTGAGTGCTCCGACCACCACTGGCACGACTGTCACCTTTACCTTCCAGGGTCTCTCCAGCTCCTCTGAGCCCTTGGTATTTCTCGAGTTTCTCGTGTTCCTTCTTACTGATGTATCCATCACTTGGGACCGCTACATCCACTACAACGGCTTTCCTCTGCCTTTATCTATGATCACGATATCTGGTTGGTTCGCCATTACCATCTTGTCAGTCTGGATCTGGAAGTCCCACAGGATCTTTGCTCTGTCATTGTCCACCACCTTCGGAGGTGTTTCCCATTTTGACCTTGGGGTTTCCAGTCCATACTCCGCACAGATGTTTCGGTAGACTATGCCAGCGACTTGGTTATGGCGTTCCATGTAGGCTTTCCGTGCCAGCATCTTACATCCTGCAGTTATGTGTTGGATCGTCTTAGGTGCCTCTTTGCACAACCTACACCTTGGGTCTCGTCTGGTGTGGGTATATCTGGGCCTCAATGGCTCTGGTGCTCAGGGCTTGCTCTTGAGCAGGCAGGATGACTGCCTTTTTTTAATATATACACACTAAGATAAGATATACTTCATTTGTCCGACACTGGGGGAATTTACAGTCTACAGCAGCAAAATTGGGGGATAGAAAGAGGAAAAAAAACAAAAGTGTTTGCATGCACAAAAATAAATGTTTCAGAAGAGGGTTGTACACAGTTCAATATAAGTTCGATATAGATATGTATATGCATTTTTACAACTGGTATAAGGTGGCTGTGCTATTTACAATTGTTACTGGTTTTTCACGCATTTTATTTTTTATTCAGCAGCCTGACAGCAATCGGTAGGAACTAGCGGCGGCATCTCTCCTCGCAGCGCGAGTGTAACAGTCTCTGGCTAAAGGAGCTACCCAGTGCTGTCAGGGCGGGCTGGATGGGGTGGGAGGGACTGTCCATCATAGCTTTTAGCTTAGTTAGCATCTTCCTGTTGCCCACCTCCTCCAGAGTGTCCAGAGAACAGCCCAGGACAGAACTGGCACTCCTGACCAGTCGCTCCAGTCTCTTTCTGTCCCGGGCCGAGATGCTGCTTGACCAGCAGACACTGCCTTAATGGATGGCCAAAGCCTCCATTTTTGAATTGAATTGAATAAAATACAACTTTATTGTCAAATGTGCTGTATGTATGTGTAACATACAGCACAGATGAAATTTCTTCCCTCTCAAAATAAAACAAGAGGAGCCGCTGCGGGTGTCCGCGCCGCCATCAAAAGAAAGTTTTTTTTTTAAATGACAAAATAATGCAAGACAACACATGAGACTAAGAAAACCTTTATTAGTCTCGCAATGGAGAAATTCCAGATTCACAGCAGCAAAGTTATGAAAGGAAGAAGTAGAACAACAAAAAAAATAGGAGCTGCTGGAAAGGCAGCCACTCTCGCGGCGCCATTTTGAAGTCAAAATAACAAGAATTACACAAGACAACACATAGGACAGAGACAGTCGTGCAATCTTCACCACTTTTCTGCATACACTTTGTTGTCTGAAGCAGTTATAGATGAAAGAGGAGAGGATCAAAGTGTCCTTTCACCAGTGGATCAGCGCTTACAAATGTGATGTATTATTATTATTATTATTATCATGCTGAAAATGTGCACACGTCTGCTACAAGCAAAGTTTTGAAAGCAAACACGAAACTGTAGCGTCCATTGACGAAAAGAGATTAGACACAGACAATCGTGCAATCTTAACTTCTTTCCTGCATACACTTTGTTGTCTGAAGCAGTTATCGATGAAAGCAACCAAATAGCTAAATACTCGTATTTTCATGACTATAAGGCGCCATTAAAAGTCTTACATTTTCCCAAACTTTTTGGATGGAAGATCTACTTTTCGATCAACATATGGTCAGGTCCACAAAGGACCAGCGTGTGAAGGCGGCTACAGTAAAAGCCTGACAAAAGCATCTCCACGAAAGCAACTCTGAATTTTAAAATGTCGATGGGCTGCATATTTCAGATTTCAAAGGATTTTTGTCAAAATGATTTTTTTGGCGAGCTTCAGCAAAATTCCTCAAAATGGAGATATCCTGCATTAAATCTCAATATGGTAGTTAACTTTTTTTTTTGTGCGATGACAATGATTTTGTTTGTTTGTTTCTTATCATTTTCTTTAATTAAAACTAAAAGTCTTTGTGGGTCAGATTTATTAAATCCATGGTAATGGTAAAAAAATAAATTTATATTTCTGAACCTCCATCATTCCTATACTGCATGTATACAGTATTGTCTTTTTTAATATTTATTCTTTTATTTGTTCATCCAGTTTTCATCTCCAAATTCAAGTTTTTGTCCAATGCGGAAAAGCAGGAGAGGAACGATGAGGCCACAAGGGAAAACGGTGACAGCAAAACACATCTTCTACGTGCGAAAGATGACGAGGAGGGGAGTGACAGAAACGAAGAACCAGCTTTGGATGAGGACGGAGATCTCGACGTCGTACATCGGTAGTGTCCCTGTTACCTGTTCTTCCAAAATATATGGTTTGGTCTTTGCCCTTCATTTACATAGCGTTGTTCATATTTGACAATACTTTTGTTAGTTTGTGCCATTCATTCGGCCAGGTAAAATGTGATATTGGATATTTACAGTCCTGTTTTGCTTTTCTTAAGACCGAGGAATAATCCCACAGAGGAGCGCAGCAGGGAAGTCGTCTGCCCCGTCATTCTCAAACAATCACAGAATGCCACACTACAAGACGAAGAAAATACAGACGATGGAGCGGATGATTGCTTTGATGATCACATTCGGATCGGTAAGTAGCAACCCCTTTTGGTGCTGTTGTATCTGGTGTCGTTATATTTGGTTTTCTTTCGTCATTATTTGTCAGTGTTTAGAATGTTGATGCAATTAACATTTGAAAAGAAAATGTGAAAGTGATGATATTGTATTTTAATAATATTGGCTCACTCCAGGTATGCTTATTTTAAGGGCTCTTGGTCCACTTAAGCCTCCTTGATATACTGCATAACATATGACGACGACTACTCCTACTAATAATTCAATGTTTAGAAGTAAGGCATCATCTGCACAGTTTAGCTAAACTTAAATTGCCACATTTGATTAATTGTTTGATTCATGTACTTCTTGATAGAAATAGGGTTACCATGTTTTATTAAGTTCTTGCTAGAAACACCTACTATTTTAACAGAACATCACGGTTTGCTTGAACTGTATAATCATGCACAAATACAGTATGAAGCCCATACTGAGACAGATTGTGTACAGTTTTCATTAAAATTGTGATAAAATAGGCAGGCTAAACATTTAATTGGGGGACATTAAAAGAGATTTTTCTTTTTTTTGAATGTATGATTGCAGAACATACTATGTCAACACCCTTGGAAGATGTTGGCAAACAGGTTAGTAAAATTTGACTCATTCATTTTGTAGATTTGTGGCAACTCCAGGCCACAATCTGTTTTTTATGAGTGGTTTGTGATTTAAAAGGCAAAAGCAAACGTTTATATGACATTATATAAGCCTTCTGGTTTTATACTCTCCCTCTCCTCCATTTACTGTTAATCTCCAATAGAGGGCAGTATGCAAAATGGGAACTCAACTCAACTCAAATGTATTTGGAGAGCACTTTCAAACAGCCATCGCTGCACACAAAGTGCTGTACATGGAGCAACTAACATACACAACAGTAAAGCAAAACAATACATCAGTATCAATGACAGTAGAGAGCACGAAACAGTATTACTAAGATCATAACTTCGGTCATGCTGAGTTAAACGCCAAAGAATACAAGTGAGTTTTCAGGTGGGTTTTACAGATGGGCAGTGAGGAGGCTTGCGAATGTCAAGTGGGAGGTCATTCCATAGAGAGGGACCAGCAACGGAAAAGGCTCGATCCCGTCTGAGCCTCAGTTTAGTTACTTCTAATTATTACTTCTAATAATGTTTGTTCCGCAGACCTGAGGCGCTGGGCAGTTGTGTAGGGGTGGATGAGCTCAGAGAGCTAAGGTGGCGCGAGGACATTTTGAGATTTGAAAACAAATAATCAGATCTTGAAAATAACTCTAAAATGTATAGGGAGCCAGTGAAGGGATGCCAAAGTAGGAGTTATGTGCTCCCTCTTATGAGTACCAGTCAAGACGCGAGCAGAGGAATTCTGGACCAGCTGGAAGCGCTTAATGTAGGACTGGCTGATTCCAAAGTAAAGGACATTGCAGTCATTGATCCGGGATGTGACGAAGGCATGAATTACTGTTTCAAAGTGTTCTTGAGAGAGGAGAGGCTTTACGTTGGCCAGCTGTCTAAGATGAAAGAAGCTGGATTTAACAACGGCACCAATTTGACGGTCAAGTTTAAAATCACTGTCCAGTTTAAGACCCAAGTTTGAGACTGTTGACTTAAGATAAGGAGACAGAGGGCGCAAGTTTTGATTTCTTCCGGGCAGGATAAAAGTGGCCTTAATGAGAAATGACTTTTTTTTGTTCAGTGGGACATAGTTCTGACAGTCATCTGTATAGCAGTGGAAGGAAATACAATGTTTCCTTAAGATAGAACCCAATGGGAGCAGATACAGTGAGAATAGCAGAGGCCGCAGAATTGAGCCCTTTGGAAACACCACATGACAGAGGAGCAGTACGTGACTCAGAGCAGCCAATGCTGACACAAAAGGTTCTATCAGTTAAATAGGACTGAAACCACTCAAGAGCGCTTGGGGGTTGGGGGAAGATGCTCATTTTTCAATTCAAATAAGAATGCACTAAATATCTAAAATGTCTGAAAAATCATTGAGTTAAGATGGCAGACTTTCAGATTGCATACCAGAAATATATGTGTTGATAATGAGAGACTCTTCTATTCTTTTAGCACTCAAAGCCTCCTCCTCTTCACTTTTCTTTCATTCCCACAAAATAAGCCTTTTCATGAAAATCACTTGGAATGAAAAAAAATACATTTGTAGGTTGATGCAGTGTTTTTTAATGCTGTTGGATTAGAGGTAAAACATGTTTGGAATTGCACGTGGCTCAACTGCAACACATTGAAGGAAGGTTTGGCTTGTGGCTTCCCTTCCCTTCCCTTGGTAAGAATTTTCACAAGTTAATCACACCTGGCCTGCTCTGTCCATTCAAGTGACGAAGTATGCGTCATGTTCTGCGAGGTGGTAGTTGGAGGACCCCAAAAAGCAGGGAGTCAGGGAGGAGCAGGTCACCTGCTGGAGTTGGGCTGACCAAAATGTATTTCACAAAAATGCAAACAGGAATTTATTGGAGAAACTCAAAAATTCACTCAAATAAAGTCCAGCAAAATCACAAGAAATCAAAGTAGCAAAAAAACTAAGACAAAAACCAAAACATGACACGTGCACACAGCAACAATGACCCGACACTGAGTGGTCGGGCATCAAGTCTTTTAAAGTGGCAACTAATGAAACAATGACCAACAGGTGTGCAGTTACAGGCGGAGTCCTGCAGTGCCACCTGTTGGTCACAAACAGATGCATGACAGTATGCGTTCCATCCGTGTTTCAAGAAGTACCCATTTTTGTCACCACAGCATCTTTATGTAGCAGCCTGTGTGTTCCTTGAATGTCATCGCTGACTGTGCGGCAGCCCTAAAAAAGAAACTTTGTATTTGTAGAAACACGATGCTCTATCTCATTCACTTAAATTTATCCGGTGACATATGTGCCACTCGTGAACATTTTTACCACAAGCATCAGTATTTCATCCCCAGTTGCATTTGATATTGTAAATATAATTACCATATTTTCACGACCATTCGGCGCACCGTATTGTTGGGCGCAGTCTCAATAACGAGTGCTATTTCTGTATTTGACACATACACAAAACGCACTGTATTATTGGGCGCAGCCAGGCATGGTAAAACAGAGGCCATCTTAAACATACGGCATGTTAGGGGCGTGCCTTTAGCGTCCTCTTACACACTCACCCATCACTCATTGGCTACTGGTACCTGCTAGGGGCGTGCCTTTAGTGTCCTCTTACACGCCCACCCTTCACTCATTGGCGACTGGTACCTGCTAGGGACGTGCCTTTAGCGTCCTCGTACATGCCCACCCTTCAGTCATTGGCGGACTTCCGCATGCCTTTCGCCTTTTCTCTGTATAAACAGCGTGTCGGCCAGAAGTGCTCTCACTCAGGCTTTGGAACTCGGCGCATACACTCGACGCTCCATATTATAAGACGTCCTGTCCATTATGGAGAAAATGTAAGACTTTTAATGGCGCCTTATAGTCGTGAAAATACGGTAAGTATTATTGTAAAACAAATATTTGTGGACTGTATTCAATGTATTTTTATGATTTGGCTGCGGCCAGCTGTCTCTTGCTTGATTAAAACCAGAAAATGGGAGTGTGCAGTCAACTTCTTTGCCAATCAGACGACATTGACATCATGATCATGATCATGATCATGATCTAGCACTGGAGCCCTACAGGGATGTGTCCTCTCTCCACTGCTCTTCTCTCTCTATACAAACAATTGCACCTCAACAAATCCAGCTATCAAACTCATAAAGTTCGCAGATGACACCACGGTCATCGGTCTCATCAAAGACGGCGACGAGTCTGCGTACCGACAACAAGTGGAGCAGCTGGAGCTCTGGTGCAGCCGAGACAACCTCGGGCTGAACACGCTCAAGACTGTAGAGATGATCGTGGACTTCAAGAAACATCCTTCTCCACAGTTGCCCCTCACACTATCCAACTGCCCTGTGTCAACCGTCAAGACCTTCAAGTTCCTGGGAATCACAGTATCCAAGGATGTGAAGTGGGAAGTCAACACCATCTCCATCCTGAAAAGGGTCCAGCAGAGTATGTACTTCCTGAGGCTGCTGAGGAAGCATGGCCTGCCACAGGAGGTGCTACGTTAGTTCTACACGGCAGTCATCGAATCAATCCTGTGTTCTTCCATCACAGTTTGGTTTGGGGCCGCCACAAAAAAGGACAAAATCCAACTTCAACGGACAGTTAGGACGGCGGAAAAAATAATTGGCACACTGCAAGAATCAAGACAAGTGCATGGAAAATCCTACTGGATCCCCCGCACTCTGCCCACCACCTTTTCCAGCTAATCTCCTCAGGCAGGCGCTACTGATCCATGCGTACAAAATCCAGCAGACACGTAAAGAGCTTCTTCCCTCTCACCATTAACTCCCTAAACAGTCACTGACATAGTCACTCTTCTTATACAACAAATACTGCTACTGGTCACTCTAAAATGGTTCAATGATTGTCTGCACCAACTGTACAAACTGTCATAGTATTGTATTCTACCACTGATCACTTTAGCTCTGCTTGATACTTTGCACATTCTCACAGTTGCCACTGGGTGGTGCCACCGCACTACGGTTCACTTGCATGTCCTTCCATACCTATTTGTCATGTCCTTGTTTACGATGATACTAATGCAGCGTTTTACCTGAGACAAATTCCTTGTGTGTTTTACATACTTGGCCAAAAAGATGACTCTGATTCAGATTTAACCAGTGTATTTATAAAGAGACCTAAAATCTCTTTAGATCTACTTTTCGATCAACCAACCTCCCGGGATCGCCCCTTACCGCACACGCACTCACACACACACGCAAATACACGCGCGCACGCCTTGATGAGAAACCAAACACAGAAGCAAGCGATGCACTTTTGCAGCCTGTTGACTATCGTAGCACTGATTGGATGATTACGATGATTAGGGTGCAGTGTACATTAACACAAAAAAATATATTACTAACATGTGCAAAGACACAAAAATGTTTTTTTGTTTTTTTCTCCTCTACACCTTTTGGATCTAATTGGGACGAGTCCAAGATCTACCGGTCGATCAGGATCAAAGTAATGGGCACCCCTGCTGTAGTGTATGCGCCGAGTTCCAAAGCCTGACTGAGTACTTCTGGCCGACACGCTGTTTATACAGAGAAAAAGCGGACATGAGACAGGCAGGCATGCGGAGGTCCGCCAATGAGTGAAGGGTGGGCGTGTAAGAGGACGCTCAAGGCACGTCCCTAACAGGTACCGGTCACGAATGAGTGAAGGGTGGGCATGTAAGATGACGCTAAAGGCACGCCCTTAGCAGGTACCAGTTGCCAATGCCGTATGTTTAAAATGGCATATGTTTTACCATGCCTGGCTGCGCCCAATAATGCAGTGCGTTTTGTGTATGTGTCAAATACAGAAATAGCACCCCGTTACTGAGACTGCGCCCAACAATACGGTGTACCGAATGGTCGTGAAAATACGGTATATTCGGACAAATCAATAATAAATGCTGCTCTTAAAAAAGAGGGCAATTAAGATAATAAACTTTGCAGATTATCTTGCATCCACGAATAATTCATCCATCCGTCTATTTTCTGCTGCGCTTATCCTCACAAGGGGCGCAGGGTGTGCTGGAGCCTATCCCAGCGTTCCCAGTGTTCTACATACTTGGCCAAAAGAGATGATTCTGATTCTGATGATCCTCCTCGGCCTGTGATTTAAAACCAGGTTGGAAGACGTTCTGAGGAAAGGTTCCATTGTAACTACCTAACCTCAAAGAAGTATAGAGTAAATATTCTCTAGTACAGACTCGTGTTTGCACTGTCCAACTTGTCCTTATAACAGAAATTCCTCATTTGGGAAATGTGCATGGTACATGTCCTTTATGAACCTGCAAGTATGTTGACAAAATGCATGTGTAACAACACAATCAACAAAATACAAAAATATACTGTCCAAAAACTGTTTATATAACAAGAACTGAAATACAGGTGTATCCCCAAAAAAATCACAACAGTAAAATACATACAGTATTTTAATGTTTATTTTTTTCTGTCTTGGGGAAAAAAAATTGTATTTTGGATTGTTTTGTTGGATGCATTCTTATGCTTCTTTATGACAATGTTTGCCTGCGTGTCATACAGTTTTCTTGCTAGTTGCAAATAACAGTCCCGTTGATCACTGATGTCTGGTAATTCTTGTGCATACTGAAGGATTTTTGTTGCCATTTGCATTGCTTCCTTGCTGGATGGTGGCTTGTCATCAGGATTTGAATCAATGCCTTGTTTTTTAAAGTTTCGTAAATTTGCACCTTTCTGACTCCAAGTGTCTGCTGGATCTTTTTAACTTTGTGTCCAGCCTCGCTCAAACGGATGCATTTCACTCGCTCCGCTCCAGTCGTTAACAGTTCTTCATGCTATGATCTACACGACGTAAGTGAATAAAGTTAAAATCATTCACAATTACAGTAAAACGCACAGCAATTAAAAACTAACTTACATGTCGTCGTTTAGAATCTGATTATCGAAAAACGCGAAGTGAAAACTTGTTTCAGCATCAGTCTTTTCCGTTGCATCGGGTAGGCGTTGCGTGTATTTAAGCTCCCGCGGCATTACACCTCCATCCGGGTTACGGGTAGTGGAATTTCCACTTACGCAACTTCCGGTAACACGCAATATCGTAGTCAAAATGTTAATGCATAGGTTTTTATTCCGGGTGAAGGATATTCCTTTCCATAGAATTCCGGGGATGGGAATATTTACTGTAATGGACAAATTCATGATGGCTTAATGGGCGGACCGGTTGGAATGAAAAATGCGTCAAAGCACCTTTTTTTTTTTTTCTCCTCCCGCCAGGTTTGGAGAGGAGCGTTAGTCTTGGCTGACTTCATCCTCTCAAATCCACTCATGTTCAAAGGGGCAACAGTTGTGGAACTAGGAGCTGGTTCCGGTTTAACCAGCATCATCATGGCTACTTTAGCCAAACGAGTGTACTGCACAGGTATTGGGCCTTGAAGCTATGCTTATGCTAATTCATTGTTTTATTAACAACTCAATCGGGAATACAGAGTGACCCAAAAAAAAAAATGGGCCCCAACTCTTATTCGGCCCCGTTTCTTAGTGTTTTGTCCAAATGAAATGAAACTTTGGCCATAACTAGTTTATTAATTTCAAAACATCACATCAAAACACTAGGGTCTTGGCCCTTCTTTTGTCCGTTCTACGGCATATGTTCTAGATGGCCTCTATTTAGCTCCGTGCATTTCTTGAGGCGCAACACGAAGTTGTCCATGACGTTCTTACAGACTGAATTGGTAATGGCTCTCATCTCCTTACTGATGGCTTTCTTGAGTTCCGTGATGGTTCTGGGTTTGTCAGAGATTTTCTCGGACAACGTTAAAGAAATGACTCGGCACACAGGAAAATTGTCTTCAATATCGGCGGGAGCGGCTCTCTGAGAGCGAACGACGGTTTAGTTGCCCCGATGATACACACTCGGCTCCCTCTCCGCCTGAACTTTTTTTGCAAAATACAAGAAAGACACTGCCCCAGAGTATTGCATACCTCGCCCCCCGGTCTGGCCCCTCGGTAGTGATCTGATCTTCCCGAATACACAAGTCACAGACTTTGCTAATGACAAATGTCCACCGGGGCGTGGCAGCTGTCCCCAAACTCTTTTGGTATTCAACAACTCTTTGTTCCCAATTTGTTTATTCCCACTCTGTGATTGAATCTAGTCTTCGCCCCCCTTGCTTTGACGTGATTACTCAAAAAAGGCCCTCCGCCCAAACGGCCAACACCTCTGCGCTGAGTATGTCCAGACATGCCCAAATTAACCAAAACTTTAAACATGATACAATTTTCTTCATAGATTTCTCTATCAGTTTCCCTGCGTAGACTCTGTCCTTAAGATAGCCCCAAAGAAAAAAAATCTTGGGGGGCTTAGGTCCAGGGTTTGGGATGCCCACTCAAAATCAGGCTTGAGACTGATCACTCGGCCTCCGAAGTTCACTTTCAGCCAATCTCGGAACAGGTTTGAGGTGTGAGATATTGCTGGAACCAGAACTTGCTCATGAGCGACGGGTAGATGGTCTGGAGCTCATTCTTGAAGGTTTTGAGGACCTCCACATACCGCTCCTTGGTGACTGTCACTGCTGCGCCAGATTCTTCGATGAAGATTGGTCCAATGATGCCTCTGGCCGAGATTTCTGGTTCCAGCAAGACAGAGCAAGTTCTCACACCTCAAACTTGTCCCGAGATTGGCTGAAAGAGAACTTCGGAGGCCGAGTGATCAGTCTCAAGACTGATTTTGAGTGGGCACCCCATAGCCCGGACCTAAGCCCCCCAGATTTTTTTCTTTGGGGCTATTTTCACTGGAGCAACCCCCTCAATCCGTCACATTTTACTGAATTTTGACTGATTTGCAGGTCCCACAGAATTTTCTGTTCTGTGCCTATATATACATGTAACCTGTCAAAAGAAAGGAGAGACTCGTCTTTCGGCAGAAAAAAAGTTTGTTTCTATCTTTCTCCGTTCGTTGGCAATCAGCATTAGTAAACTGCTAAGTTTTATGGGGAAGGCCGATTTCCATATCCAAATCCAGAGAAAATGAGCTTTTTGTAAAAGCATGCATTTCAAGCATCATTTCAAGTTTTCCACTATTTTTTGCTTTTGTGACAGCTCAAATACCTAAATAATGTGTTCCTACAAAAGAACATTACAAATAATGTTTTTGTAGCAAAATAATTTATTTGCACACAACAAAACTATTGAACTATGAACTAAAGTGCAAATTGAACAATGAACGAAAGTGCAGCTGTGGAGAGGATAGTTTTTGGCTTCCATCCAGTTTGTTACCACATCGATTCATCCCACCACATCCAGATGCACGACCTATAAATTATAGAAACAAAGAGTTGCAAATATATCTTGCTGCAGAGTGAGGTACAATAATTTTATTTACCTTTATTTCCACCACCAAAACAAGGAGTCGTCATCTTTTGGCTTCTGGTTGGTCTGTAATCTATAGAAGTATGTACAATTACCACACTTTTATTTTTAATGTTTTTTTATTGTGTCTTTCCACTTACATTTCAACATCTCTCACACACATACATGCTCGCACACTGCTATTTACACCATTCATTCCACGTTGCTCAGCATCCAATTAGAAATGAAATGGAATATGAATTTAACACTAGTGGTTTTAGCAGAGCTGAGCGGACCAAATGTGTCCTGTTTTTTTTTTTGTTTTTTTTTTAAAACCGATGGCGACATGCAAGTCAGCACATTTACGACGCATGTTTTCATCCTCATCTACGAGATGCATCAACCGTACATAAATCATGAGTGTTACTGGCAACTTTATAATATAGTGGGGAATGTAGCAATGCATAAAAGTGACTGATGAGGCATAAGAAGTGATGAAGTTTTGAATGGGAACTTGCGAGCTAGTCAGCAGTTACCTCCTCGTTCCAGCGGCTCTGGCAAGAACTCTCAGCTGCTTTCCGTTATGTCCGAAGGCACGTATTCGTCCGACAGATCGGGATCCAAATCGCTCTCCAATTCATCGTTTTCGCCGTCGTCATTATGAGATGATTCCAGCCAATCGCTGACGTGTGCCCGGCGTCGGCCATGCGAAGCAATGCAGCCTCTTTGCCGTCGTCGCTGGAAGTCGCTGGAGAGACGATTTGTGGGCGATGTGCCCCACGGGAGGCACAATATGTTCTGCCAAGCAATGGTCCCTGACGTGGAGCATGTTCATCTTCATCAGATGAACTCGAAACTCGGCGTGAGCTATGCAGGCCACGTGCAGCACGCCATCTTTGCACAGGCTGACGTTCGTTTGACGGGTGCTGCTTTCGATTACGTGACCTCAAGCGTCATCTTCGCTTCCACACAAACACCATCTCCTTTGTTGTTTTGTTTCGAGGACACTTTTATACCGAAAAAAACCTATCCTTTTTAGTTGGTTGTTTGCTTATCACCATCGTTGCTAGTTGCTAATGTTCCAATCCACTATCCACATACGCCCCTCCTCCACTATACGCCCTTTCTACTACTTCTGCGGTTAATGGGAGGAGAGATTGACTAATAATGAGATCCTCACCCGGGCTGGCCTCACGAGTATCGAGGCCATGATCACCTTGGCCCAACTGCGGTGGGCCGGCCACGTGCAGCGGATGAGCGACAACCGTCTCCCGAAGCAGCTCCTCTACGCGGAGTTGCTGCAGGGCACCCGTCCCCGCGGAGCCCCGAAAAGATGTTTCAAAGACCAGCTAAAGGGTCATCTTCAGCGGTGCTGGATTCCCCGGCACAGTGGGCTGACCTGGCCGCGGATCAGGTGGCCTGGCGTGGGGCTGTGCGGGGCGGGGTCCAGGTCTTCGAGACTCGACGCGTCGCGGAGGAGGAGGACCAGCGAGCGCGGAGGAAGGAGAGGGCCCTGCAACCGCCCGGCCCCACAACCCACTTCTGTCAATCCTGCGGGCGGGGTTTTCGGGGAAGACTGGGCCTCCACAGTCATCGGAGACGCAAGCACCAGGAGCCGTCGCCCTGTCCTGGGGGCCGCATTCCTCGATAACGAGGGCCTTCACCGATCCGACTACTTCTGCGGTTAATACTGGTGGATTTTTGCACCACTGACACCTGATGGCCATTTTTTTGCTATTTAACATTGCCACCAAGCCTAATCCTTTGGTGAAAAAAAAAAACTTGATTGACACATTAATACGTCATGGGGAGGGAGCGGCTATGCGCTAATTGACGTATTTATACGTCAAAGGATGTAAATGAGTTAAGGACAGAGTCTACGCAGGGAAACCCAGAACCATCACGGAACTCAAGAAAGCCATGAGGGAGGAGATGAGAGCAATTACCAATTCAGTCTGTAAGAACGTCATGGAAAATTTCGTGCTGCGCCTCAAGAAATGCACGGAGCTAAATGGAGGCCATCTAGAACATATGCTGTAGAACGGAGAAAAAAAGGCCAAAGACCCTAGTGTTTTGATGTGATGTTTTGAATATAATAAACGAGTTATGGCCAAAGTTTCATTTCATTCGGACAAAACACTAAGAAACTGGGTCTAATTAGAGTTGGGGCCCGTTTTTTTTGGGGGGGGGGGTCACCCTGTATAAAGGGAATGTTAACATCATATACAAGGCGCATCGCATTATCGGGGCACTGTCAGCTTTTGAGAAAACGGAATGCTTTGAGGTGCGCCTTATAGTGCGTAAAATACGTCTTTTATGTCTTTTTCTTGTTTAGTATAGGTATAACCATCAAATGTTGTGTTTCAGATGTCGGAGAGGACCTTCTAGGCATGTGCCAGAGGAATATAACTTTAAATGAACACATGATTGAGCGTGCCGGTGAGGAATTTGCAAAATCTCAAATTACCTATGGTGGGCTAAACTCTGAAATGAAATACTGTGGTCACTGTGGGTGTAGGTCTATGTCTGTTTCCATGCAGTAAATCTTGTGGACTTTGTCAGCTTTGTCAGCATCTATAAACGACAGATGAACTTTGGAAGGCTATGGAAACTCATGTAATGAATTAAACCTTTAGACAAAATCAGAAACAGTTTTCAATTGAACGTAGTTGCTTGCAATATAACGCTGTGTTTCCCTTTTGTATGCACATGGTGAGAACAAATGTTGCAACATCAAAACACATTTCTGATTAATTTTAAGACTAATGAGAACCATTTACAATCTGTACTTGACATTGTACCTATCATACGCAATATGTGTCTTGATATATTATTATATACGTCTTTCTCTTCCTTGGTGAAGTCTGGGTTTACCCTTGTTGCTACATTTGTGCAGGAAATGTGAGTCAGTTTTTAGCACTGACAGATCCAGGCAAGTCCTAAAATAAATTGCTTTGAACAAGACTCTGAAAGCTTAATTATCCCTGATGCCAAAATCAGCGCAAATTGGTTACAATTGCTCAAATTAGCTTTCTATGATCATGGGCACCACTATTTACTACCGGTATTTTGGAGGTGAAAATGAAGCATACTTTGTATCCGTAGCTCCCTTACACTTTTGGTGTTTGTGAAACCTGTCTTGTATTTTTCAATGTTATGCTGGAGGCAGCTTGATAGACAAGTGAGACTTTTTTTTCATTACCAATATATGCAGAACAATCGCAACACAAATCATGACATCCATAGATTTTCTATTATGTTTGTCCTTTCTTCATACATCCCATCTTTAAAAAAAAAAGAAAGATGTATTGTTTAATTCGTCTGTTTCTTTATCTCTAACCATCAGGTGGTGATGTGAAAGTAAGACTGTTGGATTGGCTCCGTTCTGACCTTTGTACAGGTAATTAATTATATTAAATAAAGTCATCGAACAGAAATAAAGTGATCAGTGATTTGATACTGACAATACTATGATGGTTGTGCAGTTGGTGCAGCTAATTGTAGCACCCTTTTTTAAGTGACCAGTCGCGGTAATTGTAGTACAACTTTAGGGGGGCAATTATGCTGAGAACAGCTCCTAGGGTGTTTGCTTTTGTCGGCTTTTTACAATCCTTTGAAAATGTCCAAGGCAAACATCAGCATAGAGTGATTGCCGGACTGGTGAACACTTTTTCTGGGTGATTCACATTTACGTAAAACTATTGGGACGTCTCAGGGCCCGAGGGGCGAATAACGAGGATGCTGCATGGACACAGAATTCCGCAATTGTACCATAGAAACCATTGCTTTGAAAGGAAAATAGCTCTGAAAATCCTCTCCACCGTAGTAATCCCAATGCACTGGAAGGTTTTAAAATGGCACAAGATAAAAGGTAACCCTGATTCGTGTCACAATTTGCGAACTTGACACCGAGTCTGTTCTTTTTGTGAGCTGTCTATACTAATGATTGTGTTGTGGATGAGTTACATGTTTTAATTGCAGCCTTTTTCCATATTGTTCATGACAAATGCCCCCTCAGGGAAGTTTATCCTTGATCCTTACCGGTAATAAAAAAGTGGTCTTAGAAAACTATGTTGCAGCGTGCCCTTTTGTAGACTGCAGTTATATGTTTCTTATTCAAATACAAT
Source organism: Hippocampus zosterae (assembly GCF_025434085.1). Classification (NCBI taxonomy): domain Eukaryota; kingdom Metazoa; phylum Chordata; class Actinopteri; order Syngnathiformes; family Syngnathidae; genus Hippocampus; species Hippocampus zosterae. Next base: position 15,899,402 of record NC_067467.1, read on the forward strand.
TTGTCCATTTTTCTCACCTGTAGATCCTGATGTGGAGTTTAGCTGGACAGAGGAGGAGATTGCTGATATACACGACAATGCCAGCGCCATTCTTGCTGCTGATGGTTGGTCAATAACAATTTTAACGAACTGACTGCTAGTTGGATTTTTTGTTATCATTCCCAAATTTGCAGTTCCTGTTTTGTTCTGTCTTTAAGATAAGATAAGATAAGATATCTTTTATCTGTTCCACACTGGGGAAATTTACAGCCTCCAGCAGCAAGAATGTGGATAGAAAGAAGAAAAAACAAACGAACACCGTTCAATTAAGTGCAATATAAATACAAAATGGATAAATCGCAGTGCTATTTACAATTGTTTTTCACATCACACACATCACATCATTTAATTATTATTATTATTGTTGTTATTTACCAGCTAATAGTTCAAAGCACACATTGCAATCGATTACCAAGGGATTAAGTTGTATGGAAAAATTACCATATTTTCCTCACGATAAGGCACACATAAATGCATTAATTTTTCACTGATGCGCCTTATATATGGATCAATATTCAGATTTCTTGGATGGAGTATTTTATATGTTCTGTAAAGTGCTTTGTCACAGCCGCAGCAGTTGAAAACTCTATATCAGGGGTGCCCAAACTTTTTGGATCGAAGATCTACTTTTTGATCAACTAACCTCACGGGATCTACCCTTACCGGCGCGCGCGCACACACACACACACACACACAAATTTAAGATTTCCCTGCTTTATTTTATTTTTTAAATATTTTTTTTGTGAAAATGAGACTGATTAGTGTGCAGTGTATATTAACACAAAAAATATATTACTAACATGTACAAAGACACACAAATGGTTGTTTGTTTTTTTTCTTCTTGACACTCCTCGGATCTACATGGGACCTGTCTTAGATCTACCGGTAGGTCAGGATCTACCTAATGGGCACCCCTGCTCTATATCAATAAAGCTGCATCGTATTGTATTCCCTTTAACATAGCTCCATCTCGTAAGGGGGTTGGCAACCCACGGCTCCAGAGCCGCAGGCGGCTCTTTAGTGCTGCCCTAGTGGATCTCTGGAGCTTTTTCAAAAATGTTCGAAAATGGAAAAAGATGGGGGAGGGAAATATATATATATATATATACAGTGCACTCCGCTTAATAGAACACCGGTTAATAGAGTAATCCGCTTAATAGAGCAAAAGGCTCTGGAACCGATTTGCCTAATGCAATTTCCTATAAAGATACTCCGCTTAGTAGAACAGATCTCCGCTTAATAGAACAGGCCGTAAGCAATGAACATTGTAAACTAGTGGTTTTCGAAGTGTAGCTATCGCGATACTGTACCACTATCGCGAGAAAACGCGGTAGTTCTAGCCGTATACAGTAACAGGTAGCACGCGTCACTCCACACATAGACACACGCACGTCACAATGGCTTCAACTTCATTCAAGAGACGAGAGGGAGACAAAGTGTAGCTATCGCGATACTGTACCACTATCGCGAGAAAACGCGGTAGTTCTAGCCGTATACAGTAACAGGTAGCACGCGTCACTCCACACATAGACACACGCACGTCACAATGGCTTCAACTTCATGCAAGAGACGAGGGCTATCACCTGCGGATAAGAAGGACATACTCAGACGATACGATGCATTGCCGGATTCTCAGAAGGGACGCCCGCGGTTTACAGGACTTCCCTCTTATCCAGCGCATTGAGAGGGAAGTCAACCGCAAAATTACGGACTCCTGTTTCCAGACAAAAGTAACGAATTTTTTCTTCTGAAGGTGTACCTAATAAAGTGTCTCCTGTTAATAGAAACCCCGCTTAGTAGAACAGAAGCGCTTCGGCCCAATGGTGTTCTATTAAGCGGAGTGCACTGTATATATATATATATATATATATATATATTATATATACACACATTTGTTTTAATGTGGTTTCTGTTTGAGGAAAAACATGACGCATTCTTCACGTTTTCCAATGCTGTAAAAATATGTAGAATAAATATTCAATTTCAACGTTTCTGTCAACGAAGAATTGTGTCATAGCCTGAGACAGATGTTTCTCTGAGCAGAGCGGGATGCCAGGCAGGTGGATGTTGCAAAAAAAAAAAATCAGCATTTCATGTTCAATTCACCAAGGGTAGTGGCAAAGAATGAGAATGTGGAGGCCCGAGAGAAGCATTTTAAAATGGCACACGTGAGTTACGAAAAGTACAAAAGTGCATGCCATGCCTCCGCGTCAGGTCTCTATGGAGGATGTAGTGCAGGGAAAAAAAACATTTCATCATGAAGTCAAATCAAGTCAACTGTATTTATAGAGTTGATGAAGTTAATGAAGTCTCATTAGTGTATTTGTAGCCAAATTACTCATTTTGATAGGCTAATATAGCTCACATAGATACAGCATGTTTCCTTCGTTATAAGGCCTTTATTTATTATTTATTTTGCGGCTCCAGACAGATTTTTTTGTGTTTTTTTGGGGGGGGGGTCTCTTTCAACATTCTGGGTTGCTGACCCCTGATCTAGTGGATGCATAACGCGACGTGAGCCACAATCGTGGCTTCTATTCTATGCGCCATATAATGCGGTGCACCCTATACAGGATATGAAAACACTTTTTAAAATAGGCCATTCATTGAAGGTGCGCCTTATACGCCTAAATGCCTGATAGTGCAGAAAATATGATATACTTGTATATAAGTTTAGTTGTTGAATTATTACTTCCAAAGATAATTACCACAGAAATTTCACATTAATTTGTCAGATAAATTTTTGTTTTAGTATCTTTTGATCATGCAATTTGATCCGACCTGCCATGTTTTACAGCAGACCGGCATTCATGTGTGCATATATTTGTATTTTCACATTTAATTAAATTAGAAATGAAGTCGAGAAAAATACGAACGGTCCGTCTTCAATTCAAGGTGAAGTTGTTGTTTGTTAATTACATGACGATTTTTTTTCCATCACATAACTCTTTCTATACCTAGTAATACAAAAAATATGAAAATTTTGTCAACATTTCCCCTTGATCCTGTATATTTCAGTTTTGAATAATACCAGCCTCTGGTACTGATGAAAAACACAGAATATTTATTTTGTGTCACCAGTTTGCTATGATGATGAGCTGACAGATGGCTTCTTTCGAACCCTCTACCGACTGTGCAGTAACTTTGCTCATGCCTGCAACATCTTTATTTCCATTGAAAAAAGGTATGGACATCACCATCCCATCCTTTTACTTAATACAGTCCAGAATCACTGAGCATTCCATCATTTGACTCCACTTGCAACAACATTCAACTCATCGTTTTTGGGAACATGGCACACACATCAAATAATTTCTGATCATTTAAAGCTGGGGTGTCAGACTCATTTCTGTCTTTGGAGCACTGTTACAACAGGGAAACAGAATAAAGGTTTAATATTCAGTCAACTATATATATATATATTGCGCGTCGTCCCGCACGCAGTCTGTCCTTCCGTCTGTCCCTTTTCAAAACGTACCTACTTCACCGCGCCGCCACTGCGCCGCTCAGCCAGTGGCTCACTACGATCGCGCGGGCATCTTAGCGAAAAAATGTTGTCTACCCACAAGCATTGCAATGAAATTGTTAGTTATTTAGTAGAGCTAAACATCTCTTTATTTTGCGATAAGCAATGAAGACAACACTTTTGTGGGCCGTAGGCCCACCTTACCAGCCTTCCGCAGGAACTAGCTGATAAGCCGCCCGGAGGGCGGCGAGCCACCATAATTTAATGCGCGTTTTTATCGGCATTAAATTAAATGAATTTTAACGAAATAATTTTTTTTTCTCGCGAGATTAACGCGGCACACGTCACAAGCGGATGTTACGTTGCTCTATAAATACACCAGAACAAAACAACAAGCGCGCTGCAGAAGTCCATGCCCATGTCTGTTTTGCCAGCCACGGCAGGACGAGACACCGAAAACGGATACTTAAAGAGTTTATGAATGGAAAGATTACTTTTAAAAAGTTGCCTGATTGCTCCACTGACAAGACCAAAGTTATCACAGGTATACGATGTATGCCACTGACACGATTGTTACTTGTTTGGAACTATTGTGTGTGGAAGGTTACAGTGTTCTGCGTCCACATAAATAGAGCGGGTGGAGCTTCTCTGTGTTTGTCTGACAGTGGTAGCGACCTAGCGAAAATAAAACGTCTCCAGTGTTGTCATCGAACCAAGTGTAGTCATTCGAAATGAGGTCTACACAAAAACCGTAGAGAGACTTCCGCACAAGAAGGATCAGCACAATCAACATAGCCTGACTGTGTTAGGGGGAGTGATCCCCCCCCCCCCCTTTCAGAATGGTTTGCCCCAGCAGCACCGGGGAAGTGCGTGCACTTTTTTGTACGGCAGACAGTTTTGAATACAGCGGCACATTATGAACACTGGTGTCTGGTGTCTCGTTATTCTTCAACAAACATACAGAAACAGACTGCTGTGTTCAAAGCAAACTTGAAAAAAACGAAGTATGCAACCATGGTTTAAATGCACTATAGGCCGAGTACTAGTTTACCTTAGATGTGCACTTTATAATGTTATATTGCTCTGTTTTGATTTTATAAAGAAGCTGTTAAAGCAGCTGTTTTGTGACAAAATATTGTTTTCACTGTTGTTGATGGAGAGTAATATTGTGTGAGAGATTATGTGTGAATAACTGCTCCAAGTGAAAAATGTTCATGTAAAATTGAAAATCGAAATTGTTATTTCGGTAAATATTTGCATTTGGCACATAGAAAACTGATTCATGATTCCATGTTGATGAGAGCATTAAAGTGGGGGAAAATGGGACAAAAAATATATAAAAGGAAATTCAGACACAAGCAAAAATGCGTGAGTAATTTAACGATATTTTTTTTTAGTGAATTTGAGTTAATTGTGACAGTTGCATTTTTTATTAGATTAAATATTTTAATCGTTTGACAGCTCTAATATATATAAAAATTCTCATCTCACCCCTCGGGTGGTGTCCGTCCCTCATTCAGCTCGGGTCCTCTACCAGAGGCCAGGAAGCTTGAGGGTTCTGCGCAGTATCCTCGCTGTTCCCAGCACTGCACATTTCTGGACTGAAATGTCCGATGTTAATCCCGGGATCTTTTGCAACCACTCATCGAGTTTGCGGGTCACTGCCCCGAGTGCTCCGACGACCACAGGCACTACTGTCACCTTTACGTTCCAGGCTCTCTCCAGCTCTTCTCTGAGCCCTTGGCATTTCTCGAGTTTCTCGTGTTCCTTCTTTCTGATGTTTCCATCACTTGGAACAACTATATCCACTACAACGGCTTTCCTCTGCCCTTTGTCTATGATCACAATATCTGGTTGGTTCGCCATTACCATCTTGTCAGTCTGGATCTGGAAATCCCACAGGATCTTCGCTCGGTCATTCTCCACCACCTTCGGAGGTGTTTCCCATTTTGACCTTGGGGTTTCCAGTCCTTACTCCGCACAGATGTTTCGGTAGACTATGCCAGCCACCTGGTTATGGCGTTCCATGTAGGCTTTCCCTGCCAGCATCTTACACCCTGCAGTTATGTGTTGGATCGTCTCAGGTACCTCTTTGCACAACTTACACCTTGGGTCTTGTCTGGTGTGGTATATCTGGGCCTCTATGGGTCTGGTGCTCAGGGCCTGCTCCTGAGCAGCCAGGATGAGTGCCTCTGTGATGTCCTTCAGGCCAACCCTCTCTAGCCACTGATAGGACTTCTTGAGATCGTCCACTTCAGTTATGGTCCGGTGGTACATCCCGTGTAGGGGCTTGTCCTCTAGTGATGCGTCGTTCGCGAACGAGCCGGCTCCCGGGGCCGGCTCCCGGAGCCGGCTCTTTGAAGTGAACGATGGGAGCCGGAGGGGGAGGGTTACACACACACGCACACCACACACACAAACACACACACATGCGCGCGCTGCAGATCCCGTTAGAGAAGGCGTTAGAGAAGGGGGAGGGGTTAGAGAAGAGACACACACAGCAGCACACTGAGCAACACGCGAACAAGACAGACGAGGAGACGAGAGAGCTAGTTAGTGAAAAAAAAACAACACGGTGGAAAGTGGAAAGGTGAGAAAATGGATTGGACACACAGTGAAATATGGACTCATTTCAATATAATTGATAGTTCAAAGGCAGCGTGTAGACTGTGCAAGGTTAAAATATCCCATAGATCAGGCTCCACAAATAACCTGCACAGGCACATCAGAAATGTCCACCCATCAGTACAATTTGAAGAGAAAAGACAAGCAAGGGAACCAGCTATTAATGAAGGTGCTAGTGTGTCTGCAACTGTTGCTGCTGCTGCAATGTCACAACTGCCTAGATGTACAGCCCAGAGCTCTATGAGCCACTTTATGCAAAAAGCTATAAAACCAGCAAAACAGAACACAATTGACGAGAAACTGGGTAAAATGATTGCAAGGGATTTTCATCCATTTGGTGTTGGCTGTGTGTTGTCGCAACATCTGTCCCCTCAGAGAGAATCTTCTCCAATACAATACAATACAATACAATACATGCTGATTTATATAGCGCTTTCACAACAGCGGCAGCGCAACTATTAACAGAGAGGAGAAACAGGATCAACCCCTCAAAGCTGAGGCACTTGGTTTTTCTTCATGCCAATCTTCGCTAAAGACAAGCTAAGACCTTTACCTGGATGCTGCTTTTTTTCTTTTTGTTTTACAAATGTTAATTTATAATTTGTTGCGTCGTATTCAAAGCTTACTTTTATTTGTAACTGTACTGTAAATAGTTAAAAGCTTATAAATATACACATTCAGAGATTGGAACTTTTTGACGACCTTGTTTTGAGATGGGTCTTTGTACTTTGTTTTTATTTTTGTAGCACTCCATGTTGAGTATGTTCAGAAGAATATAAATAAAGCCATATAAATAATAAATATTTGATATCATGTCTATTTTTTGCATTAGTACTTCATTTTACACATAATATTACGTTATTTTTGGTATTAATTTAAGCAACAAAAAACTGAGGAGCCATTTGGGAGCCGAAACAGCCGGCTCTTTTTAGTGAGCCGATCCAAAAGAGCCGGCTCTCTAAAAGGAGCCGGAATTCCCATCACTATTGTCCTCCCATGATGGTCCCTCTTCCAGCGCCTCATCTTCTGTTCCCCATTGTCTGAGACATTCTCTTAGTACGTCATCCGTTGGAGCCATCTCCTAGATGTATTCATGGAGCTTGGATGTTTCATCCTGGACAGTGGCTCTCACACTCACTAGTCCACGGCCTCCTTCCTTTCGGCTTGCATACAGTCTCAGGGTGCTGGATTTGTGATGGAACCCTCCATGCATGGTTAGGAGCTTTCGGGTCTTAACGTCCTTGGTCTGAATCTCTTCCTTTGGCCACCTTATTATTCCTGCAGGGTATCTGATCTCTGGCAGGGCATAGCTGTTCATTGCCCGGGTCTTATTCTTGCCATTGAGCTGGCTTCTTAGGACTTGCCTCCCTCGCTGGAGGTATTTGGCCGTAGCCGCTTTCCTTGTTGCCAGTTCGAGGTTGCCATTGGCTTGTGGTATACAGAGGTACTTGTAGCTGGCCTCAATGTCTACTATTGTTCCTTCAGGAAGTGAGACCCCTTCAGTGCGGACTACCTTTCCTCTCTTAGTCACCATCCGACTACATTTCTCAAGCCCGAATGACATCCCCATGTAGCTGCTGTATATCCTGGTTGTGTGGATCAGGGAGTTTATGTCCCTTTCGCTCTTAGCATACAGCTTTATGTCATCCATGTAGAGGAGGTGACTGATCGTAGCTCCATTTCTGAGGCGGTATCCATAGCCTGTCTTGGTGATTACTTGGCTTAGGGAAGGGGTGCCCATTAGGTAGATCCTGATCTACCGGTAGATCTAAGACAGGTCCCAAGTAGATCCGAGCATTGTCGAGGAAAAAAAACCAGACATTTGTGTGTCTTTGTACATGTTAGTAATATATTTTTGTTAATGCACGCGCTGGTAAGGGTAGATCCCGGGAGATTAGTTGGTCGAAAAGTAGATTTCGATCCAAAAAGTTTGGGCACCCCTGGCTTAGGGGGTTCAGTCCTATCCAGAACAGCAGTGGGGAGAGTGCATCACCTTGGTATATGCCACATTTGATGGACACTTGGGTAAGTGGCTTGCCATTGGCTTCAAGTGTGGTTTTCCACATCCTCGTCGAGTTCGCAACAAAGGCTCTTAGGTCCTGTTCACCTTATACAACTCCAAGCATTCAGTGTTCCATGTATGTGGCATCGAGTCATAGGCTTTCTTGTAATCAATCCAGGCTGTGCACAGCTTGGTACGTTGGGACCTGCAGTCTTGTGCGACTGTTCTGTCAACCAGGAGCTGATGTTTGGCTCCTCTGGTATCTCTACCAATGTCCTTCTGTGCTTATTGGCCGATAGTTGGATGGGACTGCACCCTTTGAGGGATCCTTCATGATCAGGGTCGTTCGCCCTTCGGTTAGCCGTCCGGGGTGAGTCCCATCCCTCAGCAGCTGGTTCATTTGTGCTGCTAGGCGCTCATGGAGTGCTGTGGGTTTCTTTAGCCAGTAGGTGTGGACCATGTCCGGGCCTGGTGCTGTCCAGTTCTTCATATCTGAGACTCTTTCCTGTATGTCTGCCAATGTTATGGTCACTGGGTTCTCTTCAGGGAGGTTGGTGTGCTCCTCTTTCAGGGTCACCAGCCATTGTTCACTGCTGTTATGTGCAACCTCCTTCTCCCATATGCCTTTCCAGTACCTTTCAGTTTCCAGTCTTGGTGGGTCAGCTCTGTTGTTATGACCCTGCCACTGAGCGTACACTTTCGCAGGTTGTGTTGCGAACAGCCTGTTTATTCGTCTGGCCTCATTCTCTTTCGTGTACCACTTTAGGCGGCTGGACAAGGCATGGAGCCTTTGTTTGGCAGTTTCGAGTGCTTCAGGTATGGTCATCTGGATGTACCTCTCGGGTATAGGCCTTTTCATCACAGGTCTCTGGGTCTCCGTCAATTGACTCACATCTTTCCGAGCCGCCTTGATCTGAGCCTCCAACCTTCTTTTCCATGGTGGGTAACGTATCTCATGGCTTCCATGGTTGCTTTTATAGCCAAGCATCTCAAGGCAGCCTTGAGTCCGTGGCTTGTGTCTCTCAAATGGTGTCGATTAGCCAAATCCGCGATTTCTTTCAATACTTGAAATTTTATATACTGTATATACTTTGATTCTCTCCTCTTTCATTTCAAACTGCTTCAAACAACAAAGCGTGTGACAGAAAAGTGGTTAGGCCTGCGCAACTGTTTTATGTTCGTTTTATGTCCGTGTTTTATGTTATGTGTTGTGTTTATTATTTTACTTTATTTTAACTGTTTTGTTAAGCGCTTTGTTACAGCTGCCGCTGTTTTGAAAGCGCTAAAAATAAATCGGCTTGTATTGTATTGTATCACTGATGCTGAAGCGTGTATCAGCTCATTGGTTTCTGTGATTGTTACGGTAGGGATCGCCTTCAGTGCTGCATTCACACTTTCCATGAGACTTTCAGGTGGTACTTCACATAGCCGTTGTAATCGGTTTCTAGGTTGCCCAGCTTTCATTCTCGCCATGATCTTAGCTTTCAGGTCAGTTGCTGCCTCGCTCAGCATTTCATTCATTCGGGCTGGCCTCCCAATCTCATCATCTGCATTCATTGGGGCTTGCCTCCCAATCTCTGGTATGACCTCCTCCTCTGATCTGGCAGCCTGGGGCCCTTCACCATGGATTCTGCGTTGTACCTCATCAATCTCAAGTTGTGACAGCGGTTGCCGTTTGTGGATGTTGGAACACTGAGTTCCTAGTATTTTCGTGGTCAACCGTGACTGTGGGTTTCGAAGTAAACTTTCAGCCCACATTCTCTGCATGTAACCCCTCTGACTAGGGTTGCTTGAATAGTAGCATTCCAACAGAGCCATGTTATCGCATCTCGCCCATCTCCGCTTTGTTCCAGTAGCCCATTTTTCATCAAGTACCAGTCGCCCGGCCAAACAAGGTCTGTGTCAGGTGCTGAGGAACCAGAGCACCTTGGGGCAGAGATCCCCAAACTAGATGAGTGGTTGCAACAGATCGGATAACATCGGACATCTCAGTCCAGAAATGTGCAGTGCTGGGAACAGCAAAGATACTGCGCAGAACCCTCAAGCTTCCTGGCCTCTGGCAGAGGACCCGAGCTGAATGAGGGACGGACACCACCCGAGGGGGGGTGAGATGAGGATTATTTTTTATATATATATATATATACTAGCTGGTTCGCCGCCCTCCAGGCAGCTCATCAGCTAGTTCCTGCGGAAGGCTGGTAAGGTGGGCCTTCGGCCCACAAAAGTGTTGTTGCTTGGTTCAACTTTTTGTTCATCTTCATTGCTTATCGCGAAAATAAAGATGTTTAGCTCTACTAAATAACTAACAATTTTATTGCAATGCTTGTGGGTAGACAACATTTTTTCGCTAAGATGCCCGCGCGATCGTCGTGAGCCACTGCCTGAACGGCGCAGTGGCGGCGCGGTGAAGTAGGTACGTTTTGAAAAGGCACAGACGGAAGGACAGACCGCGTGCGGGACGACGCGCAATATATATATATATATAGATATATACATATATCTATATATATACACGCACACCTCCGTGAGCCGTCACCTTATCGTGGTGGAGGGGTTTGTGTGTCCCAATGATCCTAGGAGCTAAGTTGTCTGGGGTTTTATGCCCCTGGCAGGGTCACCCATGGCAAAACAGGTCCTAGGTGAGGGACCAGACGAAGCATGGCTCACAAGCCCCTTATGATAAATAAAATCAATGGCACTCAGTTTCCCTTGCCCGCCCGCGGGTCACCGGGGCCTCCCTCTGGAGCCAGGCCTGGAGGTGAGGCACATTGGCAAGCGCCTGTTGGCCGGGCCTACACCCATGGGGCCCGGCTGGGCTCAGCCCGAAGAGGCAACGTGGATCCCCCTTCTCATGGTCTCACCACCCATATGAAGGGTCAAGTGGGTCAGGTGCAATGTGAGCTGGGCGGCAGCCAAAGGCGGGGAGCCTGGCGGTCCGATCTTCGGCTGCATTCCATGTCTAGCTCTTGAGACATGGAATGTCATCTCTCTGGCAGGGAAGGAGCATATGCACCAAACAGCAGCTCAGCATACCCACCCTTTTTGGAGTCCTTGGAAGGTGTGCTGGAGAGTACTCCTGCTGGGGACTCCCTTGTTCTGCTGGGGGACGTCAATGCTCACGTGGGCAATGACAGTGAGACCTGGAAGGGCGTGATTGGGAGGAACGCCCCCCCTCCCACCCCCCGATCAGAACTCTCATGGTGTTTTGTTATTGGACTTCTGTGCTCGTCACGGATTGTCCATAACGAACACCTTGTTCAAACATAAGGTTGTCCATATGTGCACTTGGCAACAGGACACCCTAGGCCGCAGTTCGATGATCGACTTTGTGATTGTATCATCGGATTTGCGGCCACATGTTTTGGATCCTCGGGTGACGAGAGGGGCGGAGCTGTCAACTGATCACCACCTGGTGGTGAGTGGACTCCGCTGGTGGGGGAAGATGCCGGTCCATCCTGGCAGACCCAAACGTATTGTGAGGGTTTGTTGGGAGCATCTGGCGGAATCCCCTGTCAGAAGGAGTTTCAACTCCCACCTCCAGCAGAGCTTTTCCTATGTCCCCAGGGATGCGGGGGACATTGAGTCCGAATGGACCATGTTCCTTGCCTCTATTGTTGAGGCGGCCAATCTGAGTTGTGGCCGTAAGGTGGTTGGTGCCTGTCGTGGCGGCAACCCCCGTACTCACTGGTGGACACCAGCAGTAAGGGATGCCGTCATGGTGAAGGAGTCCTATCGAGCCTTTATGGCCTGTGGTACCCAAGAGGCAGCTGACGGGTATCGACTGGCCAAGTGGAACGCAGCTTCGGTGGTCGCCGAGGCAAAAACCCGAGCGTGGGAATAGTTCGGTGAGGCCATGGAAGCCGACTTCCAGACGGCTTCGAGGAAATTCTGGTCCACCGTCCGACGTCTCAGGAGGGGGAAGCAGTGCACCACTCACACTGTGTACAGTGGGGATGGGGCGCTGCTGACTTCGACTCGGGACGTTGTGAACCGGTGGGCAGAGTACTTCGAAGACCTCAACTCCACCAACACGTCGTCCTTGGTGGAAGCAGAGCCTGGGGACCCTGAGGTGGGCTCTCCTATCTCTGTGGTTGAAGTCACCGATGTGGTTAAAAAGCTCCTCAGTGGCAAGGCCCCAGCGGTGGATGAGATCCGCCTGGAGTTCCTCAAGGCTCTGGATGTTGTGGGGCTGTCCTGGTTGACACGCCTCTGCAGCATCGCGTGGTCAACAGGGAGAGTGCCTCTGGATTCGCAGACCAGGGTTGTAGTCGCTCTTTTGAAAAAGGGGAACTGGAGGGTGTGTTCCAACTACAGAGGGATCAAACTCCTCAGCCTCCCTGTTAAGGTCTATTCAGGGGTGCTGGAGAGGAGGGTCCGTCAGGAAGTCGAGCCTCAGATTGAGGAGGAGCAGTGTTGTTTTCGTCCCGGCCGTGGAACAGTGGACCAGATCTACACCCTTAGCAGGGTCCTCGAGGGTATGTGGGAATTCGCCCAACCAGTCTACATGTGTTTTGTGGACTTAGAGAAGGCGTTTGACCGTGTCCCTCGAGGAGTTCTGTGGGGGGTGCTTCGAGGGTATGGGGTACCGAATCCCCTGATACGGGCTGTTCGGTCACTATACCACCGATGTCAGAGTTTGGTTCGCATTGCCGGCAGTAAGTCGGAATCGTTTCCAGTGAGGGTAGGACTCCGCCAAGGCTGCCCTTTGTCGTCGATTCTGTTCATAACCTTGATGGACAGAATTTCTAGGAGCGGCCGAAGCGTTGAGGGGGTCCGTTATTGTGGCCTCAGTATTGCATCCCTGCTTTTTGCAAATGATGTGGTGCTGTTGGCTCCTTCAAACAGGGCTCTCCAACTCTCACTGGAGCGTTTCACAGCCGAGTGTGAAGCGGTTGGGATGAAGCTCAGCACCTCCAAATCTGAAACCATGGTCCTCAGTCGGAAAAGGGTGGAGTGGCCCCTCAGGGTCGGGGAGGAGATCTTGCCCCAAGTGGAGGAGTTCAAGTATCTTGGGGTCTTGTTCACGAGTGCGGGCAGGAGGGACCGGTAGATCGACAGGCGGATCGGTGCAGCGTCTGCTGTGATGCAGACCCCGAGGAAGACCCAAGACACGCTGGAGAGACTATGACACCCAGCTTACCTGGGAACGACTCGGGATCCCCCGGGGAGAGCTCGAAGAAGTAGCTAGGGAGAGGGAAGTCTGGGCTTCCCTGCTAAAGCTGTTGCCCCCGCGACCCGGCCCCGGATAAGCGGTAGAAGATGGATGGATGGATGGATGGAGTGTGAACGCCTTAAAACTATTGCAAAACCTCACTACAAATGACAATTTGACATTTTGGTTCAGATTTTAGCGACGATCAAGTTGACAAACTTGATTTGCTTTCGCAGACCACATGAAATTATGTGGCGGGCTGGATCTGGCCCCCAGGCCTTGATTTTGACACCTGTGATTTAAAGGTTCTCACATCACTCTGGTAAATACAGTCAAACCTCGGTTTTCGAGCGTGTCTGTTCTCGACCAAATCGGTTTTCAACCAAAAACCTCAAATTTTTTTTAATGCCTCAGATTATAACAAAAATTCGGTTCTCGACCAAACTGAGCGCCCTTGAATGCGCCACTTGACTTCTCTCGACTTCCTTACACGAGGAAGTGACGCCTCCGCTGTGAGCAGACGTGTTCAATAAAGATTTTGAAAAAAGAGCGTCCATTGTGAGCAGACGTGTTCAAAGATTTTTTTTAAAAAGAGCGTCCATTGTGCATCCGTTGAGCAGACATGTTCAAAGATGGAAAAAAAAAAAACAAGAGCATCAATTGGCTGTGCATTGTGATGAGACGTGTTCAATAAACTGCTTAACCCTCGTAGTGCACCGCTTGCGATAAATGTAAAATGATGTCTTTGAATCAAAGGCAAAGGCATTCAGAAAAACACGAGAGAGCTGAAACTTATGGAGGGGTTCTAAAATGGCCTAAATTTCATGACGTCACCGGCTGATAATTGTCAGGCATTGCAGCAATAATAAAAAAACGTTTTGATACCTTAATCTTCACAATTTACATATTTTGCACCATAGAGACCCATTATAATACATATTTTTGGATGCATCGTAAACCTAATGTGTAAACATGCATTTCACGCGATTTTTACGTCAATCGCTTTGTTTTCGCTTGGACAGACGTATGCATGCCACATTGTTGGGTTGAGGTCATTCCAATTGTGCAACTTTTAGGTGGCGCCAGAGGATCGCAAATGAGTTTGCCTTTTTGCAGGAGGCTTCAAACCAATGCATTTACATGAACACGTCTGGTCGGGATTGTTAGTAGGGCTTGGTTGGGACCTCCAGAAACAATTTTTTTTTCCTTCTGCAAAAAATAAAGAATAAAAAATCCCAAAGAACTAATAAAAATATATATATATATATGTATGGATAGCACAGATGCCTCTGAACATTTTGAATGTTTGAAAAAAAAAGAATGTTTTTATAACACAAAATACATCATTACAAAAATTGTAAAATGCGTAACTTCAGGCCTTTTTAATTTGGAGCACACAAGGGTTAAAAAAAGCAGACGTGTTTGTTAAGAGCCACGCAAATTGGACTGTTATTTCTGCATTGCACCAAAGAAAGCAAGTGGAAGTAGTAAAGCTTCTGAAAACAGAGGAAAATAGTGCGCAAACCTATTGAATTTAAGCAAGATTTGATCGTGAAATATGAATCAGGTGTGCATGTGTCTGTGTTGGCTCAGGAGTTCGGCATGCCGAAATCAGCAGCATCCTAAAAAAGAAAGACCATCATAAAGTCAGTGTTGTGGCTAAAGGATCTTGTGTGTTTAGTGAACAAAGGCCATAAATATTTGAGAGAGTGGAGAAACATTTGCTTATTTTCATAAATGAGAAACAGCTAGCAGGGGACAGTCTTAGCCAAGATACGATTTGTGGCAAAACAAAACAAAAAAATGTGTGGCTTTTCTGCTTGGCTCTCGACGAAGGCGGACGCTTTTTTGCACAGCTCCTGCCCTCTCCCCCACCCTCTCCTTGCTTGCCACTTAGTCTTTGTGCTGTCTTTGTCTAACTTTTCCTAGCCTCCTACCGTATTTTCATCCGAAGAACTAACCATGGAATTAGTTGGCTGGTCTCTCGATGTAATCGACAAAATTTTTTTGACGAAAAGAGCAGGCAGTGGGGAGCCTGCTCGCCCTCCGGGGACATTTGCTGCCGGATACGCCGGATCCATGGAGAAAGTGAAGACCGGTGTGCGTGGCAATACTTTCCGTGGAGGATGTGGAAGACATCTACATTATTGGCCTTTTGATAACAGGAATGCTGCTGTTTGGTTTGGCAGCTTTCTGTTCTATCGCAAAATTCAACCGACGGGAGCGGCTTTATTGAAAGTGAAGAAGCTGCCGGTCATTCTGGATGGTTTGGCGCGAATGTCCAACACTCAGACTCAAGCGGTGACTGAGCTCAAAGGCAATATTGATGCGGTTTTGGAGCGACTCCGCGCGATCGACAACATCATGGAGAAGTTGGAATCTGCGCTGCGGAAAGAGTTTTCGGATACGGCTAATCGGCGGCAGTGAAGAGATACATGCCACAGATTCAAGGCTGTCTGAAATTGTTGGTGGCCGTCCATCCAAAACAAACAACGCTATCTGGCCTTTCCTCTGGATGGAAGTGTACGCATGGAATCTAGGGCCCCCACCATCACCCCCCTCCTTCTCGGCCACGGACTGATAAGCCGGGACTGTCTTTATGATGAGCAGACCTCGACGAAGCAGCTATGACCTGTACACGCATACACATACACAACTGGACAACCACACGCGCATGAACATCCTTGTTATCACCGTCTTCATCGCTCCGATTCTTTTTTTCCCCCCGTGACCGCGGTTCGACATGTGAGCGCTCGTGTGTCCGTGCAGCTGGTCATTTTCGGCCGCGTCGCGGTCACCCCCCCCCTTCCCCTTCCCATTCATCCTTCCCCTTATTACATGTTATGTCTTGTGACTTGTTGTAACTGTCATATGCTTATTTATGTGCTAGGGTCTTTTTTTATCCTGGACTTAAATTATCCTCAGAAGAGGATAGTTCGAGCGTGTGTTTTTTTTCCTCTCCTTACCCAGCGTTTTCCTTTCTGAATTCTGATTGTAATTTCCCCATTGCGGGACAAATAAAGGATATCTTATGGAGGGTTGTTACCTCGTAACGTAGGATACGATTGCAGACAGAGCGTCCATAGTTATAGCCATTACTTTCGGGTTTATAAATTCAAGGTGTAAAAGAATGCAATCTACAATTGTCACGATGAGAGAGAGAGAGATTCAGAGATTTTCAATTTTTATGTTACAATGTCAATGTTTTTGTTAACATTGCTCAAAATAAAACATACAAAATGTTTGTAGTTTGTTGTTACTTGCTCTCTTATTACACATGTATACAGTTTATGGTGTAAAATAGTTTAAAAAATGTTTTAAAAAAAGTTGTTTTCTAGACTTGAATGCATTAATTTTTTTTACATTGATTCTAATGGGAAACTTGATGTCGGTTTTCGAACAGCCTTCTGGAATGGATTATGGTCGAAAACCGAGGTTTGACTCTTCTGGACCCTTGATCACATTTGGTGCATAAAAACCAGAACTGAAACAGGATGGGCCCATGTTTGGTCCTCATTCATTGCTGATAATTCAGGCACAATCATTTCAGTCTGAAGATTGACAACATTTTTTTCTTGCAGCCTTCCAAACATGTCATAGTGAGTGTATTGACCTATCAAAATTAATTTAACCCTTTCATGCACCCCGAAACCTGATCACATGATAAGCTGTCCACTCTAGTAACCACTGCCCCTGAAAGCGTTAACATGGGTTGTTATTTTATAAGAATCTATGGAAAGCAGAGTGACTAAGTAGTAATCTGGTGTTCTTAAGGTTCAACTTCACCCTGCGACAAATGGATGTATCCTGTGACGCCTACAATCATTTTCAACATTGCCTGTCCCAGCTTGAGGACCTGGAGGATGGACAGCGCAGCTACACAGTAGAACAGCTCCCTTGTACATTCCCACAGTTTCTTCAGTACGAACGCATTGATCATCTGGTAAGAAACACACTTGGCTTCTACCTTCTTCTAGCGTATGAGGCAGCTTTGCGGTGTTAAATGTCCAGACGTTGCAGCCATTGGACAGTACATTAATTAGGTGCTGTGAGGTTCAAGTTGCCATCTGGTGGTCGATGAATGGGACAGTAGTAGAGGAGATGTTCTGCAGTTTGGAGTTCTGGTCCACAGTCGCAGAATGGTGATTCGACGAGACCCCATCGGAACATGTTGTCATTGAAACGGCCTACCCTAGTTCTTAGGCGGTTGAGTCGTACCCAGACTTTCCGGGGTAGCGTTGAGCCAGGTGGGGGTTCGGTGTTGGGTTGGACCATGAACTGGTTGGGTCTTGCAGTTTTATCCCAACTACTTCTCCACATTTCCAGGATGTTAAAGTTGGAATCATGGAGTTCTGCAGCATGATGAGAAAAAGGGTGGCGAGATTTTAGCCTTTGGCGCTTTCCAGGTTGTACCTCGGCGATCAACTGGTTTAGGGCATGGATTTTGTCCAGCACAGCATGTTAAGCAAGGCAGTGGGTAGCTTTTTCTCTACGTAAGCTGGCTGGGGCAATGCCTGCCATAACTGGTAGGAACTCCGTGGGGGTGGGTCGCAGACATCCGGTGATTATCCTCAAGGCAACATCAATCTTCTTTGAATGGGTACTTCGGCACCACACTGGTGTTGCGTATTCAGCTGTGCTGTAAGTAAGCGCAAGAGCACTTGTACGGAGTGTGTGAGTGCTTCCGCCCCAGGATGAGCCAGCTAGGCGTTTCAGCAGATTGTTTCGAGCTGTTACTTTGCCCATCTTTAAAGCCCTCCTCAAAACTCACTTGTATTCTTTGGTGTTCAACTCAGCATGACTTAGATTTGTTCTTGATTTTACTTCTTGGTGCTTTCTACCGCCTTTATTACGGATTCGTCTTACTGTTTATTGTGTATGTTAAATCGCTCTATGTACAGCACTTTGTATGCAGCGATGGCTGTTTGAAAGTGCTCTATAAATACTGTTGACTTGACTTGACAAAGAGCATCTATGTGCTGTTCATATGTGAGCTGTCGGTCGAGCTTCACTCCTAGGTACGTGGGGGATGGGTTATGTGGGAGTGGAGTCCCATGCAGGTAGACAGTGAGTTGGCGCTTGGATTCCATGTTGTTTAGGTGGAAAGGTGTGGTGGTAGTCTTTGCCAAGCTCAATTTAAGTCTCCACGTTCTCAAGTATTCCGCTATCAATGCCATATTAGCAGTTAGTGATTCTTCCACCATGCACCAGCTTTTGTGGGAGTAGCTTGGTGCAAGATCGTCAGCATATCCATAATGATGAGACTTGGTTTTGGGCATATCGCTGATATAGATGTTAAAGAGCATAGACGAGAGGCATGATCCCTGTGGTACATTTCTCAAGCGGCGGGGTCGGCTGCGTTGTCCGTCGCTGGTCTTGAGCACAAAGCTTCGGTTTGCCAGAATATTGCTCAGGAAGCAAACTATTTGCTTGTCCGGAATCATCTGGAGAAGCTTCAGTATCAGGCCTTGATGCCATACAGTGTCATATGCTGCAGTTAGGTCAACCAAGATAACTCCAGCCTTATTTCCCTTCTCGAAGCTAACTTCAATAGTACTTGTCAGCTTGATTATTTGCTGGGTGGTAGAGTGTCCATGTCGGAAGCCAGCTTGTTCTTTAGGCAGCTGGGGGTCAACCACTGAGTCAAGTCTGGTCAGGAGAAGACGTTCCAAGATCTTACACGGAACACATAGCAGTGAGATAGGGGGCAAGCTCCTTGGGTCATTGGGATGTTTATGTGGTTTCAGCAGGGAAACCACAGTAGCTTTCCGCCAGATCTTCGGTATAGACTGGTGCTTCATACAGGCTGAGCGATATTTGCATAGCCAGTTCATGCATTTTGGGCCACAGTATTTCAAGAACTCAGATGGAATATTATCAGGGCCCTGGGCTTTGCCAGTCTTGATCTGTTTGATGACAGAGGTTAGCTCTTTGGTGGAAAAGGGAGCTGAGAGGAAGCTATCAACGCTTGGAGCATTCCATAATCTGGTGCATTCTTGTTTCACTCGGAGGTCATGGACTTTGTCTGCCTCTTTATACTTTCCATTAGCTAATAGCAGGTGTGCAATCGAGTTGGCAGTGACAGGGCAGCGTTTGGGTTGAGAGCACCGTCCTGTGAGGCGATTGAAGGTCTTCCAAGCTACTCTGCTGGAGTGAGTGAAGTCTATGCTTTGGACCGTGTCTTCCCAACGTTTCTTACGGTTCGTGTCGAGGCAATACACTAGGTCGGTGGAGGTCTTGGTTGCTTCTTCACTGGTTGTGGCAGACAGGAAGTCTTTGTAGTGGCTGTCACACTCCTCGTCCCATGTTGGTATGAGTTGGTGATGGTAACCGCGTGGGATTGTTCTTTTTGCGGCTTTTTATAGGGCTTTACAGAACGACATATAAGACGTATTCAGGTCTGCTGATGTTGGGTCTGGTAGGTGACAGATATTGTTATCAGCTAAGCGCCTGAATTTAGGCCAGTTGGCTTTTCGAAAGTTCCATCTCCTCACAGATTTGCTTGGAGTTGGCCTGATTGGATTAGCCGGGAGTATGAGTGATGGTCTATGCTGTGACTTGGGAAACGGACTGGGGATCAGCCGCTCTGGAATGGGTCCATTAATGTTGGCAGATGGCCAAGTCCGGGTTAGTTGTTGTGTTCCATCTTCTGGAGTGGAAGCTGTCCGGTTCTTTTGGATCGTAGAGCAGTTGCAAGCCAGCGGCCGAGGCCCAGCTTTCAAGTGTTTGACCATCTGGATTAGTGGTTTGGTAGCCCCATTTGGTGCTATGGGAATTGAAATCTCCGCTGTATATACAAGGAGAGGCAAAGCGAGAGGAGAGGCCTTGCAGTTTTGTGCTTTGTGGTTATACACATTTACTACGGTGGTGCCTCCAATTTCCGTTGCCGTCCATTCCACATTTCACTTTGTGATGAGTTGATCGGCTTCTAGGTGGCAGAGTTCTTCACAAAAGTGGCTATTCCATGTATGCTGCTGTTGGTGCAAGCAGCCAGGTTGTAACCGGAGATCTTGAGTTTGGAATGATCCAGTGAGTGGGTTTCTTGCAGGAGGATTGCTGTTGCATTGTGCTTTTCCATAAGGTGTTCTATGATTGCACATTTTGCTATAGTAAGGCCTTCCACATTTAGCTGCATTATTGTCACTCCGACCCATGTAACAGATGGATTTGCATGCCCTGATAGGGGCACGTGCTCTGGTCCGGTTCTTCTCACAGCTCTCCGAGGGTTTATCCTTTTACCACCCCGAAGGGGGTTGCTGTCTCTGATTGTTGACATTCACTCTACAGATTTGTAGATTACCAGGGCTCACCACGTGGTGGTTGTCAACGTGAACCCCGGCTTCTACCTAAGTAATTTACCACTATTCTGCTAGTTAAATCGAATAGTTCAATATAAGACCTAGAAAGATGCGGAGATACAGACCAAGGACTCAAGGCTGTCTGGAATTGTTGGCGGCCGTCCCTCCAAAACAAACAACGCTATCTGGCCTTTCCCCTGGATGGAAGTACGCATGGAGTCTAGTGGGCCCCCACCACCACCCCGCTCTTTCTCGGCCATGGACTGAGAAGCCGGGACTGTCTTCATGATGAGCAGACCTTGACGAAGAAGCTATGACCTCTACACGCATACACATACACAACTGGACAACCACACGCGCATAAATATCCTTGTTATCACCGTCTTCATCGCTCCGATTCTTTTTCCCCCGTAACGTGGTTCGATATGCGGAGCGCAACGGTGACCGTGCAGCTGGTCATTTCGGCCGCATCGCGGTTACCCCCCTCTTTGACTTGACCCAGCCCATTTCCAAGTTTGTTGAATGGATTCCTATCATCATTATGTTTCAATTTCAGGAGATATGGAAGGTGACTGCTAAGAGAGTTCCGTTTGACCAAGCCCAGTCCAATTCTGAGCAGGCTACATCTTGACATGCTGTTTTCATCACCACCATCAACCTATTTCCTGCCAATAACTTCTCAAATCTTCACGTTTCAGTTTCCTGTTGGGTATGTGTCTCTGAAAAGTGATTACAATAATTATAATACGGGTGTAGTTTGAGGGTTTGTAGTTCTGAACCAATTTTGCTCACATTCAAGTGCGCAATTCAAGCATTGGAGTAAAAGAAATGATTTTTTTTTATTGTTTTATATTTATGGATTAGAAGTGTTCTTCAACATATAGTTATTAGGGGTTTTCACACGCAACATTTGTCCGGCTGCCCCAGTAGAACGTTCACACGTGCAAAGTTATTCCGATGTCGCCCCTGAAAACCGCTTAAACCGGAGCATATTTAACCACGCACGCTCAAGGAGGTGGTTTAAAAATTTGCTCCGGAACAAATGCTCGTTTGCGGGGGGAGTTGCCTCGCTACACATGAGAAGAGTTGATTACATACGGCTAGAATGCGTTACTTTCGTGCTCTGTTGTACTTCCGTCATCTTTCCTTTTGTAAGAGACGGTTTGTGTAGTTTGTTCCTCTGTTGTGTGTTCACAACACCCCCATAGAATTTATTTTGTAATTTCCTCTCTTGATTTCTGTTTGCTTTTCTGAGTGTCATTGAAGTCATCGTTGATTTACATTTTCGGGGGCGGTCATTGAACACCTCTCGAAGGCACGGAGACCGAGAAGGAGAAGGACGTGCTTGAGTTGTGTATGTTTTAAAAAGAACCAACACGACATCGTTTTGCACCGCTGCAGAAACTGCCGTGTGAACGCAAGTGGGGCTGCACCGGGGTTAACACGCTTCTCTTTAGTCAGCGGCTTTGTACGTGTGAACGCGCCACAAAATTTGCTCCGGTGTAAGATATATCGCAATAGAATACATCGGTGCAGCACCGAAGCAAATTTGTGCCGTGTGAACACCCCTATTGTAATTATGACGTTTCTACTGCGAGTTTGCATCGGCTACTGAGAGAAATATGTGTGCTTTCTGAAGTACAAATTGTGTCGTCGCAACGGAACTCGTAATTCAAGGCTCCCATGTAAATTGCAACTTGAAAAAAATGACAGAAACCATTTTATGTTATGTGTTGTGTTTATTATTTTACTTTATGTTAACTGTTTTGTTAAGCGCTTTGTTACAGCTGCCACTGTTGTGAAAGCGCTATATAAATCAGCATGTATTGTATTGTATTGTATTGTATTGTATTTGATGTCTGGGTGGATAGATAAACAAAAATTGAATATTTTAGACAGGGAAAGTTAAAAACTGTTGAGCAAGGGTGAATCCGCTTAAAATTGGGGGTGTAACTGTTCAGAATTAACAAAACACACTCAAACTCATGTTAATGAGTAGCAGGTGTGTGTGTGTTTATTCTCATGTAACACAAGTTAATGAATTAATGAATCACAAATTAATGTGATTTATTAATTTGAAAAACAGCCAAATCTTCAGTTATAGAACAGTCTGCACACACCTCTGCAATACTGGCTCCGTTGTTTATTTTTACTTCCCCTTTCTGAAATGCTGACTTATTAATGGTGGAAATTATTTCTATTCTCCTTCCACCGAGCATTTAAACAGGGTTATGTGTATACTTTTTAGATCCACTCTAATGACAGCAATAGTACTTTCAAACTATTCATTTTAGAACAGAATCAATTTTACTAGACGATTGTACAAGCACACTTATATTTACAAGCTTGAGTGATATTACCACAAACACTATTTGGGGTCTTCAGAAATTGAAACAGAATTGTTTCTGACAGGGTATTATTTGGGCAGCATGGAGTAAATACAGAATTTTATGATCTCTGAATTAAACGTGTTCTGTTCTTTTTAGTCAAAGAATGAAATGTGGGGCAAGACATTTTGGGAAATGGATTCCTTTTCAGACTTGGGTGTTTGTCAGGTTTTAATCAGACCCTGAAAACCATCTTTAAAAAACATCAGAGAGACAAAGAGGCAAGCAGAGTTGTCTTTCTTGCGAGGAGTGTGTGCTGAGACGTCTCAGTTCACAATCTCGAAACAGCTCTGCAGCTAACCAGGATGTGTAAACTCTTACCGTCCCTGGACAGCTCTAAAAAAACATGCCTGTCTCCTTTCTTTTATCCCGCCTGGATTACTTAAATGCACTTTACTTTGGAGTCAGCCAATCCTCCATGAAGCATCTCCAGTTGGTCCAGAATGCCGCTGCTCACCTCTTTACTGGTACTTGTCAGAGGGAGCACATAACTCCTACTCTGGCATCCCTTCACTGGCTCCCTTTACATTTTTTGAATTATTTTTAAGATTCTATTATTTTTTTTAAATCTTTAAATGGTCTCGCTCCACCTTACCTCTCTGAGCTCATCCGCCCCTATGGACCTGCCCAGTGCCACATGATTGCGGACCAGACATCATCAGA
The DNA here is from genome assembly GCF_025434085.1 of Hippocampus zosterae. NCBI lineage: Eukaryota > Metazoa > Chordata > Actinopteri > Syngnathiformes > Syngnathidae > Hippocampus > Hippocampus zosterae. The sequence goes on from NC_067467.1 coordinate 15,923,034, forward strand.
GGTACCAAGAACTAAACGGAGGCTCAGAGGGGATAGAGCCTTTTCCGTTGCTGGTCCCTCTCTTTGGAATGACCTCCTACTGAACATTCGGCAAGTCCCCTCCCTCTCTGCCCATCTTTAAAACTCGCCTCAAAACTCATTTTTATTCTTTGGCTTTTGACTCATCATGACTCACTTGATTTTAGATTTACCGGTACTCTTTTTGTGCTTTCTACTGTCTTTATTAATTTGGTTTATTGTTTATTATTGCATAAATGACATTTGCTCCATGTACAGCACTTTGTATACAGCAGTGTTTTAAAGTGCTCTCTATATACAGCTGAGTTGAGTTTATGAAAGATGTCCCTGACACACAATCTTCTAAAGAGGTGTGGGGAGTGTTCAGAACAACAATGAATTCTCCAAGTGGGGCATTCAATCATAACACCCAATGCATTCCTGAGGTGATTAGAAGGTTCACGCAGGAGGTCGGTGCCCCGTGATAGCAGATGTTGACGTACCACAGATGGGACGTCCTGGGGTTGATGTTCACGAAAGGTTGTGAACACCATTTGAGGGTGTTAACTTTAAGGCTGTGAACAGGAACCTACTGGTTTCTCCCAAACCAACAAACCACGCATAGTAAACGTATCTCATCGTAAATTGTTTTTGCAAGGTCACACTCCTGAACAAATATTTTGTGATTTCAATAAGAGTAAATATGGGATCATCTATGTACCGCATTTTCGGGCACACCAAAAAGTCTTCAATTTTCTTAAAAAAGCTCACAGAGCACCTTAAAATCCGGTGCGTCTTTTGTATGGTCATTACAGTAATACGTCGACTCCAAGATGGCTCATTCCTGGAGACATGCTTCCAATGTTATAACTTGCTGTTGGTTCAGTGAACTGTGTCGCTGCTTTATTAAATAAGTATATGTTGAAGCTCCGAAAAAAGGAGAGCTCTGGTGTTAATTTTCTCAACAAATACAGGTACGTCTTTGTCTATGTCCGTGCTTTCTTCCGTTCGACTCGAGAGGCGTTAAAGACCGCCACCAAAAAACGTATACTAACGATTACTTGAATGAAACTCCAAAAATTGAAAATAATACATCCAAACTGAAAAGCAAGTCAGGATATAACAAAATAAATACTCTCCCCCCTACAGAATTTATATTGCGATTTCATCATTTGTGAATACACAACAAAGGAATAAGTAAGTAACTACGACTGACATCTTGTTGTGTTATTTGGACTTCAAGATGGCGCCGCGAGACTGGCTGCCTTTCCAGCAGCTCCTATTTATTTTGTTCTTCTACTTCTTCCTCTCATACCTTTGCTGCTGTGAAATGGGAATTTCTCCATTGTGAGACTATTAAAGGTTTTCTTATTTTATCTTATCTGATTGTACTCTTGGAGCTACGATAAAGGAAATGCCAATGAGTTTTTCGGAGGCGGTCATGAACGCCTCTCAAGTTGACCGGAAGAAAAGAAGGGAAGGAGACGGACAAAGACACACCTGAGCTTGTTGAAAAAATGAGAGCTGTGGTTGTGGATTTATTTTTCTAAACGTAGACTTTATTAATGGTTTTCACAGTCTCAGCAAGTCCAGGTACGTCTTTGTCTGTCTCTGTGCTTTCTTCTGTTCCACTCGAGAAGCGTTCAAGGCCGCCTACGAAAAACGTAAATTAATTCTTACTCTTAAGAAACCATGAATAAACTCTTATGAAATCCAGCGAGGAAATCACAAAATAAATTCTGTAGGGGGATATAGAATTTATTTTGTGATTTCCTCACTTGATTTTCTGTTTTAATGCATTATTTTCGATTTTCGTAGTTTCATTTAAGTACAGTAATAGTTAATTTACATTTTTCAGAGGTGGTCATTAACGGCTCTCAAGTTGAACGGATGCCTCTCGAGTTGAATGGAAGGAGTGTAGCACCATCTAGTAGACGCATTGTAGATTCCGCCTTTTAGTGCGAGGCGTCTAATGTATGAAAAAAATTACAAACTAGCCATTCATTGAAGGTGTGCCTCATAATCCAGTGTGTCTTTTTGTGTGGAAAATACGGTACATATATTCTAACTGGTATCAATTACCTCCAGCTTTCCTCTCGTTTCTTCCCAAGATCTAACCATGAAATTGGTTAGCTGGTTGACATTTTCTTGATGAGGAGAACTGGAAGAAGGGAACCTTCCTATCCCCAAGGTACATTTGCTGTTGGGTTCACCCCGGATTCCTTGAAGAAATCGAAGATGGTGTGCCTCTCTGTTCTGTCCATTGAAGACGTTGACGACATCTACGATATTGGAATGATGACAACAAGTGTCAAGCAATTTCCCAATTTATCACAAATTTCAGAAGACCGAAGGATCTCTATTGGAAGTGAACAAGCTTACCAGTCTTTTTGGACGGTGTGGTACGAGCAATCAACATTCGGACTCAGGCAACAAGTTAGGTCAATTGCGACTCTTGAAACATTGCGCAAGGTGTGAAAAAATGTGAAGATTTTGGCGAGCTATCTTGAAGTATTGATTGTGAATCCGCTGAATTGATACACCCCGGGAGTCTCAGTAAACACTAGCTGACCAAAATTATTGTCGGTGTGTTCTCAAAACAATCCTTACCTGGACTTTCTCATTGATGTGATGTTGCCGGGCACTTATCCCTTTCTCCCTCATTCTCCTGTGCTTCATGTTTCCCGATTGGACCAGCCAAGGCTGTCTCCTCATTAGGGTGACGTGCGGAGAACTGAAACCGAACGCTTCTCCTCGTTCCCTCATGGTACCAGAATTGAGTCTCCTGTCTCCTCCTTGTGTTTTATTCCTGAATGTCAAATTGGACCAACCTGACAATCCCTCTTCATCCTTCATCTTCCCTCTTCAGCCCTCCTAGGCGTCCCTCCTCAACCAACATCACCCTATTGTTTGTATTTCTCCATTTTCATTTTAACACCCCCCGCCCTCCAGTAAAGAATATTGAAACACCCCCTGGAATTCCTGTCTCTTCCTACCTGTGCTCTGCTGTGCACACCATCTTGTCTATAGTTATCTCCTTAAACGAATCAGTCCTATTGCCTCCCCAACACTAAAGAGCATGAAAAAATAAATTATTTATTAAATTTGACAAAGTAATCATTTTACCAAAGTGAGATCCTGACAAGCACCAAATCCGGAAGTGTGACTTCACTTCAAGACAATAATGGGGCTCACGCTGGAAGGTGTACAAACCCAGTCAGAAATCTATTCAAAAAGCAAAGTTTCAAACTTCAATGAGGGGATCCTCAACGCCCGGACATGGAGTAAAGACGAAACCCATCGAGATTGGAAGAACTGTAAGCTATACAGCTGTACAGCACTTTGTATGTGCCGTGGCTGTTTGAAAGTGCTCTATAAATACAGTTGACTTGACTTGCACAGATGTGAAACTCAAAACAGAGGTCTTCTAAGTGCTTGTAACAAAGAATGCTCGCTGACACCAGTGTGAAATTAATTTGCTTTGCGAGAATAAAACTGTATCGTTCCAATTTTCTGAGCCATTAATATGCCCTATTTTTTTTTGCCTGAATGTGAACATCGCCACACACGCTGAGATATTTGGCAAAATAGCATGATAACAACAGCAAAGAGCAGTTAAAGAGACAAAGCAAAGAGACAGCACCAAAAATGCATTACAATAGCCGACTGGCGACATGGCATTCTGTTTATGACATCACTCACCTGAGATTGCTGAACAAGAGCATTTTCATTCTTAAGCACGTTGCTATGGGTCAAAGTATGTTCATACATTTGGGAGGGTTGCATTTAAAAAAACTAAAGTATGATCAAAATACTTTGTCTTACTCAAAAGATGGTTGGCCGAGGTTACGGTACTTTACACCTGACCGTTGAGCTTACCTCGGTATGCTTTTTCAAGTTTGAGAATGAATTTGTGAAATCCATTCGCCGGTGGCACTTTGGTTCAGTTTGCAAAGTTTGCAGCGGATTCAGAATGAGGTCTTTTTCAAAAACACCAATGACCAGGGATATGGGATGGTCGGCTGTTTTTTCTGACCATGAACGTCCTCGCTGCTGGTTTACTCGATTGGGACAAAGCGATACGTTTGCACTAGTTTGAGTGGGCCATGTTGTCATGTGCGGGTGCAATGCATCATGTACAAACTAAAAAGTCCAGTCCTCGAGAGCTCCTATCCAAATGTATTTTATGTCTCCCTCCTCCAACACGTCTGATTCAAATGATAAGCTCATCAGCAATCTTTGCAGAAGCTTGAAAACGATCCTGATCATTTGAATCAGATGTGTTGGAGGTGGCCGGCATCTAAAACAGGGTCCATCGGGGCTGTCCGAGGACTGGACTTGGTCAGCCCTGTAATAGGATGTCGAAATGGTATATCTTTAAAATTCTCATCCAACCACAATCAAAATCACTCAATCTATCATACTGTGATTTATCCAGAGTGGTGGTTTCTGAGCAATGAGTAACTGAAACGAACACAATCCAGAATGAAATAGTTCTGAGGCTTTTTTTCTGTGTAAGGATTCTAAAGTATATATATTGGTGTAAAAATATCAGATATACATGCACAGAATGTCTACTTAAGTCAAGTCACGTAAAACTTGATTCGCAACATACAGCACAGATGAAATTTCCTCCCTCTCAACCAGACAAGACAACAAGAGGAGCCGCTGCGGGTGCCCGCGTCGCCATCAAAAGAACAATTAACACAAAATAATACAACACAACACAGACAGTCGTGCAATCTTAAACAATTTTCCTACATACACTTTGTTGTTTGAAGCAGTTATAGATGAAAAAGGAGCTAATCAAAGTGTCCTTTTCACCAATGTATCAAGACGTTATTGATTTGTTAAGAATTTTTGCTTAACAAACAGTGCTGAATGGTGTTTAATAAACACACTGTTGAAACTCGCTGTTTCACTCTTGTTGATTCCACCCTATTAATACCTCAAAATAAGTAGATCAAATAAAATAACATACCAAATATATTGAATTAGTTGCAAATTTTCATTTTACTTGCAGATCTGAATGAAGATTAACTGCATTCTTTTTAAAAAAAAAAACAATTTACTATTATTAACCCTTTTGGATGAATAAGGTACAATTTTGCGGCCGTCCTCAACCCTGCATGAAAATTGGAGTTTGCAATTCTCTTTCTTTATTATTTAAAAATTAAATTATTTAAATGCTAGTCGCTGATAGTGTAGTGCTACCCTTTGTGTACGGCCAGCGTGGGGTCGGTTCCTACGTAGCCCCTAAGGCAGGCATGTCCAAAGTCCGGCCCGCGGTCGAATTTCATCCGGCCCTCGGCCCCTGTCATAAAATCAGTGCCGTCTGGCCCGCAGGTTGGACGCAATGGAACACGTGTTGCATTGACTGAGGTCTCGTAGACTGATGAGTGATGTTTCATAGAGTACTGCTTCCCTCTAGTGGCTAAATGAGTAATAGCATTCACTAAATGAGTAATAGCATTTAGACACTAGAGGGCATCACTCACGAGTTAAGAAGACATCACTCCGTGTTTATATTGACTGATATGTCATATTTCAAATGATCCTTGTAGTTGTGGATATGTGTATTGCTTGTTCATTTCCCTGTTGTTCGAGTCAAAGGTTTTGTGACTATTGAAAAGTCATGGTGATACATTTTATGTTTCAAATCAATCAATTTGCACTCAGGAGACTTCTGTTTAAGAAAAAGTCAAGTGAATAAGCAGTTGCATGTGATATACCTGTTTCAAATGAACCAAAAGAAATTCTTAAGATTGTTGAAATTAAAATAAAAATGGAAATGTGAAACAGACTGAACAACAATATTGTTCAACACATTTTAGTAAGCCAATGTAAAGAATGTCTGCCAAGGTCGGCCCCCCGACATTTTACCACATAAAATCTGCCCCCCTTGGCAAAAAGTTTGGACACCCCTGCCCTAAGGGGACATGGAAGGGGAAAAAAAACTGTGAGATCTCGCAATCTTTATCTTTTCATGCGCGTTGATCTTCTTCCGGGTCAGCTTGGCGAATGTTGACTGTCGTGCGCGGCTAATTTGAGAGACGACACGACTTCGGAGGAGGAGAGAATCACTTGCGCAGCCTCCAAACTCCTTGGCTTACTCGCAGTTGGAGGGTTCCCCCCGAATGGTGGGACAAATCAAGGAACCAATCCCTGCACCCCGAACGGGGTGCCCTTACGGCCGTTTTTTTTTTTCGGCTAACCGCCCCCTGAACCTGGCAGGGTGGCGGGCGGACCTTTTGCTCCAGGCGGGGGACATAGAGACAAATCCGGGGCCCACACAGACACTCTCACGCGCGCAACAAACACACACACAACAAACTGGACATGCGACATTTGCACACAACAGATTACAAGAAGACAGACATCCTTCAGATGCAACCACCACACACCACACTGGGTACACAAACATTGCACAAACATAAACACTAGACAATACAACATAACATGGAAATGCAGACTACATCCCAAAACACCACCACGAACAACAACACCTCGTAGGACACCAACAGGCAGCAGAGCACAAACAGACCAAAACAACACACTCGCCTCACCAACACTACCCTCAAACGCAACACGGACAGACAACTCCAACAGAGACACAACAAACACAAGACCACCCCCCCAAACCTGGACCTGCAATAGCTGCAATAGAATCATCACACGCAGACAAACCTCACTCAGATGCAACTCAACACACCCACACTGGATACACAGACATTGCTCCGGCATCACCACCCGCCAATACACGAACACGTGGACATGCAGAACACACACGCAAACAACAAACACCCCAACACCACAACCCCCGAACAACCCACAAAGAACAACACCCACCAACAAAAACAACAAACACACACTGACCATACTACAAATAAACATCAACGGCATCCAAAACAAGAAAACAGAACTAGAAGAACTCGCCTTACAACAGCACGCAGACATCATCACCACACAAGAAACCAAACTAGAAAAACAACACAACACACCTCGTCTCACCAACTACACCAGCATTAGGAAAGACAGAGAACACAAGGGAGGAGGAGGACTGCTCACATACATTCACAAATCAGTCACATTCACTCCCATGAACATCCCCAACAACATCAACACCAACACTACAGAAATTCAAACCGTAAAGATTCACATAACCAACCACAAAAGACTACACATATGCAACATGTATATACCCCCCAGAGATACCACCCGACCAGACCACGCCACAGAAGACACAGACATCACCAACACCTTCCAATACATAAACTCGCTGAACAACACCGTTCTAACCGCAGACATCAACGCTCACTCAACACAATGGCACTCTCCCTACGACGACCACAGAGGCACCCACATTGCAGACATACTACAGAACTCCCAACAACTCACTCTAAACACAAACACACCCACCAGAAAACCTACAAACATCAACCAACAACCAACATCACCGGACATCACAACAGCCAGCAACAGCATCACAAACAGAACAACATGGACCACAATACACGCACTCAGTTCAGACCACCTTCCTATCAAAATCACACACAACACGCGTGCTCCTTTCCGCCTACAACAACACCTTCAAACTTACACAAATTACAGGAAAGCAGACTGGGAAGGATACACCTCTGAAATAGAATCAGCACTGGAGAACATAACCATACCTGACAACATCCACACAGCCAACACCATGCTCACAAACCTCATACTTACAGCAGACAAACACCACATACCCCACGGAAAAATGAAAAGCAAATCACTTCTCCTACCACAACACATCAGAACACTCATCAGCCAAAGAAACGATATCAGACAACAAAACCACCAAGATCCACGCATCACAGACCTAAACAAAGAAATAGACACACAAATCCAAAAACACAAACAAGAGCTATGGAAAGAACACTTAACGGATGCATGGAACCACAGACACAAACAATACATACTCTGGAACACAGTAACAAGACTATCAAACAAAGAATAAAAAGCACCAGAAAACACCACAATACAGTTCGGACAACACACGGCAATATCCAACAAACAGAAAGCACGAGCATTCAACAAACAATTCACCAACATAATACAACACAAAACCAACAGAACATACAGACAACTACAACGCAAAATACGAAAACTCAACACCACGCCCATAACCATCACAGAACAACAAGTCAAACAAGCACTACAACGCTCCAAAAACAACAACTCCACAGGCCCAGACAACATAAACATCAGACATCTGAAACACCTAGGCCCCAAAGCAATAACACTACTCACACACACTTACAACACATCACTCAACACCAACACCATCCCCGCAATATGGACGACTGCAAAAATAATCCCAATACCAAAACCCAACAAAAACCACGCACTCGGCCCATCTTACAGACCAATAGCACTACTCAGCCCAATAGCCAAAACAATAGAAAAGGTAATACTACCCTTCATTACCAACAACACTCAACTACCCTCTCACCAACACGGCTTCCGAAAACAACACTCCACAACCACAGCACTACACCACATACACAACATCATAGCCACAGGTTTCAATCAACAAAAACCACCACAACGAACAGTTGCCATAGCCCTAGACATGTCCAAAGCCTTTGACGCGGTAAACCTACACACACTCACAAACAAACTCAACAACACTAACACCCCAAACATCATCATCAAATACATCTTCAACTACATAAGGGGACGCAGACAATACACTCAATACCGGGGGGAAACATCAGAACATAGAAACACGAAAACGGGGGTACCACAGGGGGGAGTACTTTCACCAACACTATTCAACATATACATGGCAGACTTACCACAACCACCTCCAAATGTACACACAGTTACATATGCAGACGACATCACCATTCTATCCACACGTCAAACCACAACAGGCACAACAACAAGTACAAAAATATCTCCACGACATATACAACTGGACAAAACAGAACCAACTCACACTCAACGCAGACAAAACCACCACCACTCTGTTCACACCGGATCCGGCAGAATACAGCAACAGGCTCACTTTACAAATAGATAACACCACCCTACCCACAGTCCGCGAACCCAAAATACTGGGATTAACATGGGACCCCAAACTCACCTTCTCAAAACACACACAACACACTCTAACCCGCGCCAAGCAATCAAACAAAATACTTAAAGCCTTAACAACCACTCACTGGGGAAAATCCAAAGAAACTACACTCACCACATACAAAGCAACCACACTCACACGCCTCGAATACGCAAACACTATATGGTCACCAACACTATCGGACACAAACAAGACAAAACTCCAGACCACACAGAACACAGCACTCAGAATAGCAACAGGATGCACACAAGACACAAACATACAACACTTGCATGAGGAAACAAAAACTCTCCCACTGAACACCCATCTAAAACTACACGCATCGCAAATCAGACAAAAAGCCCAACACCCAACCCACCCACTACACCCACTCACTCAACAACCACCACCACCCAGACAAAAGAAACAAACAATCTTCCACAACAACTACACACACAACAAAGACACAGCACCACAGGACACCAACAACGACACCATAAAACAGAACATGAAAGACATACACACCCACTTTGTACAAACACACTTGGACACCAGACAACACAACAAAGTAATACATGCACCAGCACCAGAAATAGACCCATCAGAGCAAGACCTACCACACAGAACCAGACAACTCCTAGCACAACTCCGAACCAACAAATCACCAGCCCTCCACTCCTACCTACACAACATTACACCGGACACACACCCAACACCACTCTGTGCGCTATGCGGCACGCAAGTGCACGACACACAACACCTGTTCACCTGCACAAACATACCCACCACACTGACTCCGGAGGACCTCTGGCGAAACCCAAGCGGAGTGGCGGCCCTGCTCGCCCGCTGGGCGGAGGAGGGGGGTCTGGGGATCCGGGAGACGGAGTGAGGGCCCGGTCCCCCAATGTCGGGGCACGGGTGGGGTCGACAACAACAACAACAACATCACTTGCGCGGCTCATTTGAGAGACACTACCTCGGGTGTTAATCATGGAGGAGGACTTGGAACAAACGTTTGTAGAAACAAACGTTGCATTGTTTGCCGTTTTTATAGTTACTGTATATAGAAATAACTTGCATTTGGTGTTATATTACAGTAATATACAGTTCTGGGGTTTTATATACAAAAAGGCCAAATAAGTTATACATAACCATTGGATGGTTGTTTCAACAGCTATACTGTATTATTTAGGTCCATGCTTCTATCATTAAAAGAATTTATTTTGTTCAATAAACTTACTCTTCATTCACAATGTTTTTCTGTCCACACATGAATGTTGACGGTTAATATACTTGTGTGCAACGGTGAATGGTTTAATAACATTTTACAGATATTTCCTAATGGCTGTGAGGCACGTCGGCAGAGGTGCAGGATTCGAATCTGGTTCCGGCCTTCCTGTGTGGAGTCTCCGGCTTCACCGCATCCTCCCACATTCCAAAAACATGCGGGGCAGGTTAATGGAACACTCCAAATAATTGTCCGTGATTGTGAGGGCAGATGGTTGTTCATCTGTCTGCACTGCGATTTGCTGGCAACCTGTTCAGGGTGTCCCCCCCCCCCCTACTGCCCAACAACTGCTGGGACAGGCTGCACAGCATATCTCGTGACCCTTGTGAGGATAAAGCGGATCAGAAAAAGTGTGGAGATGTTTTCTATCAATATTAACAATAAGACAGCCATCCACTTTTGACCCACATATCCTCCAGGGTCACGGGACATGCTGGAGCCATGGCACTGTTGTTTAAAATAAATGTTTCAGAAAGGGCAAGTCCGTGTACTTCCAGCCCACTGCTGAAAAGAGTGCAATCTGGAGAAGTCAAAAAACAACTGGTTTATGGAGCAAATTTGAAGCTTCATTTTCCCAAAATTGCATCAGTACATACTGTATGTCAAATAGACTTCAGTAATTCCTCTCTCAACTTAACATACAAGTCACTTGCATCCAATGGATCTGATGGCGCATGCCATTCATTTTCCTCCATAAGCAAACAACACAATTCAAATAGTTTCATCACAAGGAAAATTGCCTTTTGTAGTGCACTCTTCCATACATGTAGTGACCTCTTCCGTTCCAACAGGTTTTAATTGATCCTCGGCACTGTGCATCGCAGGGAATGAATACATGACGACTGGTCGACCTGAAGCTGTATCATGTGCACCATGATACAGCTTCAATCTTCAATCTTGGTCTTCTTTTGTGTGCGTTCCACGTGTTCACAACTTCATCCAGCTCATCCTGAACACAAAGCAGCATAGTTAAGTCTTATATTTTCATTCGTCCAAAAACAATTTGTCCAGAAAAATTATTCTACCTGCACAAGATTAAGAAAACGGAACCGGATAAGACTTTTATCCAGAAAATCTCCTGAAAAGTGGCCATCATCTTGAAGAGTTTGAAATAAATTAATCCAAAACTGTGCACTCTGTTTGCGAAGGGTGGACCACCACCCTTCAATACGCTGATTGGCTGTACTTCTTCCGTAAAGGAAACTTTTCTCCGCAGCAAAATTGTCTGAGTGGTTTCTACGCAAAAACATCTGCATCTGTTCAACACAAACATTTTCTGTGCCCCTGTCTGCACGGATCCTCTCTGGACACCCACCAATGCGTGAAACTGTTTTTATAAAATAACTTGCAACCACCTTAGGGTCACTGTATGTGGTATAGGCTTCCGCCCATAACACATACCGGCTAAAGCCATCAATACAGCCATTGATGCCAATCCCGTAGGGCTTTAATTTGTCATAGCCATCCAGGTGCCAAAGAGCATTTGGCCCCCGACAGTTGTATTGGCGCCTTCTTAGGCGTCGTGCTCTTCTTACTCCCACACCTACAGGGTCAACAAATTGTATAATTTGTTTTATTGTATCTTGTGACACAACAAATCCTTTTTGAATGGCACGCAGATGAAGCCACCAATAACCTTGCATCTGTCCACTAGTCATGATCTCGTGCTGGACAAAAGCCAACACGTCTCCCAGGTCTGACTGGTTCTTTCTTCGAAAAAGACCAAGTCTTTTGCATATCCTTTTCAGAGTCCGAATACTTAAAATAGTTTCAGCATTATGTGCTAAAATTGCAAGTATTTCCTTATTGCTAAATCCAAGTCTAAAACATAGCTTGATCATGTCATCCAAATCTGGATTTCCAGCCACTGTTTGAGTTGCATCCTCCATCAGTCACTTTATCTGCACAAGAAGAGAGACAACAATTACAATCTGACAAACAACGGTGGACATTTTGAAAACATGACTGCATGACCGTATGCTTGTTAAAGTTTTTTAATAATGTTCTCGCTCATGGTACCGTGTTAGTTCAAACTCAAGTATACTCATATTCAGTAAATAGTCTAAAAGTAAATAGAGGTGGGTGTGCACAAATTTCCTACGACACGACCGCGTGATCAGTGTTGTTCAGTTCACGGCAATTAGGCTGCAACGATGCTCCAGACGGCCACTGTCATCCACACAAAGGGGTTCGATGTCGAGAGTGGTGTTGTTTTTAACAAGGTTATGTGGCGTCACAGGAACGTACCCATTTAAATTGGTTACGTTCTACTTATTCACGAATGTAAACTGGGTGCATCCATTCATGACATTCGGACTAGCAACGGAGCTACAAGCTTCATGGAGCACGTTAACTCCAAATGAAACAAACACGACGCACTGTTTACTCACCCTCTGCTCCACCAAAAGTGAAAGGATGTCCTCCGACACTCCTCGGCCACGCAAAAAGTCGCTGGGTGATGACATGATGTACTTTCTTTCAAGTCACGCCACACGCTGACGGTCCCCCCACAATTCATAGCTCCACGAACGTCACAAAGTCAGAATTCTGAGATTAAAGTCAGAATTCTGACTTTAAAGTGAGAATTCTGAGATTAAAGTCAGAATCTTGTCAACCTTATTTTTTCTTTCTTCATTGGCCCTAATCCTCTTCCGTTTCTTTCCCTACTGTTAGTTTTCTGTTTTGTAAATATGCTACTGTAGTGCAAACCGTTTGATTCTTTTGAGAAGTAAAAGCATTACATAAATGTTATTATTATTAATCATAGTAGTAATTGGTCATGCAGACCTCCAAATACAGAGAGAAACTAACTTGGCGGGGAAAGTGAAGCTAGCATTTCTATCTACTCTACCTGTATTGTTGATGTTCTTAGTTCTTACAATAATGACTTTATGTAACACAATTTAAAAAAATACATCACTGTTAGTAAACGTGCTGCTGCTTCCTGATGTATTATTATTATTATTATATTATGTAATATTGAATACAAATAATGATGACTGCTCTGTACCATCACTCATGTTACATTTGTTAGAAATTATTAATTAAATCAAAATTTCAAGTATTCATTTTCACAATTTATCTTTGCAGGTTGACATGGCAGTAATCATGCATCTGGCATAGTTAACCACGTGAAGGGCAGTCTGCAATTGTTTTCCATTTGTGTACTGTGCATTATTACAATGCAATCGATTCCATGTTAATTCTCCATTCCTTCCATTTTCTGCACCACTTATTCTCATGATGGTTTCAGGCAAGATGGGAGTTTTCAGTTTTACCCAAAGGTCTGAAGTTTTATATTCCATTTAAAATGTTGAGATTGATGTTTGTAAGAATTTGTCAAGGTGAATAAAATTTGTTCCAAATCATTAAGTTTTTTTAAACACAAGAAACCACCTGCTGACAAAAGTGAGGAGTGACAATTACGTAGTCGTCATTTACAGGCAGGTGAAAATTCAATTGGGATGATGTACAATTATGCAGGAATACTCCTCAGCATCCACATTGGTTAAGTATTTGTGGATAAAGTCAGTAACCAAGAAAGAATGTTTATTTACACCAATAATGCTTTGACAAACAACCATTTTATATTGTAGATCAAATGTGTTGTCCTTATACAGGTAGAAAAACGGCAGATAAAAAATGCTTTTAATTATGATGGCTATATATTATTTGTAAACAAAAGTGTTTCAATTATCCTTTGAAGGTGAAGTGATAAAAGAAATGACAATGGTCAAATTCAGGCTTCAGTAAATAAGATAAGATATCCTTTATTTGTCCCAAACTGGGGAAATTTACAGCCTCCAGCAGCAAGAATGTAGGTAGAAAGAAGAAAAAAAACAACAAACACCGTTCAATTAAGTGCAATATAAACACAAAATGGATAAATCGCAGTGCTATTTACAATTGTCTTTCACATCATTTCATTATTATTATTGTTGTTATTTTTATTCAGCAGCCTGACGGCAGTCGGTAGGAACGAGCGTCGGTATCTCTCCTAAATGTTACTAATGTAAATGTTACTTCTCACACCAGTTGAGGGAGCCGTAATATAGTTTGGTCCAAACACCAAGCAAAACATAGATGGCTGTCATTTATAAAGTGTATGCAGAAAATTGGTGAAGATTGCACGGCTGTCTGTCCTATGTGTTGTGTTATTTTGACTTCAAAATGGCGCCGCGAGAGTGGCTGCCTTTCCAGCAGCTCCTATATTTTGTATATTTTATATTCTTCCTTTCATAAATTTGCTGCTGTGAATTGGGAATTTCTCCATTGCAAGACTAATAAAGGTGTTCTTAGCTTATCTTAAAGAGTAGCGTTGAGGGCCTCTCTGAGGTGTAAATACAAGTTCACAGCCTGAAATGGCTCTTTTGGTGGCATTAGATCGGACTGGGCCATTAAAAAAGCACACAATGCAAATACATCTGGATCACAAGGCATGATTAAACGAAAGACACACTGGCTTTTGCACAGTTGAACTTGTTCATTGTCAACTGGGGAGAGGAGGAAGTCCCTTGTAACATAAAGTTCAGGTAACGTATACATCACGTTGGGCCGACCACTGGGGACATTCATGTTCTTTGAGGGCCTGATGAGATGGCTGTTCCAAACTAGGGCCGTGTCATCCAACTCATCCTGTTGAAAATAATATACAGACAGATTAAGAGTTGCAGTCATATCAGCTTTTATGACCAAGAAATTTTAGCATGAAGCTGCTTTTTTTGTCTCACTCCTCCCCTCTCATGTGTACCACATCTCACCACTCCCCACTTTTCCTTCACCTTCACCACACACCATTATCTTCTTGGGTGTCTCTGTCCACTTTCCCATCAACTCACTCTCACATACAAAAATACACATTTAATTAATGAGTCTATCAGAATGTATGAACTCACCTGAATAAGTCCCATGCAACAAAATTGTAGGATGTTTTTGTCCAGAAATCCACCATCAAAGAAGCCATTGTCTCTGAGGTCTGTGAAGAGGGATAACCAGAACTCCATGCACTGGCTGCAAAGAAACCGCCACCAATATTAAATTCTTTGATTGGCGGTGCTGGCTCCATCCAAGTAACTGTCAAGAGTGCTGCCTGGCGGTATTGGCACCAGGAAATGCTGAAAGCCTTTAACGTGACCATTTTCAGTCCCAAGATCAGCTCGAACGATTCGAGGACAACCCCCCAAACGGTGCACAACGTCGATGTAGTAACCCCCAATCAACTTCGGGTCACTACTTGTTATGTAGGCATTGAGACACATTATTTTCCTTGAAAACCCATCAATAGCCCCATTGATACAAATTCCAAATGGTTTCAGTAAAATTTGGCCCTTTGGAGAAGTAGTTTCGCCGTCTCAGACGTCTTGCTTGCCGTAACGACACTCCTCTCGGATCCAACTCTTTCAGGACCAGACGAACGTCCTCTTTCCTGACAAGAAGTCTATATTCTCTGCACTTACTGTACATCCACCTGTAACCGTGTAGTTGTCCGGAATGCTGCAATTGGTTGCGAATGAAGTCAACCAAGACTGCCAAGTCATTGAACGTTTTCTGACGAAATAGTCCTCTTTGGTTCAGCACTCGCTTCAAATGTCTTTCACTTATTTGGAAACCGTACTTAACATCCAGAACATATTTAATGTCTTTGTATTTCAAGCCAATTTCAAAGTAAAATTCTATTAAACTCACGAACGGTTGAACACGCTCCATAACTGTTGTCTGCGCTTACACGTATGATGACCCGGAAGCACGTCAACGACCATTAAAAATAAATAAAGTATTGTGAGATCTCGCAAAGTTTTTTGTCCCCTTAGGGCAGGGGTGCTCAAACTTTTTGGATCGAAGATCTACTTTTCGATCAACTAACCACCCTGGATCTACCCTTACCGGAACGCGCACGCACGCACACACACACGCACGCGCGCGCCTTGATGAGAAACAGCCTGAAACTGAGACATGCGACGCACTTTTGCAGCTTGTTAACTATCGTAGCTCACACGTACCGTTTTAAAGTGCTTCCCTGGGCCCTCCTAGATTACTATTCTTTGCTCATGCCCTCGGTGAATTGTACACGAAGCAAACTCTGAATGAGAATAATGACGATAAAAGAAAGTGCAACCGTTCTGATCACAAGCTGCAATTGCAGACTGCTGACTTCAAGCTGAGAGCTAACAACTTCCGGTGACGCAATCACGCGCCACCATAAATTCAAGATTTACCTGCTTTATTTTATTTTTAAATATTTTTGGGGTAAAAATGAGACTGATAAGATGATTAGGGTGCAGTGTACATTAACACAAAAAAATATATTATTAACATGGTTGTTTGTTTTTTTTCTCCTCGGATCTACTTGGGACCTGTCTTAGATCTACCGGTAGATCAGGATCTACTTAATGATCTCCCCTGCCTTAGGGGCTGCGTAGGTTCCCACTTAGTGACAGTGTGGATGTGGGCGTAAATGGTTGTCTCCATGTGCCACCTGCACTCCTCCCTGCGTTCCTGGCCAGGACAAGTGGTGTTGAAAATGGATGGATGTTTAAGCTCTAAGTTCCTGAAGGTTAAACATGTCATTTACCGGACGTTATTATAAAAACTGTATTTTTTTTCTTCCATTTTTGTTCTACAAAGGCTAGATCACTGAAGTTACCAATAGCCAGGAATGGCCCATTTAAAATTACTCGAGCACCCCCAAAAGTCTCCTGTCATTTACAGTCGAAATCGCTGAAAAGTGGCTTGAGAATGTGCTGACCACTAGAGGGCCATACGGATGGAAAATGGGTCTGCAGCCAATCATACGCGGGTCGACTAGGGTGGGGGTGGGGGGTACAATTCTGCATGGGGGAAAACGTATCTCGGCACCATAGAACGCAATCATCAAACCGCATTTGAAACGGCGTAATCGAACGGAACTATTTCTCCAGACTAGCTGGCACCGGAGACGCACAAGTTTGTCAGCCCGACCACCAGGAGGTAACCACAAAGACGAGAAACAAGAAGCTCCTTCTTCCCGAAGCGACCAGCGCGGCTGCTGACGAGACTGCGCGCTGCAGTCGAGCCCTCTGCACCAGACGCTCAACCCCCGATCCAAACGTCCGATCAGCGGTGAGTGTTTGAACCGTGCATGCGCCGTTGGCTTCTGCGGCGACGCGGTGCTGCAGCAGCTCGCCGTGTGCGTCACGCCTCCGAGTCGAGGTTGAGGAGGTGACTGCAACGTCCATGTCAGAAGTACAGCAGATGATGAGCAGCCTGCAGGATAACGGTAACCTATTGCAAGAACCTTGGCAACTGACCGATATTCTCTAATCATTCATAACAGCTCATGTGTGAGCCAGTCAGATCCAGTTGGAACCAGATTTTAATGAGGACCACTTCGGAATAGTTACCCAAAAAATAGAAACTCTTGAAAACAAGTTATAAAGGCATTAATCATCACACACTTTATGTGTGTGTGTGTGTGTGTGTGTATTTATATATTTATTAATGTGTGTGTGTGTGTGTGTATACTGTATATATTGTATACAGTACTGTGACATCTTTGCAAAACCATGAAGAGGGAGCAGTCTATCAGCTCTGCTGTTTGGTAACGCCACACTGCAGCCAGGATTACACAACAGTACACTTGTCAATGCACTTTCAGGTCACAGGACTGCCCACTGATTTGATTGGCCCAGGCCAAAAGAGTAATATGCTACTGTACTGTGTGTAAAATCCTGAGTCCGTAGTGTGGTCTATTGCGACCTGATATATTTACATTTGGGTCTTTTTTTTCATTGAATGATTGCTCACTTTTAAAACAATGTTCTTTTTTTATTATAATGTCTACATCCAGTTCTGAATGTTGATGAAACACAAATTTGTCATCCATTTGGGCGAGTAATGTGGATAGGTGCAGTTTGCCATTGGCAGGTTATCTCACTTAACACTGCTGAATAACTGGAGCAAGCAAAATAAACATGGCAGCTGTAGGATTGTTGTGGGAATTTGTACTCAGTCAATCATTTTCTAGAGTACTGATTTCTTTTACAAAGGTGAAGGTACTTTCTTTATCACGCCTATACAATGTACAGCGAAATTTGTACATTGCAAAATGTGGGGGTGTAAAAAGAGTTAGGGAGAGAGCCATGTCTTAGTGTATAGATTAACCTGAACCAACCTAAAAGTGCACTATAATTTGATGTCAACAACATCAAGTATGTAAATAATTTACACACCACAAAGTTCCAAACATTGATTAATCCTTTTTTCCTGTGGTTTGAAGTAACATTAAACTCAGTCTTGCAATCGCAAACTGCTTCTCCTCTTGTGCTTCTAACTGATCACAGTTCATAGCTCAAGAGGAAATGATATTCCAGCAATATTTTCAACAGTAAACAAAATATATACATGCCCGCTTTGTGAATCGAATCAATTTTTGGAGAAAGTCAAACGTGTTACGTTTGTCTTCATCTGGGGATTATTGTGAGTCTTAAACGTAGATGGCCAAAACGTGCCTAATTCAAATTAAACTACACTAATAAACTAACCACCAGAGGATGTTTAAACTGCATAAATTAAAAATAAAGTAGCCTATTTCACAGATGTAGTGCTTTTTATATGATGACAATGATATTGATATTTTAATATGGCGATATTGCCATTATCATTACATCTCTATTAATTACTGTGTTGTTAGCACCAAGCCATGTGATTTATTTGCTCTCCAACAGGATTCCCTTTGTGCATGAGAAATTGTGTTCTATATTCAGTGCAAAAGCGTGGACAATGGATGCTTCGGGATAGAAAGCTCAGAAAAAAATATGTTTGCTCAAGTTCAAAGTCTGAAGTGCAATTTTATGTACAAAAAAAACAGAAGGCTTTCACTTCAAAAACACCTCAAACATTAGAATCAAAATGCACTTTGACTTCGCACTCCCACCTCCAATATTTAATCAGGCATCTCTGAATTCGTCTCATCCTCGATTTTATAACTCTGGCTTAATCCAGTTCCAACTTGCTGTGTGCCATCACTCAGATTATGTTTTTGGCACTAGCGTGACACCCACATATCATAATGATAAAATAATAATAATAATAATACATTTTATTTATAAGCGCCTTTCAAGACACCCAAGGACACTTTACAATAACAAAAAACACACAACAAAAATCAACTCGGTAACTCAATTTAAATCGCAACAGCAAGCAACCTTTTTGGCTTGCTTCCATTTCAGATTTTATTGGATCAAATTGCTTTCTTCTCCTTTTCATCTTTAGTGCGCGATTGTATTGTTTTAGTGATCAGCTTGTATCTTTAGCTTTAAAAGGTGTTAAAGAATGTTTCTGATATTATTCCCTCATCCTACAGCTCTTATTTTTTTCCCGCGCCACACATCAAAAACATTGCTCTTCCCAAGCATACGAAGATGCAGTCTTGTGTAACACTCTCTAAACCAGTTTCATCCAGTTCACGAGGTGTTGCCAAGTAACCGGCTGTGTGATGTGTGCGATAATCGGGGTGTCCACCGTGTGAAAGCAGAAAGCTGGAGTTTTCCCCTATTTTCTGGCCAGTATTACATAAGGATCCCAGGGATAAGAAACAACACACACACACACACACGCACACGCACACGCACACGCACACACACACACACACACACACACACACACACACACACACACACACACACACACACACACACTCTTTTCTCATCTGTTTTATTTCGATTTTTAAATATAAACCAGCTTTTCCTTGTTCATCTCAGTGTCACAGTGCAGTTGACACTTGGAGCTCCGCACACCCTTGTCTAATCCATACTGCATATTGTTCACAGTTTACAAATAAAACACAAATCGAGTCAAACCCACATGAGAGAAAGCAGGCTTTGTAGACTTCAAAAATGCACGACAAAGTTCATCGTACAAAGACAAATGGGGAAATAATATAAATACATTCCATGGCAGGCATACAGGATATGATATTCTCAATGACCTGTTTGAAATGGGGTCTGATTGACCTCACTTTTTCCTCACACTGTCATTATTCCTCAGCGCAACCTGAAAAAATGACTTTTTTTTTTCCAGTGGCATAGAAGCATATCACGTGTCGTTAACCAGAGTTCCTGTTTTCACACGTCAAGCATGGAATGTCAACATTGGTCAAGTGACTGAATTTAGATATTGTTGGACTGGGCAGGTTTACCGCTTGCCAAATTGAATCCATATATGTTCATGCCCTTCCCTCCCTCTCCCATCTTCTCCTACCATCAGGTGACCTGGTTGGAGAAGATAAGATAAAGGCAGCCGCTGCCTCTCTCAGATTTTGTCTGACTCCTGTCATGGCATACTCTGTGATCAGTCGTCGTCTTGCGCTGACCCTCAACACAAACCTACGACTCACTACTTCAGGTAAAATGAGACAAACCAAAAATTAAATGTCATGTTGTCACAGAAGTCCTATTCTCTATGAAATTAATATTTCATCGAAAATATACCTGTATTATATTGACAGTGAACTATATTCAGCTAACAACATTGATGGAAGGTCAATTTTAGGTCAAGAATTTTAGCCTCTCCTCCAGGGCTGTTCAAACTCAATCCTGGAAGGGCCGCTGTCCTACCAGTTTTTCATCTCTCCCAGCTGCAACACACGAGATAATTTGAAACATTCGATTCAAATCATCAGGTGTTTTGCAGCTGAGAGAGATGGAATACAGGCAGGACAGAGGCCGTCCAGGCCCGGAGGTGCACATGTCTACTCTGTGACACAAAATAAGACCAAAATTACAAATACTGATGGCATTTATATCAAATTTTAACCCTTTGTCAGGAAAGAATCATGATTTTTATTTTTTTATTTTTAGCCCAAGTAATGAAGAAATAATCATGAAACATTTCAAGGAAATGTTTCCTACTGATAATTATTGGAACTTAATAACAATATTAATAACAATGATGATGATGATGTACGCTAATATTTGACAAATTTTTGAGATTTTTGACTGTCCAAATATTTCAGTAAGTGCTCTCAGAATTAGATACATTGGATTTTTGACGAGTCTCAGCGTGGACACAATGAAAGTGGTTGAAGAGGTTATGTAATGAGTTTGACTCACCTATGTAGAATGGAGGACTGCAAAAGATCAACAATGTGTAGGAGAAAATGTTTGTTGGTCCCAAATATATTTACCTTTTGAAAGAGTTGGACCATGGACTGTATGTGAATAGGAAAACTCCGGAACAGTTGTATAAGACAATATTGCTAAGTACTATGCTGAAGCAAAACCAACCGGTGTTTTCAGTTAGGTAAACATTCTCGAAGATGAGGCATCCGTTGATTAACTACTTCAGCAATATTTTTTACAATATTTTTCACACCAGTTGTTCTGAATAATGATGTGAAAATCCAACTCCAATAACTGATATGCAGTAAAGCAGGGGTGAACTTGAAATTGCAAAAATGAACACTGTGGCGGTATTTTTTTTTAATTAATAAAATGAATATTACCTTTCTTAAACTGCTACTGCCATACGCTAGCTTCTGTTCGAACAGTGACTCATTTTTGTCAGTTATAAAAAAAAAAAAGCCCTCTGCTTGGGGAAGGGCCTCGGTGACAAAAGGGCTGTTCACACGGCAAGATTTGGTCCGGTGCTGCGCCAGGGCTGCCCCAGTAGAGCGTTCACACGTGCAAATTAGCTCCGGCATAGTGCAGAAAAGAGTTTATACCGGACCAAATTTGACCCACCTCAGGGAGGTGGGTCAAATATTTGCTCCGGAGCAAATGCTCGTTTGCGAAGCAGCACCGGTGTAAATTTGCACGTGTGAACGCAACAAGGTTAAATTTGCTCCAGAGAAAATGCTTGTGAAGAGTACGTATGGCAAGAATGCGTTGCTTTCGTGCTCTGTCGGACTTCCGTAATATGTTTGTTTCATAACGACACAAGACTTGGCTAGTAAAATCTTTCCTTTTGTAGGAGACTGGACTGTCTCGGAGTTGTTTGTTCCTTTGTTGTTTGTTCACAACCCCCCGCCCCCATAGAATTTATTTTGTGATTTCCTCTCTTGATTTTCTGTTTGGCGCATTAGTGTTTGCTTTTCTGAGTGTCATTGAAGTCATCGTTCATTTACGTTTTCTTCGGCGGTCACTCTCGAGCAGAAGGCACGGAGACCGAGAAGGAGAAGGACGTGCCGGTCCAGTAGTCGCTTGAGTTGTGTATATACAGTACGTTTTAAAAAGAACCAACACGACAGCTCGTTTGTTTTCTGTCGTTTTGCTCCGCTGCAGAAACTGCCGTGTGAACGCAAGTGGGCAGCGGCTTTGTACGTGTGAACGCTCCACACAATTTGCTGTGGTGCAAAATATATCGGTGCAGCGCCGGAGCAAATGTGTGCATTCATAAGACCTTACAAGTAAACATTAAAACTCAACACTCACATTGTTGACGGATTAGATCAGATTAAATTAGATTACATTAGATTAAACACACAAAATATTTTGTATGTTGAATTTGTGTAATGGACATCTTGGACAAATATCTTCTCTTACATTAAGATATCCTTTATTTGTCCCGCAATAGGGAAATTACAATCAGACTTCAGAAAGGAAAAACGCCGGGTAGGGAGAGGGGAAAAAAAACACGCTCGAACTATCCTCTTCTGAAGATAATTTAAGTCCAGGATAAAAAAAAGACCCTAGCACATAAATAAGCATATGACAGTTACAACAAGTCACAAGACATAACATGTGATAAGGGGGAGGATGAATGGGAAGGGGGGGAGGGGGGGGGGGGGCTCTGCAGATCGAACCACGTCACGGGGGAAAAATAATCGGAGCGATGAAGATGGTGATAACAAGGATGTGTATGCGCGTGTGGTTGTCCAGTTGTGTATGTGTATGCGTGTACAGGTCATAGCTGCTTCGTCGAGGTCTGCTCATCATGAAGACAGTCCCGGCTTATCAGTCCATGGCCGAGTAGGAGGGGGGTGATGGTGGGGGCCCTAGATTCCATGCGTACTTCCATCCAGGGGAAAGGCCAGATAGCGTTGTTTGTTTTGGAGGGACGGCCGCCAACAATTTCAGACAGCCTTGAGTCCGTGGTCTGTATCTCTTCACTGGCGCCGATCAGCCCGAATCCGAAAACTATTTCCGCAGCGCGGATTCCAACTTCTCCATGTTGTTGTCGATCACGCGGAGTCGCTCCAAAACCGCAACAAAACAGTGTTTCGTTTTCTTAATCCACTTTTGCTCGTGAAACATGGCCAATTTCCACCTTGTGGTACAAATAAAGATTACAGTAGGTAATCACATCATATAAATATACAGTACATTATATAATTATAATACATTTAACCTCATAGTTACCTTATGTGGTGAGATAGTAATTCATTTCGTGTCTCATGTTGCTGTGTAACATTATTTGAGATTATTTTCTCTCCAGACACTTATTAACTTGCCTGTTATTTTGCTGTTCAACGTTGGTTAACTCTCCACAATAAAGTGATTCCAGCCAGACCCATTTGACAAGTGTACTGTATCACCAAAGCACTTACCGGTCTTTGTTTTTTTTTTTTTTGCATCGACAGGTCTGTTATGATAGCTTAGCAATTAGCATGGCTTCTATGTCCTCGTTTTGTGACGATATTAGCCAGAAGTGGTGCTTATTCGCTGCAACGTAAGTGATGATGAGGGAATGGTGCTTTGTTGACACTGGAACTTAAATCCCGGATATGTTTAATCTGGCAAGAATGAGGTGGTGCTCAGTGATTTCCATCACAAAAAAGGAAAATGTGTAACATTTGATAGCCCTGCTGAATATCAAAGTTTGACCAGTTAGCCAAACTGTTATTTTCAACTTTTTAAAAATATTCATGTCAACTTTTTCAACCAATAATAAGAACATTCTGGTATGCTAAAAGAGAGTGAGGGTCAACTTTCATCTAACCAGCATGCTTTTTTTCTGATAAATCTATAAAGTTTCTATCAATCCTTTAAAATCGCTTTAAAATGTAAGATATTATCCGTTTTTGAAGTTGTTCTATGTGTTTTCAGGATGCCGATATGCAAGCAAAGCAGCAGCAAAGGCCCAGTTGGACTTTGACTATGATGGACCTTCCATGAAAACTGAAGTTCCTGGGCCAAGATCCCAGGTAAGGCATGTGCACATAAACTTGCATAGCTAAATTTGCAGAAACCAGTGGATAGATGGCAATATAATACATAGTGTATGTGTAATATATAATAATATGACCATCACTCTCTTTTATTTCCATCTTTAGGAACTGACAAAACAGCTGGGAGAAATTCAGGTAAATTAA
Organism: Hippocampus zosterae; assembly: GCF_025434085.1. Lineage (NCBI taxonomy): Eukaryota > Metazoa > Chordata > Actinopteri > Syngnathiformes > Syngnathidae > Hippocampus > Hippocampus zosterae. The sequence goes on from NC_067467.1 coordinate 15,947,703, forward strand.
GGTGTGTGTTTGTGCTCATGTGTGTGCATGCATGCACATGTGTTGTGGTCCGCAAGGTACAGTTTTTCATTCAAGCAGCAACACCATTAAAATTCCTGGCATATTAGGAGTTAAACACATGCTAGTGCCCATCAGTAAAGACAAGTTGTCTGTTCATGTCCTGTTCTAAAAAATAGCTCACTGCGGAGGTGATCAGTTGAAAATTTTTTAAAAGGTTCATAGAAATATAGTGTTGCATATTGATATGTAACTTTTTCCCACCGTGTCAAATCATTGTGAAAAATTACTGTCAGAAGTCACGAACAACGATCAATGCTTTAACCTACATGAATATAGTAAATGTTTAACATAGAGGTATCATTCTAATTCATTTGAGCAAATTTGTTTTTTCAGAAGTGTGGATGAAACTGCTAGCCCTTTGCATTAATCAGTCCCCGAAATAGCTCTCAGTTTCAAGGTTTGTGACCCCTGGTCTACACACTCCTTCACAAATCTGAGATTTTTGTGACATTAAAAAAATAATAAAGAAGAGACACCAGGATAAATCAAGTGGAACTTCAAGTTTCGAATAAACCTTTTTACAAACTTTTCAAGTTATGTACACAATTTTGAAAATATGTCTCATAGTTGCAAACTTGTTTCATTATGCAAACTGTCCCTGCGCTTCTTGCACTCTTTAAAGTTAGGAAAATACCAAATGAAATATGTTTTATGTGACAAGTAATTAAACAAAATACATTAATGAAAGCAAGAAAAAATAATCTGCGATGGGCTGGCAACCGGTTGAGGGTGTCCCCCACCTACTGTCCCAAGACAGCTGGGATAGGCTCCAGCATGCCCAGTGACCCTTGTGAAAATAAAGCAGATCATAAAATGGATGGATGGATCAATGAAAAAAATAATATCTACATTGTAAATTTCACAAAGTAATCGTTTTCACAAAGTGAGATCCTGGCGAACAAAAAAACGGGATATGTGATGTCATTTCAAGGACAACAAAAGCAGGGCTCGATATGGAAAATGTACAAACCCTGTCAGAAATCGATTCGGAAAGCAACGTTTCAAACTTAGATGATCGGATCCAGGTGTTTGAAGAGTTGGAAGAAGAGGACATTGTTGGCAAGATATATATGTATGTTGGACCATACATGTATGAGCCAGATGGTCAGAATGTAGAAAATGTTGTGCCCGAACGGCTGGAAATGGAAACCATTCAAAGATTGGAAGAACAGTAAGCTATATGAGCTGCGATTATTAGCCTAGCATTATTGTTTTCAATTTGATACTGTGCCATGCTTTAAATTGCTTACAATGAGATTCCCTACTTGGTTCATGTACCGGTATTCCCGCAAGCACTGAGAGCATGCGTGGGTTGGTGTACTACATTGTCATTGCTCAGGTAGTTCTGTTGTGTCCCAGACAAGTCCGCGCATTATATTGGCAGCATTGTTGGTTGAACCCCATTATAGAGGATTCCATTCATCGTCGTCTGATTGTTTTTGTTCAGGATTCCAACCATGTACACCAGGGGTGTCCTTAGTCGGTCCTCAAGGGCCGCTGTCCTGCCTGTTTTCCAGCTGTCCAAGGAGCAACACACCTGATTCAAATCATCAGGATCGTTCTAATGCTGCTTCATAGCTGGCTGATGAGCTGATCATCTGAATCAGGTGTGTTGCAGGCGGGAGAGCTGGAAAACGGGCAGGACAGTGGCCCTCCAGGCCCACAGCTGGACATGTCTGATGTACACATATCATATTTTGAATCGCATATTATCGTAAACAACAGCCAGTTATTGATTAATTATTTATTAATTAATTAATTAGTGAGTAAATAATACTTATTAATTAATTAATTAATTAATTATTACCACACCGGCCTTCTTGCAAACCCTTGAGAAAGCAGAGGTCTTCGAAGTGCTTTGAACAAAAAGCGCTCGTTGAATTTCATTCGAACAAAACCATGTCGATCCAATTTTCTGGTCCATTTACTTTTCTTTTCTTTTCTTTTGGCCACTCAAACAGCTGTTTACCTGAATGTGAACAGTACTTCGCCACACAGCGCTGAGGCATTTCGCCGAATAACTCGATAACAATGGTGAAGAGCAGTTAACGGAACAATCAACAATGCATTACAATGTCTGACTGGTGACTTAGCATTCTGTAAATGACGTCACTTCCCGGTGATTACCGAAAAAAATAATTTTCTTGCCAAGCACGTTATTATAATATATAATGTAATAAATTCCTCATATATATAGTATATCAGAAAGAAGGAACATGAGAAACTCGAGAAAACCAAGGGCTCAGAGAGGAGCTAGAGAGAGCCTGGAAGGTAAAGGTGACAGTCGTGCCTGTGGTGGTCGGAGCACTCGGGGCAGTGACCCCCAAACTAGATGAGTGGTTGCAACAGAGGTGCACCATTCATCACTGTATCTTTAGTGTTCTTTTGCTGATGAGCAGTGTTTTGTTTGCACCAGACATCCCTTTTGGAATTATGGCCAAAACTTGGTTTCATTGGACACTAGCACATTTTCCACACATGTGAGATTTCACTGGAAAATAAATATAGCGTCTTGTCACCCCAGTTACACAGCCCAGAAAAATAATGAAGAAGAGAAATACTTGTCACGTGGCAGTATACAGCCAGTGCTTGCCAGAAATTTCTGCAGTTCCTTCGATGTTGCGCACAGCTTTCTTGGCAGCCTCCCTGATCTGTTATCTTCTCTGGTTTTCATTAATTTTGGAAACACATCCAGTTCTTGGCACTGCCGATCTTTTGCCTTACTTTCTCCACGTGGTGAAGACTGCCAAGATATATTTATTCATTCATTCATTCATTCATGCATTTCATGAAAAAAATGAAAGATATATTTCATTCCTTGGAAATTGTATTGTATACTTCTCCTGACTAATACCTTTGAACAAGGACGCTGTCAAAGCTGTCATTAACATACCGGTAATTTTGAATGTGATGGTTTAATGGTGAGCACAGCTCCATCCCCAGTAATAACAGGATGTTCACAGTTATGTCACCAGTTTATCTTAGTTTTTTAAAATTGGTTGTCAAATATTTATTCGGCATCAAGTTATCCCTTTTTTTCAAATGTGTTTTTTTCTGCCTATTTTTTTATATTTCACTAAACCTTGACATTTGAAGAGGGGTGTGTCGGTTTTTATAGCCACTTCATGCGTGTGTATATGAGTGTCTGGGGCGAAATGGCATCTTCAATTGTATCTGCCCAGTGAACTAGTTAAATACAGCCTGTGGCGCAAATGTTGTTCCTGTTGTTAGACCGTGACACTTTGTCCTCTTTTCCTTTTGCAGTGCTGTTGCACATGTGATCTGTGTATCATTTCATAAGCAAATTATTGAAAGTTTTATTTGCTAAATGTTTTGGATGTGAAGCAGTCTCATTTACATGTGACATATTGACATTACAAGGTGGATTTACCTCTCCGTGAGCCGTCACCTTACCGTGGTGGAGGGGTTTGTGTGTCCCAATGATCCTAGGAGCTAAGTTGTCTGGGGCTTTATGCCCCTGGCAGGGTCACCCATGGCAAACAGGTCCTAGGTGAGGGACCAGACAAAGCACGGCTCACAAAGCCCCTTATGAAAAATAAAATCGATCCTACTCAGTTTCCCTTGTCCGGACGCGGGTCACCGGGGCCCCCCTCTGGAGCCAGGCCTGGAGGTGGGGCTCGTTGGCGAGCGCCTGGTGGCCGGGCCTACACCCATGGGGCCCGGCCGGGCTCAGCCCGAAGAGGCAACGTGGGTCCCCCTTCTCATGGTCTCACTACCCGTGCGAGCTGGGCGGCAGCCAAAGGCGGGGACCCTGGCGGTCCGATCCTCGGCTGCAGAAGCTAGCTCTTGGGACATGGAATGTCACCTCTCTGGCAGGGAAGGAGCCCAAACTGGTGTGTGAGGCAGAGAAGTTCCGACTGGATATAGTCGGACTTGCCTCCACACACAGCCTAGGTTCTGGTACCAGTCCTCTCGAGAGGGGTTGGACTCTCTTTCACTCTGGAGTTGCTCACGGTGAGAGGCGCAGAGCAGGTGTGGGCATACTCATTGCCCCCCGGCTCAGTGCCTGTACATTGGGGTTCACACCGGTGGACGAGAGGGTTGCATCCCTCCGCCTGCGGGTGGGGGGACGGGTCCTGACTGTTGTTTGTGCATATGCACCAAACAGCAGCTCAGCATACCCACCCTTTTTGGAGTCCTTGGAGGGTGTGCTGGAGAGTACTCCTGCTGGGGACTCCCTTGTTCTGCTGGGGGACTTCAATGCTCACGTGGGCAATGACAGTGAGACCTGGAGGGGCGTGATTGGGAGGAACCACCCCCCCCCCCCCCCCCCGATCAGAACCCGAGTGGTGTTTTGTTATTGGACTTCTGTGCTCGTCACGGATTGTCCATAACGAACACCTTGTTCAAGCATAAGGGTGTCCATGTGTGCACTTGGCACCAGGACACCCTAGGCCGCAATTCGATGATCGACTTTGTAGTTGTATCATCGGATTTGCAGCCGCATGTTCTGGACACTCGGGTGAAGAGAGGGGCGGAGCTGTCAACTGATCACCACCTGGTGGTGAGTAGGCTCCGATGGTGGGGGAAGATGCCGGTCCGTCCTGGCAGACCCAAACGTATTGTGAGGGTTTGTTGGGAGCGTCTGGCGGAATCCCCTGTCAGAAGGAGTTTCAACTCCTACCTCCGACAGAGCTTTTCCCATGTTCCGGGGGAGACGGGGGACATTGAGTCCGAGTGGACCATGTTCCGTGCCTCTATAGCTGAGGCGGCCAATCTGAGTTGTGGCCGTAAGGTGGTTGGTGCCTGTCGTGGCGGCAACCCTCGTACTCGCTGGTGGACACCAGCAGTAAGGGATGCCGTCAAGCTGAAGAAGGAGTCCTATCGAGCCTTTATGGCCTGTAGGACCCCAGAGGAAGCTGACGGGTATCTACTGGTCAAGTGGAACGCAGCTTTGGTGGTCGCCGAGGCAAAAACCCGAGCATGGGAAAAGTTCGGTGAGGCCATGGAAGCCGACTTCCGGACGGCTTCGAGGAAATTCTGGTCCACCATCCGACGTCTCAGGAGGGGGAAGCAGTGCACCACTAACACTGTGTACAGTGGGGATGGGGCGCTGCTGACTTCGACTCGGGACGTTGTGAACCGGTGGGCAGAGTACTTCGAAGACCTCCTCAACTCCACCAACACGCCTTCCTTGGAGGAAGCAGAGCCTGGGGACTCTGAGGTGGGCTCTCCTATCTCTGTGGTTGAAGTCACCGATGTGGTTAAAAAGCTCCTCGGTGGCAAGGCCCCAGGGGTGGATGAGATCCGCCCGGAGTTCCTCAAGGTTCTTTGGATGTTGTGGGGCTGTCCTGGTTAACACGCCTCTGCAACATCGCGTGGTCAACGCGGAGAGTGCCTCTGGATTGGCAGACCGGGGTGGTAGTCCCTCTTTTTAAAAAGGGGGACCGGAGGGTGTGTTCCAACTACAGAGGGATCACACTCCTCAGCCTCCCTGGTAAGGTCTATTCAGGGGTGCTGGAGAGGAGGGTCCGTCAGGAAGTCGAGCCTCAGATTGAGGAGGAGCAGTGTGGTTTTCGTCCCGGCCGTGGAACAGTGGACCAGCTCTACACCCTTAGCAGGGTTCTCGAGGGTATGTGGGAATTCGCCCAACCAGTCTACATGTGTTTTGTTGACTTGGAGAAGGCGTTTGAACGTGTACCTCGGGGAGTTCTGTGGGCGGTGCTTTGTGGGTATGGAGCACCGAAACCCCTGATACGGGCTGTTCGGTCACTATACCACCGATGTCAGAGTTTGGTTCGCATTGCCGGCAGTAAGTCGGAATCGTTTCCAGTGAGGGTAGGACTCCGCCAAGGCTGCCCTTTGTCACCGATTCTGTTCATAACCTTTATGGACAGAATCTCTTGGCGCAGCCGAAGCGTTGAGGGGGTCCGTTTTGGTGGCCTCAGTATTGCATCCCTGCTTTTTGCAGATGATGTGGTGCTGTTGGCTCCTTCAAACAGGGCTCTCCAACTCTCACTGGAGCGTTTCGCAGCCAAGTGTGATGCGGTTGGGATGAAAATTAGCACCTCCAAATCTGAAACCATGGTCCTCAGTCGGAAAAGGGTGGAGTGCCCCCTCCGGGTCGGGGGGGAGATCTTACCCCAAGTGGAGGAGTTCAAGTATCTTGGGGTCTTGTTCACGAGTGAGGGCAGGAGGGCGCGAGAGATCGACAGGCGGATCGGTGCAGCGTCTGCTGTGATGCGGACGTTGTATCGGTCTGTCGTGGTGAAGAAGGAGCTGAGCCAAAGGGCGAAGCTCTCAATTTACCGGTCGATCTACGTTCCAACCCTCATCTATGGTCACGAGCTATGGGTCGTGACCGAAAGAACGAGATCCCGGATACAAGCGGCCAAAATGAGTTTTCTCAGCAGGGTGTCCGGGCTCTCCCTTAGAAATAAGGTGAGAAGCTCGGTCATCCGGGAGGGGCTCCGAGTCGAGCCGCTTCTCCTCCACATCGAGAGGAGCCTGGGCTTCCCTGCTAAAGCTGTTGCCCCCGCGACCCGGCCCCGGATAAGCGGTAGAAGATGGATGGATGGATGGAGGTGGATTTAACAATACAGTAATTGACAGGGTCACTTTATTAGCCTTTTGAGAAGACGCGTTTAAACACCGTGACCACATTCCCTTCCACTGCCAATATTGCCGTAATTGAGTTTAGATCCATGGATTTTTGTAGACCTCATTGAATAGAGTGGTGTGGCTAACACCACTCTATTCAATATCCAAGCAAATAATAATAGTAATAATAAATACAACTATGACCAATGGATCCAATAGATTTCTGAGTTTGAAAGCACTGATGTCAAAATCAGAGCCCTGGGGCCATTTTATGTGCCCCCATGAAAGCAAATAATTTACTTAAACTTCATGTTTCTTACAAAATACCAACATTGTATTTTTGTTTTCACGTTTTTACTGCTGTATATCCATCCATTCATTTTCCGATCCGCTTTATCCTCACAAGACCAAATATTGTCTTTTTAGAGTAAAATGCACTCCACAAAATTTACTGTGTACATATAGCAATAAATTAAACTTAGAAAAAATTGACTGAAATCTGAGTCCTTACATTCTTGACATTTCTTGATAGTAAACATTAAATGCAGTGGCGTTCTGTCAGGGCCAGCAATGCCTTCTCTGCTGGCCTAAACATTCTCAGAAAAGTAACATTAATAAATGTACTTTTCTAAGAATAACATAAATTTAATTTAGATTATTTTCATAAATATGTCAACAAAATGATTCTCTGTATTCTTTACATCAGATTATTTTCACTTAGTCGAGTGGTCGATAAATAACTTATTTATTATGGTAGAGTTTTTAACCAATCATATTTCAGCTAGCTTGTGTTGCCGGGTAAACTAACCTACTGGCACTGTGAAGGAGAGAGGGCACACATGGGAGCACTCTGCTTGGCATTTGAATGTGACCACAAGGCCCAGGGGCTAAATAGTAATGGACCACGATAACAAAATGAACCTGAAAAATAACTCATTCATGGGAAGTGAGAGGAGACTAATAAGACATATGCACAAGCTAACTGCCATCTGGTGTTAGTGAAGTCCACATTTCTCTCTCTCTCTCTCTCTCTCTCTCTCTCTCTCTCTCTCTCTCTCTCTCTCTCAAAAATGTTCCGGTTTGTTTTTGTACTGTTTGTCCTCAACCGAGGAATTAAACTGGCATCAATCTTGTATGTTTGTTTTGAAATAGAAAACATGTGTCTTCCCAGAATGTTGCCGCCGTCAACTTCTTCTGTAACTACGAAGAGAGCAGGGGAAATTACCTGGTGGATGTGGACGGCAACCGGATGCTGGACATCTACACTCAGATCTCCTCCATTCCTATTGGTTCGTAACAACACAGTTTAAAGATACGTAAACCCTCGCGGGTGAGTTATAGACCACAGTCCACTGGTCTCAGTGACATATTAACAATAATTCCTTTTTGAAAAGGGTTTCAACACGGTTTGTAGGTCGATTGTAAATCTTTTTATCACATTTATGTATGGATTAGATAATAATACTGTTGATGCATTGGTCAGCCTTGTGATGGGGTGGGGGCATTAAAACCAGACTACACTCCTGGAATATGCCAGCTTGTTTTATTGACCCTCGTATTACTGAGTTGTGGCCATGTCCACAATAAAGCAATCACATTCAAACTTGCGTTGAATGAGAGCCAACATTTAATGTGCCTCTGATCAACCCCACATAAATGCCCCCATAAATTTGTGGACTTGTAAAGATTAACCTTGAATGGTTTGTTGGTTGCAACACTGACATTCCATGTAAAACAATTATTTTATGTTATATATTGCTTACATAACTAACATCAGTCTCCTTTATGAAAACATTGTTTTCTTGGTTTTCTTGGTGAAATTGAAACGAAACTTACTCTGGTCTGCTTGCAATATATTCTTCATGATCATCATTATTTTTAAGCCTTAGTGTGAGGATCCAGGCTTCAGGCAACTTCCAAAAAGGGGGTTTTGTTCTTGCCAGGGACTTACACATTCATTAATTCAGTAGCTTAAAGGCTAACTGCTGTGTCTATTGCGTTTCACAAGTTATACAACCAGGACCAACCTGCTCAATATGCATCTAGATCTAATCTAGTTGATTGAAATGCCTGGCCCACTGTTTTCTCAAATGAATAAAACGTTCACGGTGGTCTTTGAACAAACTCGCCACATGAATAGCAATGGCACTTCTAATCTTACAAAAGAGAGACAAAAAAAGCAGGTACATTACAGTAGGCCATGTTTGGATGTGTGTGTCTTTGGGGGTAGGGGTGGAGGACTTGTTTTAATGGTCCATATTTAAATCATTAACAGGCTTATTAATATATATATATTTCTACATATGATTTTTTTTATCTTAAACATAAACGCCAGTCTCATATTCCACTACTTCCTTCTTCCTCAGACATTACATGAACAAAATTAAGTCATGTCTGAAGTCTTGTGGGATCCTCCAATGTCGCATGTTCATTTTGTTGTCTAAAAATAATCAGCTCTGAGACGCAAACGAAGAATGAAAACATGAATGTGAATGTCATTGTTGTACTTCACTGCGCTCTGCTGGTTAGAAGTGGGAGACAACTTCAATTTATGTAAGGCAGCGGATCACTTTACATAAAAAAGAAACATTCAAAGCTGTATTGTGTAATTGGAATAGATCAGAACCGAAGCTTGAGTTATTCGATTGCTTTTTGAAACTATATCATTGTTTGATGGTGTTAACTGTACAAACTGTCACCATGCCCATATTTGCGATTTGTTTCTTAATACTACTAACGCATATCATTATGGATTTTTTTGTTAAAAAGTGTTTTAAAATTGTTTTGAATGGTACGCTGCTTTTCAAATTCCTGTCATTAACTCAGTGGTACATCAAATAAATAAATAAATACTTTGCTTTGTAAGTACCATTTAAATGTGGTCGCCTTGTAGACGTATATCAAAAGCAAGGCCGGGTTTTTACTTTAGGGCCAATTCACAGATGTACACCATTTGCAACTTTAAAAATTTAATATTTTGCCGATTCTTAATTTGATAACCTATATTTTTCATCTATATTTCTCAACTCAACTGTATTTATAGAGCACTTTCAAACAGCCATCGCTGCATATAAAGTGATGTACATGGAGCGATTTAACATATACTGTAAAACAAACAGTAAAGCAAATCGATAATATTGATATTTTATATTATTCATCTATATTTCAACCTAAATAGGTTGACTGCACAACGATGTATACAAACATTTATCCATTCATCCAGCCATCCATTGCTTATTCTGAACAGGTTTGTGGATGGTGCTTGAGCCTATAGCAGCTGACTTCAGGCAGAAGGCAGACTATCCCCTGAACTGGTCGACAGCCAGTCGCAAGGCACATATAGAGACAAATGACCATTCAAGCCCGCATCCACACTGAGTGGGAACCAATCCCACCCTGCCCGCAAACAAGTCAGGCGGGTGTACCACTACACCATCAGCAATTTATGCACAAACACTGACTAGAATTCATCACCAGGTATAGCGTTAATCCTGAAATAATGAAGCCATATCATTTCCAGTCAGGAATATAAAATAAGTCTTATAAGTGAGATTTCATTGGAAATATTATGCCTTCCTACCTTGTGTGCATGATGAACAGAGTGCTGCTTTGGTCCAGTGTCTGAGTGGCTTAATTTACGAGCATGGACTTCACATTCTGGAACGGGGGTGGCGATCCTCCCTCAGGCAGTTCAGCTCAGCTCTGGCCTCTCGCTTGTTATGAATACTTGGCATGGCATTAGTTTCTTCATACATATCAAGTATCAATTCATTTTACAGTATTTTCCACATCGTAAGGTGCCACCTAAAAGCATTCAATTTTCTCAAAAGCCGACAGTGCGCCTTCCATATGATCAATATTCTGATTTCTTGGGCGTTGTGTTTTCAATATTCTATCAAACGCTTTGTTACAGCTGCAGCTTTTGCAAAAGTTCTCTATAAATAAAGCTGTATTGTAATGTATTGTATTGATTCCCTTTACAGTGGCTCTATCTAGTGGATGCATGCCGCAACTGCAGCCACTATTGTAGCTTGTATTCTATGCACCTTCTAATGTGGTGCGCCCTACATATGAAAACAAATTTAAAATTGGCCATTCATTGTAGGTGTACCTAATACGGTAATTTAGATAACTATATCTGAAAGATAATAAAACCCCCAAATTCACTATCTCAGAAAATTAGCATATTGTGAAAATTCTATGTGAGACATGGGTTTTAGCCATTGCATTCCTTGTGCCAAGCCACTCTTGAACAACAAACAGCGTCAGAAGCCTGGGCGAAAGACAAAAATGACTGGACTGCTGCTGAGTTGTCCAAAGTCATGTTCTCTGATGAAAGCAAATTTAGCATTTCCTTCAAGAACCAGGGTCCCTTAGTCTGAGGGGAGCGAGGGGAGTCACAGAATCCATGCTGCTTGAGGTTGAGTGTCAAATTTCCTCAGTCAGTCATGGTTTGGGGTGTTATGTCATCTGCTGCCTTAGTGTTTCCTGATTGCCAAGGTCGATGCGGCCGTCTACCAGAAAATTTTAGAGTACTTCATGCTTTCTGCTACTGACCAGTTTTTTTGAGATGCAGATTTCACTTTCCAACAGGACTAGCTATCAGTACTTAGTGTAAGGACCATGGTTTTTCTGTTCTTGACTGGCCAGCAAACTCGCCTGACCTAGAAAATCTCTTGGGTATTGTGAAGAAGACAACGCAATGTGCGAGACCCAGCAATGCAGAAGAGCTGAAGGCCACTATCAGAGCAACGTGCGCTCTCATAACACCGGGCATTGATCGACGACCATGTCTCGTCGGATTGCTGCACTAATTCAGGCAAATGGAGCCCCAATTAACCATGGAGTGCTGGACGTGTACATACGTTTCATTGTTTATACATTTCAGTTGGCCAACATTTCCAAAGGTCCTTTCTTTGTATAGTCTTAAGTATTAGTCTAATCTTCTGAGAAATTGTGTGTTTTATTAGTTTTGTGTACCTGCACCCTGGATGCATTGGGTGTCAACTTTATCCAAACCCAGCCCTCTTTCTGGCCTCTTTCAGGATACAATCACCCTGCTCTCCTCAAACTAATGTCCAACCCGAACAATCTGGTAGGTCCGTTTCTCAATCTCGTTGGATGCAATGATGCATTTGTTGCTCTACTATGTATATGTATATAGCTAATGATGTTGTTGAATTAACATCACATCACTGATTCCCTGTCCTGTTTCAGAGTACAGTTGTGAACCGACCCGCCCTTGGAATCTTGCCACCTGAGAATTTTCCGGACAAAATCACAGAAAGTCTTCTTTCTGTGAGTTATTTGTAAATAAACATGCTCTACTACATTCAATCGAGTATCGATACTGTAATTGACCTCCTCTATAAAACATGTATCATACGAGTACAATATAATGTGCAATATTTTGTCTTATCTAGGTAAGTAGCAGCACCGCAATGTGTTGTTTTCTTTCTCTTCTCTTCCCCTTGTTCAGGTGGCTCCAAGTGGAATGACTCGTGTGCAGACAATGGCTTGTGGCTCATGCTCCAATGAGAATGCTTACAAGGCCATGTTTATCTGGTACAGGGTGAGTGAATTCCCTGCGGCAAAAAATATGTATTGTCGTGTTTTGTTCTGTTGATTATGATTATGACTACGATGCTGGTTTGCTAACTGCGCTAACTGATAATCTTGATACACGTAAAAGCTTTGTTGGCTTAAGCAGACAGTATAAATGACAGAGAGGATGTTTCGGGGTGAAGGGGCCATCATGGGAAATCCACCTTCTATCCCGGCATTACGTTTCTTAACTAATAGATTAAGGACAAGCATTCGCTACTCCTGACTGGAGGCCTTATCAAAATTCAAGGTTATTGGTCGTTTGCTTTATGCAAATGTGAATCTTTAATCACTGTTCTGGCAAGTACAAATTCAAGTAAAATGTTATGTCGTATTGAATCAAATGTTCATGCAACTGGATTTCAAATGTGTTTGGTTCTTGGTGCAGAATAAAGAGCGTGGCCACACCTCACCATCCGATGAAGAGCTCCGTACCTCCATGATAAACCAGGTGAAAAAAACACTTCCCAGTTGATTTTCGTTTATATTCTGTATTGTTCTGGGTCTGGTGAACAAATCTTTGATCGTTATAGTTTTCATCCTTTGATTTTCCGTTTTTCTCAGGGCCCAGGTTGTCCAGACTTGAGTATTTTGTCTTTCATGGGGGGTTTCCATGGTAGAACTCTGGGTAAGTGTCGTGGGCAAAGTGAGTAACTTTAATCTACACAGTGCTTCAACTACTGTGAATTTCAATGTCATGTTTTGTCTGCCTATCTCAGTGGTGTCAAACATACGGCCCGCAAGGAGGTTCAATCAGGCCCACAGAATAATTTAAAAGTGAAAAAATGCATAAAAGACACGGAATGAATATTTTTAATAAGGTGCATTTCGGGGAGTATCCGCTCGGGGGACACACTGTTTTGATCAGAGAAGAAGACAACGTCACTGAGACAGACCCAACACTGCAGACGCTATCAAGGACATGTGAATACTTTATTCTTTACACATTTAATAGCACTCTCCTTAGTTTGTATGTCAAGTGTAGGCGAGGATTACATTTAGATTTTATATGCACATGACTAATGTTTGAAAAATACCTTTCTTTATAAATCTCATTTAATCTTCAAGGTGCATGACTACCGGTAATAGGAATGTGAATCTCAGCACTGAGGACGATTCGATACACATCTCGATGCACTACCAGCGATGCGATACTTAAACGATACATGGAATTTTCTGGCGACGCGATGTGATACGTTTCACCGTTTTCACGATGTGATATGACGCGATACACATTTAGTTCAAATCAATGCAATCCGATACGATACAGTGCAATTTGTTGTGATATTGTGCAATTAAACATGATGCAAATACGCAAATAAAAAAAGTAAAAAAAAAAAGATGGAATTCAGTATGGTATTGCAAAAAGTATACCACTTTATTCCTTATAAACAGTAGAACGTGTAAAACAGGTGTCACCAACATTTTTGAGGGTGAGAGCAACTTCATGTGTACCGATTGTGTGAAGGGCTACCAAATTGATACACGTCTGAAATAACATATTTGTCCAAAATACCTTCAATAATATGAGGATGGGTTATTTTTAATACTTGATGATTTAAATTGTCAGACTTTGATCGTGTTTCGAAATGTCTCACAGTACTGCCAATGTTTGCATTTTTAAATCATAATTTCTACTAGCAAATCACAATGTCCAGGCACTGGCGGGCTACTCAAGTGGTCTTCACGGGTTACCTGGTGCCCGCGGGCACCATGTTGGTGACCACTGGTGTAAAACAACTTATTTAAGCCCTTTCACAATTGGTTTTTGTGCAAAGAAATTTATCAATTTCAATTTAATTTATCAATCTTTCCGTCTTTCTTTTCCAAGGCGTAGTATTTCCAAACATGAGATCTGAATGTTGCGGGAGCATTAAATACAGTAGTTTCCTCGCTGCTGCTTGCGCGAACTCCACAATGTATCGCTAGTTGTGTACTGCACTGTATGTGACTCACGGCTTCCGTCCGTATTCAACACAAAATAATGATGGTGCATTCACAGCGCCTAGGAAAGGGCAGAAAGGTGACCGATACCCACCAATGCATCGTGATGAATCTTGATTTCACCCGCCACCGCGTCATACCCAGTGAATGAGCCCATGCACTCGCGTCGCGCACGTGCATCGATTAATATCGATTCTTTTCCACACCCTTATATTTTTCAATAGCAATTACTTGTTAAAGTTGTGTGCCTTTGTGCAATCAGTGGGATCAGTGCAATGCATATATGTGAATGAACAAAGTAAATTGCACATTTGTCTGAAAAAAATCTAAAGAGCTTCATGAAATGTTTTGTAAAAGATCTGTTAATTAAATTTCAACATTTTCCGAATGTTCTTATGCTTCTTTAGACCAAAACAAATGAAATACATTATTTTGGTTATTGATAGCAGAGTATAGTATCATTTTAATGGTCTGGTCCACTTGACATCTACCGAGGCCATATGTGGCCCACAATGTGAAATGAGTTTGACACCCCTGGCCTATCTCCTCAAATCAAAATTGATTGAACGACTACTTTTATCTATCCGAGCCATGAGTGACACAGCCTTAAGTCATCACACCAAGGCGTTCAATTCTAAATATATTGACGTTTTTATTTTTACTACATGGTTTTTAACTTTGTCTTTCCCAGGGTGCTTGGCGACGACACACTCCAAAGCAATACATAAGTTGGATGTGCCCGCTTTTGATTGGCCTATCGCCCCATTCCCCAAACTGCAGTATCCATTGGAGGAGTACAGCAGAGAGAATGCACAGGAGGAGGCTCGCTGTTTGGAGCAGGTCAGCTCTCCACATGTGTTCTAATAAGGACAACCTAGATGTAAACAAAATGATAATAAGAACAGCCCGAATGTTTTGACTGACTGTAAATTTCAATGGCTCATGCTTGGCTACTAAATTGTGTACAATAGAGATAGACCGATTCGTAGTCAGGCCGAGTACACTGGTCGACAACGTTTTAATCAGAGATGGCTAACATATTTTTGATGCTGATTTCAAAAATGTCAATACGTTTTTCCTTGTACATCAGGTTTTTGAGATATTTTCATTTTTTTTGTTTTTTAAGTTTGACCTGTAAAAACTTGCTTCATATGGATTTTACCGTGCGTTGTAATTTCTAGCTATAACGTTTCAGAAAAAAATCACCTAAACCCTTAATTCATAAATATTTAGTAATATTTGAAAAATGATATAATATGAAATGTAGTAATATATTTCATAAATAAATGATTCTATTACATGTTATATTATCCATCCATCCATTTTCTGATCCGCTTATCAGAAAATGAGTATAATAGTGTTGCGGGGTGTACTGGAGCCTATCCCAGCTGTCTTCCGGCAGTAGGCGAGGGACAACCTGAACTGGTTGCCAGCCAATCGCCGGGCACACAGAGACAAACAACCATCCGCACCCCTTCTCACACCTAGGGACAATTTAAGATGAGATAAGAAATCCTTTATTAGTGTCTCAATGGAGAAATTCCCAATTCACAGCAGCAATGTTTTAAAGTACTCCATTAACCTGCCATGCATGTTTTTGGAATGTGGGAGGAAACTGGAGAACACAACGCAGGCAAGGGGAAGCTTGGTGCATGTTCTTTGGGTTTCACCCTTAGAGATACTGTGAGAAGCTCAACCATCCAGAAGGGGCTCTAAGTAGAGCCGCTGCTCCTTCATTTTGCGAGAGCCGGAAGAGGTGACTCAGCGTCTCTTTAGGATGCCTCCTGGATGCTCCCCTAGGCCCCGGGACAACCCAGGATGCGCTGGAGAGACTGTGTCTCTCAGCTGGTCTGGGAACACCTCGGGATTCCCCCGCAAAAGCTGGATGAAGTGACTTTGGAGAGGGAAGTCTCTTCTTCCCTGCTTAAACTAATGTCCCTGTGACCCTTCCCCCGATAAGCGGAAGAAAATGGATGGATGGATGTTTTTGTACACATTTATAAAACTGTCCATCTTGCATCTTGGATGTGTCTTCAGGTAGAGGACCTGATCGGAAAGTGGAGGCAGAAGGGTAAGCCTGTTGCCGGGATTGTAATCGAACCCATTCAAGCTGAGGGAGGAGATAATCACGCCTCTGCGGAATTCTTCAGGAGCCTCCGCAAAATTGCCAGCAAGGTAACAGTAACGGCAACAGTAACAGCAATTGGGTCTTTTACAAGTGTGTCACGTGCCACAGTATCAATCTGTAATGGATTCTGGTGTCCAACGGCATTCAACATTGTTAGGGATCTGCTCCGTTTGTCCAATGTCGCACCTGTTGATGAGCATATCATTAGCTCTTTTCTGGCAAAAGAACTAATACTTACGGTCAAATTGTGCAACTGTCACGTGTTTTTATTTGTTTCATATTTTGAGTTGTCTGATTTTTCAGGACTTTTTTGTGTTATTAATTTTGTTTTTCCAGTGTGCCCCTGTAAGTGTTCATGTTAATATAATTTTGTTCAGTGCGTCTTGCTTCTCATGCCTCTCTGCCTTTTTGTTCATTTACCATCACACTACATGACAAACGTAGACCATTTTTACATAATGAATTAGTGACTACGGTACTTAGAGTGTAGAGTTACACTCATTCTTTATAAGTTTTATTTGTGTGTGTTCTTCAAAATATGGAAAGGTCTGGTTGCAGCAAGTAGGTTTTATGGGTACAACCAGTGTTTCATTCTGGGATAGTCAAGTGTTACAAATCCCGTGCAGGCTTATACTGTATTGTAATGAGTCACTTTTGAAGTTCTACAGGGGACAAGTGTCTTTCCCATTTTATACTGCATCATTCTAGCTAACAAGCAATCTAACTTGAAGATGTTTGTTTGATTTGTTTGTTTGAGATTCGTGTTTTGATGTAGAAAATAAAGTAAAGAATAGATATTAAATGTGGCGTATGTGAAGGGATAATTAATTCTCCATCACTGTAGTGGCCTTTTTATGAAATTGAAGAGCCAACTGAATTGAGATTGTAATGGTCAGGTTGTTTTACTTTGCAGTGTTTTCTCAAGTATCATGTATCAATCCATTGGTCTGTTTTCTCCATGCAGCATGGCTGTGCGTTCCATGTGGATGAGGTACAAACCGGAGGAGGGTGCACAGGAAAGTTCTGGGCCCACGAGCACTGGGGCATGGACGACCCCGCTGACATTGTCTCCTTCAGCAAGAAGCTTCTGACTGGTGGCTTCTACTACAAGGATGCATTTCAGGCTGATCAGGTTTGCCATTTTCCAGATTTACTCAAATAAAGACCAAAGCCTTTATCTAATCCTAATAAATCAAAATTAAAAGTGTCAAACGATTAAAATATTTAATCTAATTAAAAATGCAAATGTCATAATTAACTCAAATTCACTAAATATTAATCGTGATTACGCTCACGGTTTCTGAATTTACTTTTATATTTTTTGTCCTATTTTTCCCCCATTTTAATGCCCTCATCAACATGGAATCATGAATCAGTTTTTTTATGTGCAAACTGCAAATATTTACTGAAATAACAATTTCGATTTTCAGTTGGAGCAGTTATTCATACATAATCTCTCACACAATATTACTGTCTATCAACAACAGTGAAAAAAATATTTTGTCACACAACAGCTGCTTTTACAGCTCTTTTTATGGAATCAAAACAGAGCAATATAACATTATAAAGTGCGCATCTAAGGTAAACTAGAACTCAGCCTATAGTGGATTTAAGCCATGGTTGCATACTTGTTTTTTCTCAAGTTTGCCTTGAACACAGCAGTCAGGCTATGTTGATTCTGTTGGTCCTTCTTGCGCGGAAGTTTCTCTATGGTTTTGTGTCGACATCATTTCGATGACGACACTGGAGACATTTTATTTTCGCTAGGGCTACCACTGCACCGCTGAACTCTCGACGTGCCTCAGCACACCGTCACTGTCAGACGAACACATAGAAGCTCCACCCGTTATATTTACATGGACACGGAACACTGTAACCTTCCACACAAAAGAGTTCCAAACAAGTAACGTATTTTCACGACCATTCGGCGCACCGTGTTGTTGGGCACAGTCTCAGTAAGCAAATACTATTTCTGTATTTGACACATACACAAAACGCACTGTATTATTGGGCGCAGCCAGGCATGGTAAAACATACGCCAGCTTAAACATACGGCATGTTTGTTTGTTTGTTTGTTTGTTGAACATAAAACATATACAGTAACAATTTGACAGAAAATAAATTAAAATAGTAAAAGTAAAAAGAAAGAAATCAGTCTTCATTCAACACAGTTATTATGTTCAAGGGAGAAGGAAGAAGTAAAAAACGTATCTAGTCCTACCCTGTTATGTGTTTATATCTAATAAATCATTTTATATTAATCAGAAAAGAAAAAAGTAAGAAGAAAAACGTCTCCATTAAGGCTCATACTTTACCCTTAACCGTGATATTTTTACAATTTTTGGTTTGTATGGGGATTATATACATCCACACCCTGGCACTCTTGTGTCAATTTTCTCTTGTATTCATAATGGATATTTCAATACCTTTCTCTATTTATCAACTTAATTCTGATTTATCATTATATTTAATATTTAGAATTGATCATTTTAACTCTGATTGATGTAGGTTGTTTGTACTATTTTTTTGAATTTATTTTTTAACTCAGCAGGCGATTTACTCATTTTCAGGTCCGTTTCGAGATTATTCACAGATTAACACCTTTGATGGATACACTTCTTTGCTTGATGTTTGTTCTTGTTTTGAGTTTTTTGTATAAGATGGTACCTCTTGAATCATAGCTGCTTTCTCGAATTTCGTAAAACTTCTGAATGTTTTGGCAGAGCAGGTTATTGTGTGCTTTGTACATTAATTTGGTGATTTTTTTTGGTCATAAAATTTCATCGTATTTAATTTGATAAATAGTGGATTTGTGGGTTCCGTATATTTTGATCTAGTAATAATTCGAATAGCTTTTTTTGTAGTTTTAGAATAGGGAGTGTGTTTGTTTTGCAGGCATTTCCCCATATTTCCACACAGTAGGTCATATATGATAATAATAATTAACTGTATAATGTGTACAAAGATCTCTTATTTAGCACTTCCTTGGTTTTGCTAGGGGCCTGTCTTTAGCGTCCTCATATTAAGGGTGTGGAAAATAATCGATATTAATCGATACATCGATGCGCACCTCCGCGATCCGAGTGCATCGGCTCATTCACTGGGTACGACGCGATTGACGGGTGAAATCGCGATTCATCACGATGCATTGATGGGTATCGGTGAAATCGCGATTCATCACGATGCATTGATGGGTATCGGTAAAATCCGATTCAATCGCCGTTTTATTCATGTTAAACGTCACATATCTGCCCTTTCCTAGGCGCAATGAATGCACCATCATTGCTTTGCGTTTTGTGTTGAATACGGACGGTAGCCGTGCGTCACATACAGTCCAGTACACAACGAGCGAAACATTATGGAAGTTAGCGCACGCAGCAGCAAGGAAACTACTATATTTAATGCAGCCGCAACATTCAAATCTTATGTTTGGAAATACTACGGCTTCGAAAAGAAAGACGGAAAGCTTGATAAAACCTCCGTAATTTGCAAGGAATGTCGCACTAAGAAGCCATACAACGCCAGCACCACAAATATGCAGACCCACTTAAACCGATGGCACCAGATCACCGACAAGTCTCCCTCCCGCTTCCCCGCCCAGTTCCTCGTCGGACACCGGAGAAACTCTTGGTAAACCAGGTCAGGATCAGAAAAAAATTGCCTCTTATTTTGGGAGTCCCCTTGCAACTCACTGCGACCGCGCAATGGCTATAACTAAGGCCACTGCTTATTTCATATGCAAAGACCTCCAGCCTTAGCGTGGTGGACAACGAGGGTTTCAGACAGCTCGTGCACGTTTTGGAACCCAGGTATAAAATACCAGACAGGTCTGTGTTCACTTACAAACATATTCCTGATGTGTACAACAAAGTGAGAAGTGAGATTACTGTGTCGCTGAACAGTGCGCAAAGAGTTGCACTTACAGTGGATGGGTGGACATCTTGCGCTATAGATTCATATATATATATATATATATATATATATATATATATATATATATATATATATATATATATATATATGAATATTTCATATAAGACACTCAGTGAGAGTCTGTTTGTGTTTACACTATAGCAACAGCTGTGAGTCTCAGGTGCCAAATTGTTTACATTTTCTTTGCACAAAACCCAATTGTGAAAGGGCTTAAATAAGTTGTTTTACAAGTTCTACTCTTTATAAGGAATAAAGTGGTATCCTTTTTGTAATACCATACTGAATTCCATCTTTTTAAAAGCTTTTTTTCTTTGCTTATTTGCATCATGTTTAATTGCACAATATCGCAACAAATTGCATTGTATCGTATCGGATCGCATTGATTTGAACTTAATGTATATCGAATCGTAGCGCATCGTGACGACGGTGAAACGTATCGCATCGTATCGCCAGAAAATTCCATGTATCGTTTAAGTATCGCATCGCTGGCAGTGGATCGTGATGTGTATCGAATCGTCCTCAGTGCTGAGATTCACATCCCTACCTCATACACGCCCACCCTTCACTCATTGGCGGACTTCCGCATGCCTGTCGTCAGTCACTCCGCCTTTCTTTATATAAACAGCGTGTCGGCCCGAGGTGCTCTCAGTCAGGCTTTGGAACTTGGCGCATACACTAGCCCAGGGGTGCCCAAACTTTTTGGACCGAAGATCTACTTTTCGATCAACTAACCTCCCGGGATCTACCCTTACCGGCACGCACGTGCACACACACACACATGCACACACACATGCAGGCACGCCATGATGACAGCCTGAAACTGAGGGATGCGATGCACTTTTGCAGCCTGTTAACTATCGTAGCTCACACGTACCGTTTTAAAGCGCTTCCCTGGGCCCTCCTAGATTCCTATTCTTTGCCCGTGCCCTTGGTGAATTGTACACGAAGCAAACTCTTTAATGAGAATAATGACGATAACTGATAGAGCGCAACAGCTCTGATCACAAGCTGCAATTGCAAACTGTTGAGCGCTAACAACTTCCGCTGACGTAGGGCATGCTAGGTTAAAGATTTACCTCCTTTATTTTATTTTTAAATATTTTTTTGTGAAAATGAGACTGATAGGATGATTAGGGTGCAGCGTACGTTAAAACAAAAAATATATATTTCTAACTCCTTGACACTCCTCGGATCTACTTGGGACGTATCTTAGATCTACCGGTAGATCAGGATCGACGTAATGGGCATCCCTGCACTAGACGCTCTGCATTATAAGGCGTCTTTTCCATTTTGGAGAAAATTTAAGACTTTTAATGGCGCCTTATAGTCGTGAAAATACGGTAACAATCGCGTCAGTGGCATACATCGCATTCGACAGGTTACCTGCTCTTTATTCACCAGAGGCTCATCAACCTGATCTCTTATTTCTCTCCCGAAACAGTATCTTCTCCCGCTTGGTGTACCTTAGCCTTCTCCACTACATACAGTCTCTGTACACAGCTTGTAATGGAGGCTCTCGCTGGCAATCCGTAGTG
The DNA here is from genome assembly GCF_025434085.1 of Hippocampus zosterae. Taxonomy (NCBI): domain Eukaryota; kingdom Metazoa; phylum Chordata; class Actinopteri; order Syngnathiformes; family Syngnathidae; genus Hippocampus; species Hippocampus zosterae. Next base: position 15,969,468 of record NC_067467.1, read on the forward strand.
GAGTCATTAGATGCGATGTGAATGATTTCAGCTTGAGTCGAGCTCTGGACAATGTTGACAGGCTTGCATGCCGTAGCCATACATTTAGCTATGGCTTCAGCAAATTTGTTCTTCGTTGTGTTCTTCATCCATTTTCTTCGCTTTGAAATGATCCATAGCTGTCTGTCTGAAATGAGGGGGCGGAGTACTGACGTCAGCTGTGTGCTTGGCCATTAGGTGGTATTTTAGACTCGACGTGCTATGATGATAGCTCAGTTTACGACTGCAAAACACAGGTAACTTTGGTCTTGTCAGTGGAACAATCTGGCAACTTTTTAAAAGTAAACTTTCCATTCATAAACTCTTTAAGTATCCATTTTTGGTGCCTCACGCATGCGTGGACCTATTTAGCGCGCTTGTTGTTTTGTTTCTGGTTTATTTATAGAGCAACGTAACATCCGCTGTGACGTGTGTTGTGCTCATCTTGCGAGAAAAAATGTAATCCAGTTAAAATTAATTTAAATTAATGCCAATAAAAACACGCTAAACTGACGGGCTCGAATCAAAATATATGTATTTATTTTTGCAGTCTTTGAATCCCCCTCACTGTCATAGCTGTGTCACATTGTATTCTTTTACACGTTGCTTGCCTGTTGTCAGCCCTACCGCATCTTTAACACATGGATGGGAGACCCTACAAAGAACTTGTTGCTTTCTGAGGTCCTCAGCGTGATTCGCAGAGAAAACCTCTTGGTGGAGGTGAACCGTTCAGGAAAAGCCTTGATGAACGGCCTGAATGAGTTACAGGTAATGTGTTTCTGTGTTGATTTCTGTGTGTTATTGAATGTCAAATGATTCTGTGTAGCTTGCCTGAAGTGTTGTAGTTGTTTATTTACACAAGATTTGTATTCATTATTTCAAGCATTTGTAATCGTATTTATATTGGCTGCACTGACCAAGTAAAGGATCCCAAAGTGTGTTATACAATATATTTGTATATTCTATATTTGTGTTAGGCTTATTTTAAGACTAGCACAGGACCCACAGTCAGACACAATGAACTCAGTACTGGTTTATTGGGAAGAAAAGGGACAGGTCAAGGAGGCAGGAACCAAAGGCAGTCAGAGAAATCAAACGCAGGTGTACAGGAAGGCTGAGCGTAACAGCTAAGAAGCAGCAAGTACGGCAGAGAAGACAGCTAACGAACTGGCAATGGGTGTGGCTGACGAGGTGAAGACTGGCAGATGTGTCGTGAGACAGGTGCGATGATTGGAGAGACTGAATTAAGGGAAAGGTAACAAAAAACAACAGAGGGAGGGGCCACACAGTGGAACACTAAGGACAGACAATGTGTTCTAACAATTTATGTTTGAACTTCTCCATACTGTCCGTTCCGTCCGTCCGTTATCCGAGCCACTTATCCTCATAAGGGTCGCGGGCGTGCTGGAGCCTATCCCAGCCGTCTTTGGGCAGTAGGTGGGTTACACCCTGGACTGGTTGCCAGTCAATTGCAGTTCTCCATACTGGACTTTACTTATTTTTCCAATTCACGGTTCAGAACATGAACAATGCTGCTCACGAGCTCTTGCTCGGTTAGAGTATGACCTAGATGCCTCTTCTTCTCAGGCTCAGTACGTCGGCATCTTGAGTCGAGCTCGAGGGCAAGGAACTTTCTGTGCCATTGATGTCTGTGATGATGCAACACGCAATAACATCCTTCAGAAGGCCCGGAACAAGGGTATGTAATGTGTCACTTTTCATTTATTTCATTCTTGACTCTTGTATTTGCTTCATTCTTGATCATGATGGAAACAAAAGGGCCATGCAAACTAAGTCGACATCTACCTTATCTTCTCACTACTCTGCGGTCACATGCGACACACACGCACGCACACACACACAGACACACAGACACAATCTATGCCACAGCAGGGAGATGGTGCCTTACTCAGAATGTATACTGGCATTTGTCATCCACACTTGGGTCTCAAGCTAGATATAAAAATTGGCACACTATTTCCAAAACTTACTTTTGAAACATTCTGTTGATTTGAATCAAACTGAAATCTAGTACATTAAACATGTCAGACCATTAAAATTTGTAATTGTAATAATCACGTGATTTCTGTGGTTTAAGTATTGGAACAGCAAGATCCATTTCATTGTCCTTGGTGTAGACTGAATATATTTGGGTGTCAGATTGAAAAATTAATAAGCGACAGAATTTCAAAATGACAGCTTTTGTTTGATGGTATTTTAATATTTTAATATATTTTTAAATATTTTATTTAATTTTAATTTTAATTAATTCAAATTGTAAAAATGTAAAATGTAATTTAATTTTAAATTTAAATTTAATGTAATACATTTTAATCTCGATGTATTAAACGACTCAGCACAGAGCACCTTTTGTTTGAAGCCATTAACTTTTTAAATGAGCAAATGTATTTAAACTAGAGCTGTCAGTTGAGCGCGTTTTTATTGGCATTAATTTAAATGAATTTTAACGGGATTCAATTTTTTCTCGCGAGATTAACGCGACACACGTCACAAGCGGATGTTACGTTGCTCTATCAATAAACCAGAAACAAAACAACAAGCATGCTGCAGAAGTCCACGCACATGTCTGTTTTGCCAGCCACAGCAGCACCAGACACCGAAAAACGGATACTTAAAGAGTTTCTGAATGGAAAGTTTACTTTTAAAAAGTTGCCAGAGTTGCTCCACTGACAAGACCAAAGTTACCTGTATCATACAGGTATACGATGTATGCCACTGACACGATTGTTACTTGTTTGGAACTATTTTGTGGAAGGTTACAGTGTTCCGTGAACATATAAATAGAGCAGGTGGAGCTTCTCTGTGTTCGTCTGACAGTGACGGTGCGCTGCAGTGGTAGCCTTAGCGAAAATAAAACGTCTCCAGTGTTGTCTTCGAACCAAGTGTAGACGAAACCGTAGAGAGACTTGCGCGCAAGAAGGACCAAGAGACTCAACATAGCCTGACTGCTGTGTTCAAAGCAAACTTGAGAAAAAACGAAGTATGCAACCATGGCTTAAATCCACTATAGGCTGAGTACGAGTTTACCTTAGATGTGCACTTTATAATGTTATATTGCTCTGTTTTGATTCCATAAAAAGAACTGTTAAAGAGGCTGTTGTGTGACAGTAATATTGTGTGAGAGATTATGTATGAATAACTGCTCCAAGTGAAAAACGTTCATGTAAAATTGAAAATCGAAATTGTTATTTAAGTAAATATTTGCATTTTGCACGTAGAAAACTGATTCATGATTCCATGTTGATGAGAGCATTAAAATGGGGAAAATAGGAAAAAAAATATAAAAGGAAATTCAAAAACGATAAAAAATGTGTGAGTAATCACGATTAATTTTTCAAAAATTCAATCAAAGGTGTGTATCAGTAATAGGTGTCAATCTATGGAATAAGCTTGAAACGGACCTGAAAATGAGCAAATCGTTGGAGGAGTTCAAAAACAAATTCAAAAGATTAGTACAAAAAAACTACATGAATTAGAATTAAAATAGATAAATTTGATATACTTATAAAATATACTAATATAACTGTTTGTTCTTGTTTTGGATTTTCATCAACTTAACAATTGTATTCAAGAAATGCTAATTATAATGAAGATCAGAAAATTGAAACACAAAAGAAGAATAACAATATACATACAAACCAAAAGGTCTATAAATAGAATAGTCGTATTTGATGATAGGTAGATTTTTCATTTCTTCTTTGTAGTGAAAAATGATCAATTCAGCTACATAATAAGGGGTAGGACTAGATAAGTTATTTACTTCTTCCTACTCCTTTGAGCATACAACTGTGATGATGGTGTGTGTTACGTTCCAAAAAGAACAAAAAGAAGAAGTGATAGGTGAAATCCGTGAAGTAGTGAGCTTTATTTTTTTAGTTATTATACAATCCTGAACTATGTATACAATGAAACCAAAGACCAAAACCTGTTTCAGGCCCAAGCACAAAAAAACAAATGTTTTCGACAAATAACTATAATAGTTTTTGGAAATACTGTACTGTAAAATATTATTGCTTGAGTGTGTCCTCGGGTGCCTTTGCCGGTGCAGAATGTTTCGTCGACATTGTGGGTGTATGTATGTACAAAGACGAGGTCCGGAGACTGTTCACGTTGGTGAGTGCCTTAGCCAATCCGGATGCAGCATGCAATTCACTTTTTAAAAACATTTTAAAAACTGCACAAAAAAAAAAATCAGTGAAACAGCGAAGCCACGGAAAGTGAACCGCGTTAGAGTGAGGGATCACTGTTTTGCATGATGAAGCTTCTCCCCATTAGTTTGAATGGATTTTTCTGTAAATTGGTGGGATCACTGTTTTGCATGATGAAGCTTCTCCCCATTAGTTTGAATGGATTTTTCTGTAAATTGCCCGACAAATTGGTTTTGTAGACTTTATTCTACTGCTCCTGTCATGAGTTACATCCTCAATAAAGACTACTGAGCCAGTTTCGGAAGCAGCCATGCAAGCACAAGCATGACATTACTTACAAATGAGACCATACAAATGAGCTTTTATGTTTTGGAATCTTAACTCTTTTATTATCCATGACGTATAAATATGTCTTGAAAACTCACTATGGCTGCGTACCCATGACGTATTTTTAGGTCTTTTGCGTTTTTTTGCGTCAGAGTGTCCAGAAGGGTTTGACGCAGCCTGTGACTCAGGATCTGGCTTGTTTGCTTTGTAAATCATTTAAAATCTGTCCAGCAGGTGGCAGCCAGTGTAAGGGATAAGCCACGATCATGCTGCAGAAGAAGTAGAAGTAAGATAAGACAAGATAAGATAACCTTTATTTATTCCAGACTGGGGAATTTTGTAGGCTACAGCGGCAAAATTGGGGGGAAGAAAAAGTGTTTCATTGCACAAAATAAATGTTTCAGAAAGAACTGTATACAGTTCAAGAAAAATGCAATGTAAAATATAGCAGTAGCAATACACTATATGTGTAGAATAAATATAATAAATTAGCAGTAAAATAGAAAACACAGCATAAGGTGGCTGTGCTATTTACAATGGTTACAGGTTTTCATGTATGTTTATTCAGCAGCCTGACAGCAGTCGGTAGGAAAGAGTGGCAGTATCCCTCCTTCTTGCAGCGCGGGTGTAACAGTCTCTGGCTGAAGTAGCTACTCAGTGTGGTCAGGGCGGGCTGGAAGGGGTGGGAGGGACTGTCCATAGCTTTTAGGTTAGCGAGCATCCTCCTGTTGCCCACCTCCTCCAGAGTGTTCAGGGAGCAGCCCAGGACAGAACTGGAGGGGGAGGGATGCATGGGAGGATTTGTGGAGTAGCTTGGAGTCCTGTGGAGTTACGTAGTAGAGAGTGCATTTGATCCAGTGGCAATGGAGAAATCAAAACAATTAACCCTTGCGGATTGCTTTTGGAGAAGAAAAGGATTCAGCGGCCATCAAAAGAAGCTGTAAGTGCTAGAACACTGTGGCGTACGGCTAGTGCAGCGAAGGTGCTGGGTCTACCTTTGCAAAGGCAAGTAAAGTGAAACTAAAATGTGCTGTATATAGATAGTGTGTGCCCTTGCATCAGGGCAATTGCCCCATTTTATATCACAACCCAAAAAATTATGCAAGAATAGCAGGGTGGAGGGGGAAACACACATGCACGTACGTGCTGTCACCACATGCAAACATGCACTTGCACAAACTCACTGAACTCAATGGTTCACTTCTGCTTATAGTTCATTTTAGCAGTTCAATCAAGTGCAAATAAATATTTTTTAAGATCAATGCCCTTTTTACGGTGTTTTTTTCTGGAAGGAAAGTCTTCTTTAGATATATGAGCTCTCAAAAAAGCAACCAAAAAAAGTAGTGATACTTGAAATACATGTTTTTTACTAAAAGGTATTTTTATCAATTTTTTCGCCTCTGAAACTGGAAATCTGATGGAATTTTGCTGTTTTCGAATGCTAATAGCTAAATAATAGAAAAAGATTCTATGTATGCTAAATAATAGAAAAAGATTCTATTATTTAGCTAAAAAAGCACTTGCAAACTTTTTTTCAGCTAAAAGAGAATCTCATCTTTCTTTTGGGCCAGCTTGCCCAAAATTGTGCCAAAAAAAAGAACTAAAAAATCTGATTGATTTCTTCCCCTAGACAGTTCTCTGGTATTCATGTTTGCTTAAGAACAAATGCAGTTTTCACAAGCGAATTCAAAATCCAAAACCAATCACTATTTAAAGTTTAAGCAATCTAAGAGGTAACACCCGAGGAACTAAAAACACCCATCAGTCACATGTTCCAATACTTTTGCTCACTTGTCAAGTCGGTGGGTTCAAGCAAACGGTTCACAAATTTCTTCAGTATACAACAAAAAAAAAAAGAAATTGACCTTGACGTTCCAATGCTTTTGGAGGGGACTGTATATGTACACATTTATTTGTTGTTAATTTAAATAGATGAGTTTTGTCTCAACAAAATGTGATCTGCACTTTGACACGACAGGAACTCTGTGAACATGGATGTCGTCACTGTATTTTGTCAATAGGTATCCTCTTGGGAGCCTGCGGGGACCGGTCAATCCGTTTCCGTCCAGCGCTGGTCTTCAAGGAGTACCATGTGCACATGTTCCTCAACCTCTTCAATGACGTATTGGCCCAGATCAAATGAACAAATGACAGGCAAAACAACAACATTCCGAGACAGAATTCTGAATAGAGGGAAGGAAACTTCCTTACCGTCCATGACAAGAAATGCACAAATCACACAAAAAAACTTTGACAGGGCCAAGGTCAGTTGAGTTTACCCAAGCCACAACAATGATAACAATGTCTCCGTACATGTGATGTCATCAAGCTGTAAATTCATTTTGTATTTCAAATCATTGTCATAATTCTATAAATGTGTGGGAATGACACCATAATGAAGCAGAGTAAAATCTGTCACATTTGGGTAGATGCTAGTGGTGAGTGGGTGAAATAAGAACGCAAAGCCCATCACCAAATTCTTCAACAGCATCACTCCTCTTGAAACGAGCTTTTCTCCAGGTATACTTTCGTTAAGATATCATACACTAACTTTCACAAACACAACCTGATGCGTCATCTGTCGTATGTGCACAATATTCCACTCAATAACTCCAATGAATGTGGTGGAATCTGATATCATCACATGAAAACATAGTAAAGCAACTTATTTTGAGTTAAAAGTCAGCACTAGCTAATCTCTCTAATGTAGGGCCTTTTCTCACTGCACTTGGGGCAGCAAAAGGACGGTAAAGGCTTACCCATATTTGGAAGCGCTTGCATCAGTAAAGTAACAGGGAGGCTTATTCTATGAGCACTCTGAAATCACTCTGCCAACCAGTTTACGCATGGATGCGCCGCCTGACGTCGCCGCGGCATCGCTCTGGAATTGAACATTTTTCATTCACAATTAATGGGTTCGTTGCTGAGTGCAGTTTGAAAAGCCCTTTACTTGTCAGAGCCTTGACAAGAAGTGTTAGGCCCGCGTTGACTTCTAACAAACAGTGCAATTAATTTTGTCCACAATTTGTGGAGGGTTTTTTTTCTTTAGTTCTGAATGACTTGTGAAACAGGCAAGAACAGCGCAACACCATCCCTTTTAAAACTAGCCATCTTAAAAGTGTCAGACTGTTATTTTAGACAACATTAACGACATGGAAATTATGCCAATTAATATTCCGACCTCCAACTATCTGCTCAGAGCAACATACAATTCATTTTAGCACTCATACACTGATAGGCCATCCAATCACTAAAGTTAGCGCGAATGCTTTTTTTGAGATGGCAAATAGTCATTCATGATGCAGGAGTTTAGTGTTAGTGGTGAGTACAATGCCAGGCTGCATGTCAGTGTCCCACTTGAAATGTCCATGCCATGATTCTGCCTGTTATCTTGCTACCTGTATTAATAGAAATGACTCCGCTTGAAATGTTGTTGCCCAGATAAATGCCAACCTTAAATTGACCAGGAAAATGTCTCAAGATATTTAGTGCCTGCATGATATTTGGTATATATACATATTTTTTCAGTATTACTTTTGTATACTCGAGCATCAATTGCGGCTAGTCATGAACACCCTTTCACATTTGTTTCGATGAATGGAACAGACTGCATTTCACAGCTAGCACTCTGTAGTGCTTATTTCAGAAATAACATGTTTAACGAATAAAGTAAATAAAGACAAAGCCCACATGTAGTTTACTAGCTACGGCTAAACTTGTCAATGATATGTAATCCAATTGCAAAGTATTTGGTTTTTTTTTTACACAAACCTTGAAGGATAATGATGCTCTTTTGTAAACATGGACTTTTTCTGTGCTCAAAGATTCTACCGGTGCAAATTTAAACCAAGTGGAATAAAGTTATTGAACTTAAGAAAGTTGTTCGTGGGTGTGTATGAAAACGTGATTTTGACAAAGATGTAGCACATAATGTCTAACAGCTTTATAGTACGGGCATACATAAATGTTGGTGTAATGTCAAAAGATGCAGGAAATGTGTTTTAAAGATTGCTACATGTCAAACCATCTTTCATGCAATCTTTTGAGCAAGTGTCAGAAATGTGTATCCAGTAAGATAACATCTGTCTTGTATGAATTATCTTAACTAAGTGTATGTTGAAATCTCCGGAGAAGCCGTTTGGTTGCTTAACACTGAGGAATATTATGGTAATAATACTGCTCCACTCCTAAGTCAGGATCATAAAGAGGAAAGGGATGCAGATAAGCTTCTTTAAGCATTTTGCACTCATGATCTGATCTAGATGATTATTGATGTAATTATTTTAGATGGCTATAACTGTTGTCTCTAATCTATACACTGTCAATGTACTGTGACAAATAAATGACATTTTGGCTAACTTATCTCTTGTTTTTTTTAACTTATTTGTGTTCATTGGAATAATATTCAATTTGATATGAGTATTCCATTCAGTTGATTGTACTGTTGACTGTATTTTTGTGGTAACTGTTAAAAAAAACTTCTCATATGTCGAGCATAGCCCATGGGCACGTGGTCACGAATTTCAAGTACTTTTACAGTGTTTCATCACTTTTCTTGTGATCCTTCTTGGCCTACGTCAGAATAAGCGTAACACTCGAATAACAGTAGAAACAAGCTTACACGCCAAGTTCCATATCCACAAATCCAGATGGAGTGATTCAAAACCTATTTTCTTATTTTTTGAAGCAGAAACAAAGCATTACCTGAGTTCTATTATGGATTCCAAAAACAAGAAAGCTGTTAAGACTCTGGCTATATGCTCCTTATTTGATTTTTTTGTTTAAAAATCCCCTGGCTTCTTTTTTGTTGAAATGTTTGTAATATATGTATGTATTAATAACATGTTCGTTTTGTTTTCTGTTTACTGAGAATTGTATTCTGACTTGTTCAATAAAGATTCTTTTAAAAAAAAGAAAACAGTAGAAAGCTAGGAGTAAAAGTCAAGCACAAGGATGTTCGCGTTGCGTGACAACGTGGCGCTTCACACCCAATAAGAATGAGCAGATTCAATGTCGTTAGTGTGATTGGTTAAAAATCTTCCTTTTGGCTGTTTCATTGGTTACTTAAACAACAAATCCCGCCTCCTTGACAATGAATTTAAAAGGTACAGAGTGCCAACGCGGACAGTTTTCTCTGAAGCGCTTAATATTAACGAGGTGCCGTAAGCTGCTCGCAAGAAGGCGGTAAGTGATTCAGAAAATTGGTCTTTTGCTTCACGAGATAAACTCAATTAGGCAAACGCTGCCTTTGTTTTTTAATCTTAAAGTTTGCGTAGTCTACTTTTTTTTTGCACCGCTCTGAAGTGACGAAGTTTGTAGTGGTGGGAGTCATACGATGGTCCTGAGGATAAGAGAAGGATGCGAATGCTTTGCGAAACATTGTTTTTCTTTTTTAGAAACCAAAGCATGCAATTCAAATGACAGACGATGTTTATGTTAGTTTACGATTAATTAAACATGTTCCTTGTTGTCACTGATACAGGAATGCTGGGTAAAGTTAAATACTGACCAAGCGTACGGTCCTTCGATATTCTAATTTGCAAATTATCAACTGGTAGTGTGGAATATCTTCCTTGGATGTTACTGAGCATAAAAGGAAAAAAAAGGGTGACTCTCGCCAAAGTATATATGGGGATCATTCAACTCGTGTCTGATTTGATGCAGTTGGCTTATCAATGATATCTAAATTAACATTCTGATTCAGTTGAATGACATGTTCCATGTTTTCTGTCCTGACTTTCCTACTACTGCACTGGGTGTGTCCCTTCTCTTCCAATGACCCATTCAAAGTAACCAACTGAGCGGCAAATCTCATTTTGTTCCTTTTGCTTATGGTCTTTGTTTTGGGATGCATTAAAAAAATTGTGGTTGCAAACAGCAATAAATAAGATTGAAACAATAGCTGTAAAGTTAATCATGGTCAATTTTGAATTACATAAACATTCCCCTGCTGTAAAATTCCCTTAAAATAGCTAGTTTGCTCAGAAACTATTACTTTTTATTACCATTTCCATCCTCAGTTGCTGACAGCTAACCACAATGCTGCTGCAGTCCCTCGCATCCGTCTACCTCCTGGTTGCTGCCACCTTGGCAGTTCCCGCTCAGGAGAAACGCGTCCATCACCATGCCGACCTGAGCGACCACGCCCACAACGACGCTCACGACTTTCAGTACGACCACGAGGCTTTCCTGGGCAAAGAGGAGGCGAAGACCTTCGACCAGCTGACCCCGGAGGAGAGTAAAGACAGACTGGCGTAAGTTATGCTTGACTAGGCCTAACACAAGGTGTCACGCGTTGTATCTCAACAGAAATTTGGACTTCTGTTTTTGTGTCATGTTCCTTGTTACCTAAACAAGAGGTTTGATAAAGTTTCAGACAAGGATAAAGCAATAGTTTTATAGCAGTGCTTTGACCGAATTACAAAATGAGCGAATTTTTCAGCAAAAACGAAATCTGCAAATTCGTTCGTAGCAAATCGCAAATACAGTACAAGATGTAGGGAAACACTGAACAGTGTTTTGCTATTGCTAATTGATACGTCCCCTTAAAAATGTTTACAATTGCCTATATGTGCCACAATAGGGTAGCAAAGCACTCTTGGAACGAAGAAGCCACAAGAACTACAAATACTTTTGCTTTGGCTGCAGAACAACAACAAAAGGTCTTTTTTCGGCGAATAACAAAGAATAGACCCCCCACACACCCTACAAAAAATGTGAATAGGTGAATTCACTGTACAGAATTCTCCATGAAATACAAGGGTTGTTAATGGTGATTTCCAAGATCAAATGGAAATTACAAAAAGTTCTGGTCAGGAAAATAAAGTACAGGTACTAATTTCCGACCTGATCCCTCTTTGTTCCTCCCTCCCCCAGGAAAATTGTGGACCGCATTGACACAGACAAGGACGGCTTCATCAACCACGCAGAGCTGCATTATTGGATCAAACACAGACAGAGGAGGTACATTGAGGAGAACGTGAACAAACACTGGAGGGATTATGACAAGAATGAAGATGACAAAATAGCATGGGGGGAGTACAAGAACACGACCTATGGATTCTATCTTGGTACGTCACTCACTCACGTCCACCTCTCTCAATACCTGTATCGGTCTAACTTCTCTGTCTGCCCTCTCAGAAGAGGAGTTTGATGACGTGGAGGACAAGGCCACCTACAAATCCATGCTAACCCGAGATGAAAGACGCTTCAAGACCGCCGATCGTGACGGCGACGGGATCGCCACGCGCGAGGAGTTCACTGCCTTCCTCCACCCAGAGGAGTTTGATTACATGAAAGACTTGGTTGTACAGGTACAGATTTGTAGCTTAAAAGTGGATGTGGATTTGATATCTGTTCTTGTATGTTGTTGTTATTCGTGGCTTTCAATAGTCAAGCGTCACATTTTGGTGAATTACATTACACAAGAGTGATTCCAGTATACTCAGAACAAGAGTGACTGGAAATGTGTTAATATTTGTCTGGTGTCTTTCTGCATCACATGTATTGGTCTGAACTGTTCACATATGGGGAGGTGGAAAAATCTGCCTGAACCCACAACATTAGTAAACATTTTTCAAAGTAAAAATAAAATTGTCTTGTAGGAAACAATTGAGGACATTGATAAAAATGGGGACGGCAAGATCAGCTTAGACGAATACATTGGTAAGTGACCTGCGTTTTGAACCCCTCTCAATTTGGATGCTGAATGTAATTTTGGGTGCGTGCGCTGCGAATTGAATGTCTATAGGTGACATGTACACACCGGAGGAGGGGGAGAGTGAGCCTGAGTGGGTCCAGACTGAGAAGAAGCATTTTACTGATTTCAGGGATGCCAACAAGGTATTTATCGTAAGAGCTTGAGCTATATCCATTTTATTGTTTGAATTAAGAAAAAAATTCAACATTAAGTGCAGCTCCCAATAGAAACCAAGATGTATCTTTGTAAAAGCAAATTTCTAAGACCGCATCTAAAGAAGTATTCAATTCCAGTTACCGTATTTTCACGACTATTCGACGCATCGTACTAATGGCCGCAGTCTCATTAATGCGTGACATTTCTGTATTTTACACATACACAGGACGCATCGTACGAATAGCCGCAGTTTTACAGTGGTAAAACATACGCCAGCTTAAACATACGGCATGCATGCGCGCACTCTAACACGTTAGCTTGAAGCATACGGTAGCATGCCAAGACATACAGATAAGATAAAAACACGTTTTTAAAAAGGCAACGAAAGCAGAACTGAGTTCGGGTGTATTTTATTTAGCCATTGTACAATGTTCTCACGTTTTCGATCAATCATCACCCAGAAATCCATCAAAGTCCTCATCCTCTGTATCAGAAGCAGAGGACTGCACATCCCAGTTGTCATTGAACGCATCACATGCTAGTGTGAGTTGCTGCATTGCCGAGCGGAAAGAAGGAGTAGCAACAGCAAAGTCAACATTTCTCTCGTGTGAAGCTTTCCCACATTTGAAAGTAAAGAACAGAGCGAAACATGGTGGCAGCGCGTGTGTGTGTAGAAAGAATTGAACAATTGTGCAAGTACCGTAATCCATCAAAAACGCCGCGTTCCCTCTCGTTGTTGCGTATTGTGGCGTAACTCGCCCAGCGCTGCCTCTCACTCTTTGTAAAGTTGTTTGCCATCGACCATTGTTCCCATGCTGTTCGCAACTTTACTTTGAACGCCCGGTTGATGCCAATGTCCAGCGGTTGGAGTTCTTTAGTCAAGCCTCCGGGAATAACGGCAAGCTCAGAGTTCATTTGCTTGACTTGATTTTTCACCGCTGCTGTGAGATGGTCACGCATGCCAAAAGCATAACCGGTGGCTTTAAGTTTTAACTGAGCTTCGTAGGCATGTCTCTTTGTCGAATTTATTTTCAGGGGTTCTTAGAAACCAAAACCGGAGTTGTTTTGCAACAATGCACATTGCCACACGCTATACAAGTGTTGGTACTGGCTTGAGGCGTCCACTTACACGCCCACCCTTCACCATTGGCGGACTAGCTTGTCTGTCCTCTCTCTCCCTCTCTCTCTCTCTCCCCCTCTCCATATATGTATATATACACGCCCACCCTTCCCTGATTGGCCGACTTCTTTCACAGTCACTTCCGCCTTTTCTCTATATAAACAGCGTGTCGGCTGTCAGTCAGATTTTGGAACTCAGCCCATATAAAGGACGCTCCGCACCATAAGGCGCCCTGTCCATTTTGGAGAAAATTTAAGACTTTTAATGGCGCCTTATAGTCGTGAAAATACGGTACTTACTTTTAAAGGATAAAACATGTCCAGACCAATTACACAGCTCAACACATTTTATTATATTTTTTTAAAATCAGAGATGCAAGTAAATTCCTAGATTTTTTTGTTTTTTTGCGCCAATTCCCAATATGGCAATGTGTGTTTCTCTCGAGGACATCAGGTTTTCACAACTACATTTAATGTATTTAGTAACTTTTTTTTTTTTTTTTTTGAAACGTCACGCTATAAATGACTTCACATGGTAAAATCTGTATTGGCGCCTGCTTAAAAAAACTTTAAAAAATACATCAAAAACATCATTCTCGGAGAAAAGAAAAATATACATTTTTTGATATTGGTGTCAAAAATCAGTTTACAGACACATAAAACCATCGCTGATTTAAAATTTGCTGTTGACGAGTGTTATTGTCGCACAAGTCAACAGATGCATCACTAATGGTGTTCATTAAATGCACTAAACCGAAACCCGCAAGCTTGTAAACAGTGAGAGATGTGAGTTATGACTGCAACATAAGCTACAGGTTTATCAGAAATAAGAAAAAAAAAACCTTTATTAGTCTAGCAATGGAGAAATTCCCAATTCACAGCAGCAAAGCAGTTATAGATAAAAGAGGAGAGGATTAAAGCGTCCTTTCACCAGTGGGTCAGAGAAGTCATGCTGAAAATGTGCACACGCCTGGTACAAGCTAAGTTTTGAAAGCAAACACAAAGCTGTAGCGTCCATTGACGAAAAGAGATGAGTTCCTTTCTCCTGTCCCACGTAATCCGCTTCAAACTCCAAATCGCGACTCCCAGTTCCAAATCCGCATCGGCGCTGCGCGCTAACGCTCCTTCTCATCGTCGGCTCCTCAAGCCTTATATCCATCCAGCCGCAGACCATTCAACAGCACCGATCTCTCTGCTGAACAAAGCGGGGCTGTGAAAAATACTGCCCATTCCAGGCGCAAGACACAAGCGCCCCGGACTGTCCAGCAACGACAGTCAAATGGCGCTGACATTCCTCCCAGTCAAAAACAGTGCTGGTATACCCATGCTGCCGAGAAGGCGCAACTACCAAGCACAGAGTCTCCTCCTTGAATGTCGTGGCCAAAAAATGCTGAAAAAAGTCAACATCAGGTCCACACGACGCAACAACAAACAAAACAAAACAAACACAAAAACAACAAAAAAAGCAAGGCTCATGAGAGCACTTGCCGATGGCTGCCTACTCGGGCGCCATCTTGACTTCAAAGTCGAGACAACAAATTAGACAATCTTCCTTCAGAAAAATAGAGAATGGAACACTACGGTAATTCCCTAAGTCAACTAGTATACAATCATGGAAGCAGGATTGAACCTGGACCAATGCCCGCTTGTTTCTTCATACTGAGGCAAGTCGCGTGTCACACAGGATGGGTACATGGATTTTGGTGAGGTGGCTCAGTGGATTCTGCCTGGAGAAGTCGACCACGCCGACAATGAAGCCAAACACTTGATCCACGAGACAGACGGCAACAAGGTAACACTGTTGCATCCAAACACACATATACACTACGGCATGACAAAATACACACTTGTGTTCTTGGCAACTGATGTCTGATGTCATGATGATTGACATGGACGTAAAATGCATGAAGAAGCCTACAGTAAATATCAGTCAAAGGTTGATACGGTTACTGGATGAACAGATGATAGAGATACATCTACATGGATAGATACCAGGATGCAATAAAATAGGTAAAAATGATACAATAGGTACTGTAGGTAGATTCATCACCGATGGCATAATTACAGCAATAATTCATTTAATTTAATTCACACTTATTGCCTGTCTTCTCTCTGTCTTCATTTCCTCTTTCTTTTCATGACTTTATGCGTCTCCTCCATCTCCTTCCATGTCAATCACACGAATGTCTGATGCAATGTGGACGATCAATCGTCAGGACGAGAAAATAACCAAACGGGAAATCCTTGCCAACTGGAACATGTTCGTGGGCAGCCAGGCCACCAATTACGGAGAAGATTTAACAAGGAGTCACGACGAACTTTGAGCTGTCGCCGTTCCATACAGAGCTTGTCCGGGTCCAATTTAATTTCACGAGGTTTGCTCACGTGGGGTCTGTGCGTGATGGTCGCCGGTGACACGACAAGATCACTCTTGCAGAAACGATTCCACATTGCAGTCACATACTGTGTATGTGGTTACAGGTGATTTCTTACCCCCGATAACAAAGCATTACTGTAGTCAGCCGAACACAGTCCAAAAAAATGTAGATGGAGGAAGGGTTGGGGGTGGAGGGGGAACTGTGGATATCGTCCGACGTGCACTGATATTAAACTGAAACTGTGTTTTGAGTTGGTGCTTAGAATGTAGTCGCAACATTTCTGAATATCAGAGACCGTCACGGTGACACACACTCCACTGACAGACTGCTTCATCGTTTATGCGCGCCGCTATACTTGAAATATTTTCAGTGCTGCATGTTACTTATTTTCAACCATCCCATGTATGGAAATTGATTTTAAAACATTTCAAATGAAAGATTTGTTGCCGTTATTTTGGATTGAGTTGTAACAATGTTATCAAATGTAGGTCAGAGGCATGTTAATGTTGGCTACGAGAGTTAACTGAAAGAAGTTTGCCATTAAAGAACTGTGTTACGGTTGATTGGACAAATAAATTGACTTTTCTATTTGGTGTTTCATTTTTTGTTTTTTGCATTGAGTATGCATCATATTGCAGTTTAATGTACAGTGGTACCTCTACTTACGAACGTCTTTTCATACGAAATTTTCAAGATACGAAACGTCTCAACAGGAAAATATTGCCTCGTTACGAAAGAAATTTCAAGATGTGAGATCCTGAACGCAACATACTTATAGCTGTTCTGCCAATGGCTATTACCGAGCATCTTCCTGGCATCCCTTTAGCTAAGAAGGACCTCTACCAGATGTGTCTGTGTGTAGATAGATATGTGTCTATGCAGCGTCCTTGTCATTTGCACCTCGAGCCTGATAGTTTTACGTAAATGTGAATCACCCAGAAAAAGTGTTCTCCAGTCGGGCGATCACTCACTATGCTGATGTTTGCCATGGACATTGTCAAAGGATTGTTAAAAGGCTGCAAAAGCCAACGTCCTTGGATCAGTTCTTTACAAAACGGCAGGCAAAAACCACTTGAAAGAGAACATGAACTGCAGACGGCAAAAAAAAACCGATGAGTTAAAAGTTAAATGATCATCAGTTTTATTCTTTACTCAATTCCTTGTTTTTTACATGATGCACAACTCTCATTTATTGTGCAATAATCTCCTTGTAAAATTTTGTTACATATTTTGATGCATTTTTAGGCTTTAGGAAACATGTCTGAATTTTTTGGGGAGGGGGGCTTGGAACAAATTAGAGCATTTACATGGAAAACGCATCGACTGACAACATTTTGAAAGAAATTTCTTCCTCAACCAATTAATTTCATAAGTGGAGGTACCACTGTACTGATGAAAGCAACTAAATTCTGATATTTTTGCTCCTTGCCTCCCTGTACAGTTAATATTAGAAGCAATTCAGCATTTTCCAATACATCATCTTCACACAAGAAAAATGAGGGGCAGACAACTGCAATAAAGTCCTGTACTACAATAATGGAATCATACATACTTAAGGACTTATCTGCCTCTCTGAATGTTATTCAGAGGATTTCCATCCTTAGTCGATTGAGACACATCTGTTCCTTTTTACTGTTGCTTTTTGTTTTCCCACCTTCCCTGTTTTGTGCATGTCAGGATGGGCTTGTGACACTGTCTGAGATGCTCGACAAACTTGACTTCATCAAGATCAGCACCATCACAGATTATGGAGCCATGAAAGACGACGGCCATGACGAACTGTGAATATCAATCACACAGAATTATGACCGATGTTTGATGTGTGTTTGAGAAATATTTCTCAATCCAAATACAATCAGCAAGACGTTTGGGAGAGCACATTTATTCAACTGAACAATAAGCAGGCGAATATGCGGGTTCAGTAAGAAAAATAAAAGTACTCTTCAAATGGTATGAACAGTCTGCTGAAGATTTCGAAGAATAGAATAACAGACAAAAATACGGTCAATATATCAGATGCCAAAGAAACAAATGGCATGTTTTGGCTGTTTGCAATCTTCAAAAAAAAATTTAGAGACCATAATACTAATGACCAGAGTCATCTTTCACACTTGCATCACTGGACGAGCTTCTTTGGCCTTAAGCTCGACACCTGCACCTGCAAAGCCTGTTCCTCCCTGTCAAAAGAAACACCAAATTCAAGGTCATCTTAACAGAGGGAAACTAAACACTTTCATTTACAGATCTCCACTCACACTGCCTCTCATTTGTTAAAAAAAAAAAAGGGGGGGGGGTGGGGGGAAACGCACCCACACCAAAACGCTAAAATTTTAAAGCACAGGTAGAAAGGACTATTTGTATCGTCGTTTACCAGTGCCCTGGGCTTGAAAAAAGGCGTACCGTATTTTCATGGCCATACGGCGCACCGTATTGAAAGGCGCAGTGTCAGTTACGGGTGCGATTTCGGTATTTAACATAAACACAAGGCACATTGTATTTCTGCTATGTTATAGATGAATAGATAGTTATTATTTTAGCTGTCCACCACGAATCCTGAGGGTCTCGCGAAACAGATTTTTCACAAAGCAGGTCGGGGGCAAGGAACAAGGTAACGATCATCAATAAAAACATTTTTAAAAAATGTCATGTCATGTTTTGTATGAAAGTGCGATCCCCAAGTGGCAAGAAGTAATTTCCAAAGCAAGTCTTTTCTGCCACATCGGCATTTCACAATGTTCTTGCCACTCCATCGTTATCGACGCATATCCAGGACAATGAGCTGTTCCTTGATTATGTGAGATCACGTGTGATAATACGAGAGGATTTCGTCTCACACCAGAAAGTGTCAGATCTCTGATGAAGGCAGGAGTGGTAACAGCCAAAACGGGTTAGCAAGGAAATAATTTTTTGGGGGGAGGGGCGGGGGTTAACACAACGAAACCCAATATACCTAATTATATTTCATATATAAATAATACTTTTACTAATACTAATTTTTGAGCGTGGATACCAGCAAATCGGGGGAAGCGTGTAATACATGGTTGACAAAGAAAAATTTGTTCTGATGGGTAATTTTAGGGGTGTGTGGTGTTCTCGAGAATTGACGGTACATTCTGTTGACCGCGCACATACCCTCTGCAGTGGTATGATGTCATTGTCAGAGAGCTTATCTCCACTCACAGGATCCATCATGTCCAACTTGATGAGTCTCTCCACGCACTCCTGTGTCACCACGCACCCCCTGGTTATAGCATGGAGAGAAGTGAGTGGAATTTTTCCATTCAAACATGCTGCCAACTGTAGAAAGACACACTGGTTAAGCAACTCACGAAGGTCGTAGGACGGCACAGGGAACGCTGTTGCCCAGGACGTCTTTGGTTACTGCACAGACGTATCTGTCCTGTTGGGAAAGAATTGCTATTTAATAATATACAAATAAATGTAGGAACCGGCGACTGGGTGAACAAGTGGTTAGCGTGTCGACCTCACAGTGCAGATGTCATGGGTTCGATCCAGCCTTCTTGTGTGGAGTTTGCATGTTCTCTGTGTGGGTTTTCTCCAGGTACTCAGTTACCTCCCACATTCCAAAAACATGCATGGTAGGCTGATTGAACACTCTAAATTGCCTAGGTGTGATCGTGATCGTGAATGAGTGGTCGTCTGTATGTGCCCTGTGATTGGCTGCCAACCGTTTCAGGGTGCCCCCCGCCTACTGCCCAAAGACAGCTGGAATGGGCTCCAGCACCCCCAGCGACACTTGTGAAGATAAAGTAGAAGGGAAAATGGATGGATGTAGGAACTGCAACAATATATTTCTGTTGTAAGAAGAAAAAAACTGCAATAAATGATCACTGCGTTCTTAATAGGAACACTGCATGAAGGCATGAACAGTGAGAACACAGCTGTGGTACCCAAGGCTAGTTGGCGATTGTCGTAGGTTGATTTATCGTTGCTTCAAATATGGCCCCGCTTTCAGGCACAGTCAATTAAAATTGCACTTTATTGTAATCAGTGTTGTGTCCGAGGACCGGCAACCGGAGCCCAAGGCCAAGGACTTGACTCCGAGGCCAAGGCCAAGGACTTGAATTTTTCCAAGGCCAATGACCAAGGACTTGCCTCCGAGGCCAAGGCCAATGACCAAGGACTGATTTTGAATACTAAGAGGAGTCAAGTGAAAAGTCTGCTTTCAAAAAATACGCAGATAAGCATGTCATACACAGCAATCGAAAAAAAATATTTTCATAATGATCACGTAAATAAAGCAATAGCTGCGATAAAAGTAATACACTGGGCGAAATAACCGTATTAATATACACGGCGATCAAAGAAATTATATTTTCGTTAAGTAAAGCAAGAGTAGCGATAAAAGTCATTTCTTGGGCGATAAAATAGCCAAACATGATGTATCACTTGTAGGTGAAAAAAATGTGTAATTTTATATGTGATCATTATTTCTGTTTTCACTCCCCTCTGAATAGGGTTTGTCAGTTGGCATGGAAGGATTACTCACTCTGTCCGTTTTTGATCATTTATTGAAGCAGATGGTAGTTGCAGAAACAGTAGAATGATATCAGAAGCAGTAGCAGATAGTATAAGTAGATGCAGTAGCAGATGCAGGATAAGTAGCAGTAGCAGGTAATCTAAAGTAAACAAATGTAATTTAATGAATATATCTACCTTAGGCATCACAATGTAAATGTGTATAGCAGTGATAATTTTACAGTTTACTGCCAGTGAGTCCCAGGGACTCGCTGATCAGAAAAGTATGAGTCCCATGATGCATTTAGACCAGGGGTGTCCAAACTTTTTGCCAAGGAGGCCAGATTTTATGTGGTAAAATGTCGGGGGCCGACCTTGGCTGACATTCTTTACATTGAACAACAATATTGTTCAACAAATTTTAGTAAGCCAGTCTGTTTCACATTTCCATTTTTATTTTAATTTCAACAATCTTAAGAATTTCTTTGCGATTGGCTGGCAAACGATTCAGGGTGTCCCCTGCCTACTGCCCGAAGACAGCTGGGATAGGCTCCAGCACCGCCCGCGACCCTAGTGAGGATCAAGCGGCTCGGAAGATGAATGAAATGAATGAATGAATAAGAATTTCTTTTGGTTAATTTGAAACAGTTATATCACATGCAACTGCTTATTCACTTGACTTTTTCTTAAACAGAAGTCTCCTGAGTGCAAATTGATTGATTTGAAACATAAAATGTATAGTCACAAAACCTTTGACTCGAACAACAGGGAAATGAACAAGCAATACACATATCCACAACTGCAAGGATCATTTGAAATATGACATATCTCACTCTCCCTCTCCATATATGCATATATACACGCCCACCCTTCATTGATTGGCCGAGTTTTTTGCCGCATGCCTGTCCACAGTCACTTCCGCCTTTTCTCTATATAAACAGCGTGTCGGCTGTCAGTCAGATTTTGGAACTCAGCGCATACACAAGACGCTCCGCATCATAAGGCGTCCTGTCCATTTTGGAGAAAATTCAAGACTTTTAATGGCGCCTTATAGTCATGAAAATACGGTAAGTATTGATGTGGCTTGACGTCCTCTTCCCAAGACGATGCATGTGCAATCTACTATCAATTTGACGAAAGAATCGAACCATGTCATCATTAGTTCTACCAACAGTTAACATTAGCATTGCTTCACCTTGGGACAAATGTTTTCTTCATAAAGTTACCATGCTACAACCAGTAAATTATAGAATAATCAAGACTGTTTCATCATATTTTTCATAGCGATTAGCTTATAGATCTAATGACCAATTTGCCTTGTAATCATGCCTCGCGTCGTATCTCGCTCTCGTGTTCTGTGCATACGTCACAGGTGAGTTTAGTGATGCACCCTTCGGACGATTCATACGAAAAATCAGACTGGCATTCCCATTTATTAAATGTCGTAATTAGTAAACCTCTGAGTTTTTTTCGCCGCCATCTCAAACTTTCATCCGCGAGATTCCACATTTTGCGGGCTAAAATAGCAAGCTGCGGGCTAAAATAGCAACCCGCATGCGCACATAATAGTGATGTGTCGTTCGCGAACGAACCGGCTCTTCGAAGTGAACGACAAGAGCCGGCTCCTAATAGGGAGCTGATCAAAATAGGAGCCGAGGAGGGCAAATGGTTGAATGTCATTTTCTTTGTCTTATTTTGCATTGTTACCAAAAAATAAATAAATAAACCCTGCAAAAGAATGGACAGGTGGTCAGTCATCTGATTTTTAAAAGGGGCTTTAATATTGGCCTAAGAATTAGTCAGGTCCTACCACGAGATGTGAAAGTAACCAAGTAGGCAAGTACTTTAATCTGTTTTGATATGCATATTTTCTGACAGTGTGTCTGTGAGTAAGCCGTTCTGTCCTCCCGCCCAACAGATCTGTGAAGTTGTCGACACCGCATTTTTGGGGGGTGAGGGGGGGCCTTGTCCATGAACCATACAGGTACAGTGGAGCGAATGAACTGCTGCCCTCTTGGGAGAAAATATTTGTTATTGTTTTGAAGGACACTTTGGGCTCTTCCCCCCCAAACTGCTTGCTTGCCTTTTTAGCTTTTGCTCCACACCTGTCAGCATGGTAACAATATCTAAACTTGCCATTGCTACAGCAGCATACAGTAGACTGTAATGTCTAGTTGCTCACTGTGCGAATGGGCCAATTTCAGCAAGACGGGATGGAATATGGTACGTAATTTATGTTAATTCTTGATATGATGATGAAGTCACTTTTAAATTGGTTGGGTTTTAAATTGTGACAATATGCTCCTTTAGACTAACCTGGCGATTGATGAGGGCCACTCGGTCCAGACTCGGGTCTACCGGGGTGAAGCGCACGGTGATCAGCTCGTTCATCTTAATTGGTTGGCCTGACATCGGACACAACACAGTCTTACTCTGAAAAGACATTAGGAAAAACGAAATGAGAGCAAACTATTAAAAAGAAATTACACAATTTCTAAACACACTGCTGAATTTCAAGAGCCACAGATGAGCTTTGGATTCAGAGGTCAACTTGTCTCCATCCGCATACAAATACGCAAAATAAACAAAGGTCATCATGACATACAACCTGAAGACAAACTGCCGTTGACATCACACAACAAGCAGGCAGGTCATAAAAAAGCTGCAAAGTTTCGTTCAATAAGGTAGCAAAAAGGCATCTTGCTGGCACGAGGAATATTTTCAGTCGTGATCTTTTTAGAGCAGGGAACCATATTTGATTCTCTAAACTGCAATTGAAACAACCCTGTATCCCTAGCTATTAAAAAAAGACGATTCCGCTGCAGACCACAAATGAGAGAAAACGAGGGTTGAAAATAACCAATTTAAAAGTACATATATTACACAACACCAATAAAGATTAAACATACTCAAAAAGAAAATGTAAGCACTATAATAATAATTGACAGATATGCTGAGTTGTTCTAATGACAAGAAAACACGAATAATATGTGGTGACTTTAACATTGACTTATTAAACCCTAATAGACACAAAAAACCCCAACAGATTTCATAAATACAATGTATAGCAACAGTCTTTTCCCAGTCATTCTGAAACCCAGCAGAATAACAGTTGATACGGCCACATTAATAGATAATATATTTATTAGAGCTGTCAGTTTAGCGCGTTTTTATTGGCATTAATTTAAATGAATTTTAACGGGATTAAATTTTTCTCGCGAGATTAACGTGGCACACGTCACAAGCAGATGTTACGTTGCTATATAAATACACCAGAAACAAAACAAGTGCGCTGCAGAAGTCCACGCCCATGTCTGTTTTGCCAGCCACCGAAAAACTGATACTTAAAGAGTTTATGAATGAAAAGTTTACTTTTAAAAAGTTGCCGGACTGCTCCACTGACAAGACCAAAGTTACCTGTATCATACAGGTATACGATGTATGCCACCGACGCGATTGTTCCTTGTTTGGAACCAATTTGTGTGGAAGGTTACAGTGTTCCGTGTCCATATAAATAGAGCGGGTGGAGCTTCTCTGTGTTCGTCTGACAGTGACGGTGCGCTGCAGTGGTAGCCCTAGCGAAAATAAAACGTCCCCAGTGTTGTCATCGAACCAAGTGTAGTCATCGGAAATTATGTCTACACAAAACCGTAGAGACTTCCGCGCAAGAAGGACCAACAGAATCAACATAGCCTGACTGCTGTGTTCAAAGCAAACTTGAGAAAAACGAGGTATGCAACCATCGCTTAAATCCACTATAGGTTGAGTTCTAGTTTACCTTAGATGTGCACTTTATAATGTTATAATTGCTCTGTTTTGATCCCATAAAAAGAGGTGTTAAAGCAGCTTTTGTGTGACAAAATATTTTTTTCATTGTTGTTGATGGACAGTAATATTGTGTGAGAGATTATGTGTGAATAACTGCTCCAAGTGAAAAATGTTCATGTAAAATTGAAAATCGAAATTGTTATTTCAGTAAATATTTGCATTTTGCACATAGAAAACTGATTCATAATTTCATGTTGATGAGAGCATTAAAATTGGGAAAAATAGGAAAACAAAAATATAAAAGGAAATTCAGAAATGATAAAAAATGTGTGAGAAATCACGATTATTTTTTAGTGAATTTGAATTAAT
This sequence comes from Hippocampus zosterae, assembly GCF_025434085.1. NCBI lineage: Eukaryota > Metazoa > Chordata > Actinopteri > Syngnathiformes > Syngnathidae > Hippocampus > Hippocampus zosterae. The sequence continues at coordinate 15,993,950 of NC_067467.1, forward strand.
TATGACAGTTGCATTTTTAATTAGATTAAATATTTTAATCGTTTGACAGCTCTAATATTTATAAATAAGATTGATCATAAAAAGGAAAGTGGACTTCTCATAACTGATATAAGTGACCATCGACCGGTCTTTGCAGTCTTTCATAATTACTTTGATAGAAAAACTAAATCAATAACCCACATATTGGAAATAAGACTCAGAACCCAACATTGCATCGCAGCTTTTAAGCTCGACCTAGACAAACAAAATTGGTCTCAGGTCTACTCCAATGAAGATCCAAATACTGCGTTTGACGAATTTTCGTCAACCATAACCTCCTTATATGATAAGCATTTCCCAGTAATTAAGGTCTGCAGAAAGTACAAAGACCAAAATAAGCCATTGATAACAAAAGGCATAGAAAGTGCATGTAAAAAGAAAAACAATATATATATCATATATAAATCATTTCTAAAATTTAGAACCGAAGAAGCTGAAACAAAATATAAGACTTATAAAAACAAATTAGTAAATATAAGAACCAGTAAGAGAGACCATTTTCATTCATTATTAGAGCAAAATAAAAGCAACACTCAAGAAATATGGAAAATATTAATAAAAAAGCACATTATCCGGAGTACTTTATGAAAGATAAAGATAAAAATACCATTATTGAGGAAACTGCAGAAATAGCAAAATAATTTAATGAGTATTTTGTTAATATCGGCAGTAACTTAGCAAAACAAATTCCTGATCCAATAAATTATTTTGAAATAGATAAATACATAGAAAAAAAACTCTTCCACAATGTTTCTTACTGCTGTGAATAATAATGAAATATTAAATATTGTAAAAACATATAAAAGTAAAAAGTCAACTGACTGTTTTAATATTGATATGACAATAGTAAAACAGATTATGAATTTGTAGTGCGACCTTTTACACACATATGCAACCTGTCATTCAAAGCTGGTGTTTTTCCATCAAAAATGAAAACAGCTAAAGTGATTACAATTTTTAAAAGTGGAGAAAGACAATTCTTTACAAATTATAGACCAATATCATTGCTACCACAATTCTCAAAAATATTAGAAAAACTATTTTCTCACAGACTTGATAGCTTTATACAAAAGCATGTGCTGTTAAGTGAGAATCAATATGGCTTCAGAGAAAAACGGACCACCTCAATGGCAGTAATGGAGTTTGTGGAAGCAATAGCCACTAATATAGATAAATAATTCACTGTTGGGATTTTTCTAGATCTAAAAAAGCTTTTGATACAATAGATCATACTATATTATTGAATAAATTGGAGAGATATGGTATCAGAGGCATAGCACATAAATTGATTGAAAGTTATTTAGAAAACCGATATCAGTATGTGCAGTTCAACAACAAAAAAATCTAACTTACTGAAGATTACCCATGGAGTTCCTCAGGGATCAGTGCTTGGACCAAAACTATTCATCTTATATATAAATGATATCTGCAGTGTTTCAAAACAATTCAAATGCTTCCTATTTGCCGATGATACAACCTTTTACTGCTCTGGAGAAAATATGAAACAACTCCTGAAAACTGTGGAAAATGAATTAAACAAAATAAAAAATTGGTTCGACAGAAATAAACTATCTTTAAATTTGACATAATTTAAGTGAGTGGTTTTTGGCACGAGACTAATCAAACACCAAGTTAAAATAAAGATAAATTCAACTGAAATAGAACGAGTTTATGAAAATAAGTTACTTGGACTAGTAATAGATACCAAGCTATCCTGGAAGCCACACATAGATAACGTTAAAAGAAAAATATCCAAAACTATCGGGATCCTCCACAAAACTAAAGATGTGTTGAAAAAGAGTTCTTTGTACACATTATATTACTCATTATTACTCTCATATATGACCTACTGTGTGGAAATATGAGGGAGCGCCTGTAAAACAAACACACTCCCTGTCTTAAAACTACAAAAAAAGCAATCAGAATAATCAATAGGTCTAAATATATACACCCCTCCGTGAGCCGTCACCTTACCGTGGTGGAGGGGTTTGCGTGTCCCAATGATCCTAGGAGCTAAGTTGTCTGGGGCTTTATGCCCCTGGCAGGGTCATCTATGGTCACGAGCTATGGGTCGTGACCGAAAGAACGAGATCCCGGTTACAAGCGGCCGAAATGAGTTTTCTCCGCAGGGTGTCCGGGCTCTCCCTTAGAGATAAGGTGAGAAGCTCGGTCATCCGGGAGGGGCTCAGAGTCGAGCCACTTCTCCTCCACATCGAGAGGAGCCAGATGAGGTGGCTTGGGCATCTGATTCGGATGCCTCCTGAGCGCCTCCCCGGTGAGGTGTTCCGGTCATGCCCCACCGGGAGGAGACCCCGAGGAAGACCCAGAACACGCTGGAGAGACCATGTCACCCAGCTTGCCTGGGAACAACTCGGGATCCCCCGGGGAGAGCTGGACGAAGTAGCTACGGAGACGGAAGTCTGGGCTTCCCTGCTAAAGTTGTTGTCCCCGCGACCCGGCCCCGGATAAGCGGTAGATCCCTCGCTACTTACTGTTTGTTTATCGCGGGTTCAGTGCATCGCTGATTTTTTCAAACATATTAAAAAATATATATTAGTACAGGACTGTATATGTTGCTCTATGTGACTCGCTGTTGTTTTGCAGCTTCTCGCGGACCGTTTTGCGGACATTAATTTCTTTTCCACCCTGTTTATGTTAATTGGACGCTACTTCGCGGATTTTCATTTATCGCGGGTGGTTTTGGTCCCCATTAACCGCGATAAACGAGGGATTACTGTAGTTGTTATGATCCAAGGCAGGGGTGCTCAAACTTTTTGGATCGAAGATCTACTTTTCGATCTTACCGGCGCGCGCGCACACGCACACACACAGACATAAACGCACACACGCGCGCGTGCACGCCATGATGAGAAACAGCCTGAAACTGAGGCATGCGACACACTTTTGCAGCCTGTTAACTATCGTAGCTCACACGTACCGTTTTAAAGTGCTTCCCTCGGCCCTCCTAGATTCCTATTCTTTGCTCGTGCCTTTGGTGAATTGTACACGAAGCAAACTCTGAATGAGAATCATGACGATAAAAGATAGAGCGCAACAGCTCTGATCACAAGCTGCATTTGCAAACTGCTGAGCACTAACAACTTCCGGTGACGTAATCACGCGCCACCGTAAATTTAAGATTTACCTCCTTTATTTTATTTTTTAATTTTTTTTTTTGTGAAAATGAGACTGATAATATGATTAGTGTGCAGTGTATATTAACACAAAAATATATTAATAACATGTACAAAGACACAAATGGTTGTTTGTTTTTTTTTCTTCTCGACACGCCTCGGATCTACTTGGTAGAGTAGATCTACCGGTAGATCAGGATCTACCTAATGGGCACCCCTGATCTAAGGGGTACTAATCAATACAAAAAAATCCAAAACAAGAACAAACATCAAGCAAAGGTGTGTATGAGAAATAGGTGTCAATCTGTGGAATAAGTTTGAAACGGGCCTGAAAATGAGTAAATAGCTGGATGAGTTTAAAAAATTCAAAATTATTAGTACAAAAAAACTACATAAATCAGAGTTAAGAAGATAAATTTGATTCTTATAAAATCTAGTAATACAACAGAAATACATTGATCAACTTATTAAATGTATTAAACTAATGCAGTATATTGATGATTGAACATGTAACGGTGATGATTTTTGTTTTTTTTCCTTTTATACTTTTTGCTTTCCTTCACTTTTGTCAATCTGTTATTGTATGGTCAATAAACAATAAAAAACAAACAAATAAACAATTAAGTGCCGCAACTCAATGAGTGAAATGTGGTCAATACAGGATAACATTTATATAATTCATATCTACATATTTTTAGCCACGCGGTTTCATGGCTCAGACTGACCCACTTGAGTTCTCATCGTTTTAATGAAGAAATATAATTTGAGCCTTCTAAGAGTATTACCATAATTTCCGGACTATAGAGCCCAACTGATTATAAGCCGCACCCACTACATTTTTAAAAGGAAAACCCACTTTTTACACACACAAGCCGCACCTGTCTATAAGCCGCAGGTGCCCACATGAGATATTTGCAAAGAAAGATGGTACACAGAAATAGGTTTCAACATTTAAAAACTTAACCTTAACTTGTCTTTGCCTGTTAACGCTGGGAGGGAGACAGTGATGGATGGATGAATGGCTGACACTGGTCCCTGCTGTAACGCTCAGTCAATCATTCCTTCATTAGGTTCTACCATCCACGCTTTCAAGATAATCTCTTTCGGGAGGTTTTCTTTTGGCATATGCAACCAGGTGAACAATACTATAACTGTTGTAGCGAATGCTGCCTCATTTCATCAATGAATCACCCTCACTTTAAAAGGAGCGTTGTATAATATTGTGGCAAATCTCGTAAGACTTGGACCACAAAGTGAAGGGAGACGACGCTGACTGGGGACAGGCATGCAGCAAAGAAGTCGGCCAATCAGGGAAGGGTGGAAGAGAGAGAGAGAGAGAGAGAGAGAGAGAGAGAGAGAGAGAGAGAGAGAGAGAGAGAGAGAGAGAGAGAGAGAGAGAGAGAGAGAGAGAGAATGGGTGAAGGGTGGGCGTGTAAGTGGACGCTAAAGGGTCGCCCCCAAGCAGGTATTAACACCTGTATGGAGTGTGGCAATGTGCATTGTTGCAAAACAACTTCGGTTTTGGTTTCTAAGAACCCACGAAAATAAATTCTACAAAGAGACACGCCTACGAAGCTCAGTTCAAACTTCAAGCCATCGGTTATGCTTTTGGCATGCGTGCCCATCTCACAGCAGCGGTGAAAAACCAAGTCAAGCAAATGAACTCTGAGCTTGCCGTTATTCCCGGAGGCTTGACTCAAGAACTCCAACCGCTGGACATCGGCATCAACCGGGCGTTCAAAGTAAAGTTGCGACCGGGCGTTCAAAGTAAAGTTGCGAACGGCATGGGAACAATGAATGATCGATGGCAAACACAACTTTACAAAGAGGTGAGAGGAAGCCCTGGGCGAGTTACGCCACAATTTGCGAATGGATTGTGGCTGCTTGGACGAACGCGTCTCCTTGCACTTTTGTTCGAGTTTTTGGCAAAGCCGGCACATTTCTGTGGAGCCACATGGCAATGAGAGTGACTCTGATAACGAGAGGGAACACGCCATTTTTGATGGATTACCGGTACTTGCACAATTGTTCGATTCTGATACAGAGGATGAGGACTTTGGATTTCTGGGTGATGACTGATCGAAAAACGTGAGTACATTGTACGATGGCTAAATAAAATACAACGGAACTCAGTTTTGCTTCCGTTGCCTTTTTAAAAACGTGTTTTTAGCTTGTATCTGTATGTCTTGACATGCTACCGTATGCTTCAAGCTAACGTGTTTTTAGCGTGCGCGCATGCATGCCATATGTTTATGCAGGCGTATGTTTTACCAATTTAAAACTGCGGCCAATAATACAGTGCGTTTTGTCTATGTGTAAAATACAGAAATAGCACGCATTAATGAGACTGCGCCCAACCATACGGTGCGCTGAATGGTCGTGAAAATACGGTAGTTGTTTTCTGTGTGTTTTGACCGCTGATAGACAAACTCGGTTATCATGTTTAAAAGTTTCTTTTTTTTTGCTTGATTGACCTCAAACATGTGTGTTCAGAGCCAGTGGCGATTGCTCTGGGACTGCAAGGGCAGCTCGGCTTCCCCTAAAATGTCAAAGAATAAGTGATCAAATATATGAATGTACATTTCCTTGTATGTACATGTCAATGACTAAATATGTGCTACAATGTGCTCAACTTTTGTTCCGAGTCAGCTTCTTCTTAATGGTTACGACGCGACTCCCTTCTCATTCATTCCCGTAGCTTCACTGTGCTTTAAACAGTGGACACTGAGCGTCTGCAGAACGTCTCGAGAGTTCAGGGTAGGTTGTCCCAATGCGTTGAACGGAGACTAGTCATTGGATACAAGCTGGTTTTGTCCCGCCCACGGACGCTCGGCGTCTCTGGGACTGGATAGCAGTGGGAGGGTACCGGACGCCAGGCTTTTCTGCATCAGATTGGATGATCTGTCTGAGCCTGTGTGCCAATTTGATTGACATCGAAATGAGCCAATCACCGACCTTTTAGTGTAGGCGTCGGTGTGAACAATTTTTCAATTCGCATTCTGTTCTGAGTTGAGCTGGAGACTTTTCCTTATCATCTTAGCGACACTCTTTGTTGTAAATAACTCGCGACAAATTAATCTTTTATTTCTGGTGGGTTTTATTGTAGTTCCTGTAGTTGTAGGACACTAATTAAGTCCCTGGAAAAGACAAGCCTTGTTGGTATGACGGGGTCACAGATCATTTTCTTGAAAAGGAACGGAGAGTAGGATTCACGTATAAATAAACGGACACATTTTATGATGTCGGCCAAAATTGAGCTTCCCCTCTTTGACAGACCAGCATCCGCCACTGTTTAGAGCACACAGGAAAAAGGGCCTACTTGAGCTGGATGAAACTGAGGCCTTGTTCACTAATTGTACAAACAGGAATGTTCAACTTCGGGTGGTCAGCACGATAAGATGTCCTTGAGTTTGTTCCTCGCTGCCCATCTTCCAAGCCCTCCTCAAAACTCACTTGTATTCTTTGGCATTCGACTCAGCAGGACTCAGATTTGTTCTTGGTTTTACTGTTTGGTGCTTTCGACTGCCTTTATCACTGATTTGTCTTACTGTTTATTGTGCATGTTAAATTGCTCCAAGTACAGCACTTTGTATGCAGCGATGGCTGTTTGAAAGTGCTCTATAAATACTGTTGACTTGACTTTCATAACCTTGCTGCTGTGAATTGGGAATTTCTCCATTGCGAGACTAATAAATGTTTTCGTTTCTTTTCGTATCGTATTGTTTGTACCGAGAGATGTTTTGGCCTCTAAGGGGCGTATCGGTCGGCTGGGCTGAGAGGCATGACATGTAAATGATGAAGGGAGTGTTTTTTCTCATATACCACTTGTAATTTGCATGCACGAGTAATAAAAAACCAGCAGAGGCTGCAGAGGTGAGGTGTCAGTTGGTAAGCGCACACGGAGTGGCTTCGTAGAAAACTGCGCCTCCTTCCCGGCAGAAAAGACAATCTCTTCCTTTGTTCAACTGTCCGAGCGAACATCTCTGACAGGCGCATACAACATGGCGGAAAGTGCTCATAAGCCCCTACTGTTGTCCATTTTTCTCTTTGTTAATCCCATTTGACATACCTCAATCTTTTATTTTATTAATGCTGTAGATTTTGTATGTCGGTCGGGAATAAAGCCTTCATAAAATTTATTTTGTGTTTGGTCAAGTCTGTCATAGACTCAGCCACACAGTTTTCGGATTGCAATTCAGCTGAAAACACATGGCCTGTTGTTTTCACTGAGACACATGATAGCATTTCATTGGTAAGCGCACACGGAGTGGCTTCGTAGAAAACTGCGCCTCCTTCCCGGCAGAAAAGACAATCTCTTCCTTTGTTCAACTGTCCGAGCGAACATCTCTGACAGGCGCATACAACATGGCGGAAAGTGCTCATAAGCCCCTACTGTTGTCCATTTTTCTCTTTGTTAATCCCATTTGACATACCTCAATCTTTTATTTTATTAATGCTGTACATTTTGTATGTCGGTCGGGAATAAAGCCTTCATAAAATTTAATTTGTGTTTGGTCAAGTCTGTCATAGACTCAGCCACACAGCTTTCGGATTGCAATTCAGCTGAAAACACATGGCCTGTTGGTTTCACTGAGACACATGATAGCATTTCATTCTTATCTTTTCTGATCGAGCGCTTCCTGGCGGCTGTTGGAAAAATCTTTGAACAGGCTGCTTCATTCAATAAGTGGCAGGGTTGAAAGTGTGTGACAAAAGTCACGGTTTATAGTCCAGAAATTACAGTAGTCGAAAATCGATTAGCGTTCCCTCCAATAATATTCATATTGCATTTGATTAAAAATCTAATTTGCAAGTGACTGTGCTTAGGATCACAATCAGTTTATATGACCAAGTATGAGAACATAAATACCGTATTTTCACGACTATAAGGCGCCATTAAAAGTCTTAAATTTTCTCCAAAATGGACAGTACGCCTTATGGTGCGGAGCGTCCTTTATATGCGCTGAGTTCCAAAATCTGACTGACTGCCGACACGCTGTTTATATAGAGAAAAGGCGGAAGTGACTGTGAAAGAAGTCGGCCAATCAGGGAAGGGTGGGCGTGTATACATACATATATGGAGAGGGAGAGAGAGAGAGAGAGAGAGAGAGAGAGAGAGAGAGAGAGAGAGAGAGAGAGAGAGAGAGAGAGAGAGGGAGAGAGAGGACAGACAAGCTAGTCCGCCAATGGTGAAGGGTGGGCGTGTAAGTGGACGCCTCAAGCCAGTACCAACACTTGTATAGAGTGTGGCAATGTGCTTTGTTGCAAAACAACTCCGGTTTTGGTTTCTAAGAACCCCTGAAAATAAATTCGACAAAAAGACACGCACGCCTACGAAGCTCAGTTCAAACTTAAAGCCACCGGTTATGCTTTTGGCATGCGTGCCCATCTCACAGCAGCGGTGAAAAAAAAAAGTCAAGCAAATGAACTCTGAGCTTGCCGTTATTCCCGGAGGCTTGACTAAAGAACTCCAACCGCTGGACATTGGCATCAACCGGGCGTTCAAAGTAAAGTTGCAAACGGCATGGGAACAATGGATGATCGGTGGCAAACACAACTTTACAAAGAGTGAGAGGCAGCGCTTGGCGAGTTACGCCACAATACGCAACAACGAGAGGGAACGCGGCGTTTTTGATGGATTACGGTACTTGCACAATTGTTCAATTCTTTCTACACACACACGCGCTGCCACCATGTTTCGCTCTGTTCTTTACTTTCAAATGTGGGAAAGCTTCACACGAGAGAAATGTTGACTTTGCTGTTGCTACTCCTTCTTTCCGCTCGGCAATGCGTAGCAACTCACACTAGCATGTGATGCATTCAATGACAACTGAGATGTGCAGTCCTCTGCTTCTGATACAGAGGATGAGGACTTTGATGGATTTCTAGGTGATGATTGATTGAAAAACGTGAGAACATTGTACGATGGCTAAATAAAATACACCCGAACTCAGTTCTGCTTTCGTTGCCTTTTTAAAAACGTGTTTTTATCTTATTTGTATGTTTTGGCATGCTACCGTATGCTTCAAGCTAACGTGTTAGAGTGCGCGCATGCATGCCGTATGTTTAAGCTGGCGTATGTTTTACCACTGTAAAACTGCGGCTATTCGTACGATGCGTCCTGTGTATGTGTAAAATACAGAAATGTCACGCATTAATGAGACTGCGGCCATTAGTACGATGCGTCGAATAGTCGTGAAAATACGGTAGTTAAAATGGCTAAAAGTATATGTAGCATTAGGGAAGACAGAGTGATCATTTCTCATCCCAGAGATTGGTGGTTCAAACCCCTGCCATCGCGACCATGTCAATGTGTCCTTGAGGAAGCTAATAAATCCCTGGTTACTCCTGATGCTGCGTCATCAGTAGGTGAATGAGTTAACAGTGTGTAGCGCTTTGAGTGCCCGAGGTAGAAAAGTGACAGCCCATTGACCAATTAAGTCAGCCAACACTGCACTTCCTCTTGATGCTTATACCCCTTTCCCACTGAAATTAGTGGGTAGTAGTGATCCGTGGCGACCAGTGGCGGACCCTCAGGGCCAGCAAGGCCTTCTCTGCTGGCCTAAACATTCATACAATAACATAAATTGAATTCATGTTATTTTATTTTCATAAATATGTAAACAAAATTATTCTCTGTATTCTTTACGTCATATTCTTTACGTTGCATTCTGGGACTTCCGGGTAGAGTGAACGCTGGCGCGTTTTGGCTGCCGCTGCTCTCCCACAGACTTTTGTGTTTTACGGTGTTTTTACGCTCGATTGTTTTACTGTTTTACAGAGTTTTACCAAACTCTGGAACTCACTTCCTCCCAACATTCGTAATATTGACTCTCTTTCTTTATTCAAAACCCAGCTCAAAACCCACCTATTCAGACTTGCCTACCCGCCTTAAATCTTTCTTTATTTATTATTTTATCTGTGTTTTACTATTGGTCTTGGCTGTACAGTGTCCTTGAGTGTTGTGTAAGGCGCTTACAAATGTGATGTATTATTATTATATATTATTTCCACTTAGTCAAGTGGCTTTCAATGTTATTTAAATAACACTGAAAGCCACTCGATAAATAACTTATTATGGTTGAGATTTTAACCAATCATATTTCAGTTAGCTTGTGTTGCCAGGTAAATTAAACTTGCTCCGGCCTTCAGATTAAGCAGAGCAGGCCCCTGTGCGCTGTAAATGAACGGGCACAGTCAGGTTGCAATAGCCAACCAGATCACGAGTCTGCGCACCGGGGCCAGCGAGAATGCCTTAGTCGAGACTGGACGTGCGCGTTCGGTGATTGGATTAGCGCCTGCTAAGAAGAAGACGTTGATCTGGTTGCAGAACTACTTTGCACACAATTTTCAAGACGGACCTTCCAAGAAAAGCTGGATATTGTGTGAAGAGGTCACCTAACTCCTGCGCTGGCTAGCCTTTCCCAGCACGGAAAAGGGGTTGTCCGTCATTTTCAGACGAGCAATTATGAACGGTACCCATGGCTCACAGCCTCTGAGAAATGCTGCAAATTGTACTAGTGGGAATGCCTATTGGTTGCAACAGACCGATTTGGTGTTTGGAGCCACACTGGATTTACCCATTCAAGTTGTTTTACCAAGGCAGCAAGGAAACATCAGAGCACAGCTGGGCACTTACAAACTACGGTGCGTTTAAAAACGTTTGGGGACACTCGCGTAGATGTGCAGCTCAGTGAATAGGCACTACATTGGTGAGTAAATGAATTTTATTTTACATTTCTTGTCATTTTATTTCGTTAGTGTTAAATTAATGGTAACGAAATAAAATGACAAAGATACAAAAATGTATCAAATAAATCTGCTCACCTGCAATTTATAATGGCGAATTGTAGTCACCTTCGTGCACGAAAATTAATTCAATCTCAACTGCTCAACATTTTCAGTGATTTGCTCTTGTATCACTGATTTTCAAAATGCAAATGATCCGTTAACTTTATTTTCAAAGAATAGTTTGTTATTATTTGGTTGGTGTCTTATATGAAACTGCGACATTGCGCAATTTATTGGACAGACTTGTTTAAGATCACACAGCGTAATTTGGGTGGCATTTTATTTAGTATTTTTAAATCATCTTTTTTTTTTTGGCAATATCTATACATTTAGTTTCCTGCTCTTAATAGTGAATGCATACTTGATGGTTTTAACTGCTCCTGAAATTAAGTGCTGCTTGACTAGCCTATACTGTATTGTTTTAATGTATGTTGAATCATTGAAGGCCTAAGGTTGAAATGCACGGCCCGCCACTCGTGGCGACACACAACCAATTGTCAAGTCAACAGTATTTATAGAGCACTTTCAAACAGCCATCGCTGCATACAAAGTGCTGTACATGGAGCGATTTAACATACACAATAAACAGTACGACGAATCGGTAATAAAATAAAATCAATTGGCATATTGTTCCTTTTGCATTGACCAACAGAAGGCAATTCTGCGCCCCCGCCACCCCCCACCACCACTTTGCGTCTGGGTACGTCACCACGCTGTGATTGCATAGATAGTGCGACAGATTTCTTGGTGGTAAACAAAGCAACATGGAAGCGAGTGTTCTTTCTTTTATCATGCTTTTTACCGTCCTCAAAATGGTCAAAAAGCAGTGGAGGATCTACTCTTTGCTACAACTGAGACAACAGCTTAAGGGGCGATCTCTTAGCTTTGTTGTGGGGGCGTGCCATATACGAGGCCAATGGCGTGGGATGTTATGACGCATCACGCACCGGCCCTACATCGTCCCGTAATTACCAGGAAGTCCCGTGTTAGGCTTTCAAACTGCAAGCTAAGGCGATCACAAGCCGCCTCCCATGGCGTGCTGGTGGACACGAATTGGCACTGGCCAGTGAGCTTTTCCCACTTCCCCAAAAAGCGTGTTTACGGGTGGTTTTGCGGCAGTGGGAAAGGGGTATTATTTTGAAACCTGTTCACACCACTTCCGGTACACTACTTTGTTGACCTACACTAGGTTTTGGATAGCAACAGTAATCAAAGGAAGCTTCACCATCATGCTTTGTTTACATTGCAAATACAGAGAATCATTAGCCCCACCATGAAAATGTCATTTTTATATTATTTCCCAAGTGCTGTTAAAGACAGCAATGCACTTTTTAACACAGCTTTTCCAAGCATGTTTCATTTTGGACGCTTCCACAATTTTTTTTTGTGCACAGAAAGTTACTTCACAAAAAACATAATTAGAAGATTTTTTATTAGCCCAATGCTAATTGGCAATCGGATGTCCTTTTTGCTGCATTACAGCTTGCAATTTATTGTTCCAGTTTTCCACAAGTCTCACATAGATTTGAGCAATCCCAGCCCATTCTTCTTGAACAAATCTCCCAGGCTCCCCCAATTTGAGGGTATTTTGTCATAAATCTTGGCCTGCAACTAAACCTTAAGATTCTCGACGGGATTTTAATCAAGGCATTGTGCAGGCCATTCAATAACATTCACTCTAGCCTTCTCAATAACATTCACTCTAGCCTTCTGGAGATTGTATGTCACTCCTGGTGAAGAACTATTTAGGATCGTTATCATGTTGGAAGACAAATCCCGAAGAAAGATATTTGAAGATGTTGGAGGAAAAACCTCCAACAGTCAGCAGTAAAACCGGATATAGGTCACCACTTTGTCTTCCAACATAATGGCCCAAAAATTACGTCATTCCTTGTGAAGAACTACCTTCAGAAAGCCACCCCATCACCCTGTCTCTGTTGACACATTTGTACAACAAGGTGAAAGTTGGATTCAAGGGTTGTGGAATTTTTATGTTTTCTGATTCTAATGTATAAATTCTATGTACAGCACTTTGTATGCAGTGATGCTTGTTTTTAGTATTAAAGTAATCCATAATTAAAGTTGTGATTTCAAGGGCTTTCAAGGAGTTGCAGCAGGTCCCAGCAGGTCCCAGTAGGAACTCACCAGAATGTCCAGATTAGTCACACTGGGCCTATGCACAGGTGAGCTGGTGTCTATCCCTTCTGATTTTGGGAGAGAGGTGGAGTACACCTTGGACATCAGCACATGACATGTAAACAACCATTCACATCTACTGTATTGGCAACTTTGCTGCTGTAGACTGCAAATTTCCCCAGTGTGGGACAAATAACGGTTATCCTATCTTATTAATTCAACATGACGCTACGACGGACACAGTTGAACTGTGGAATTACTAGATTGTATTTGTTTCCAACAGTTGGCAGCAACGAGCAGAGGGCGCAAGTAAACCAGTTGTACAATTCTTCCAACAACACTAACTCTTCTATGTAATGCTTCAAAATAATAATAAAGTAATAATGTTTGCCCATTTTAGTAGACACCCATTTAAAGTAGAGAAGGTGTGTGTGTGTGTGTGTGTGTGTGTGTGTGTGTGTGTGTGTGTGTGTGTGTGTGTGTGTGTGTGTGTGTGTGTGTGTGTGTGTGTGTAATGTTGTATTTATTAGGAAGTACATTGAACTTAGTTTACAGTCCCAGGATTTACGACGGAAAATGAAATGATGAAATAAATTTCAATATGCCCAATCCGTAAATTGGAAAACAAACAATCTCTGAAGCAAATTTTCGTCTCCAATAGCCGCTCACCGGTTTCTTGAGAAGATTGGGCTTTGCTTCAGGAGTCAGCGACGGAACCCAGAAGCTGGGCAGACTCTGGCTGGAGGAGGCCACTGAATCAGTGGAGGAGGATGCTAATGAGCTGCTGTCTGTCCTGATTTTCTCACCTATTTTGCTTTCCCCTTGAAGGAAAAACACAATTGAACAAGTCCATGCATTTGTCAACAATAAATAAACAATAAATAAACAACAATAAATACGACAGTCACTGCAGTATCTGGACACACGCACCGGAAATGAAAGGGTTGATGGGTTTGGATACGATGCTGTTCTCTCTGGTTTTAAACTTCTCCACTTTCTCCCTTTCTGCTGACTTGGACTCAAGCTGACTGTCATTCTTCTGAGCTTGTTTTTGCTTCTCATATGCCTGCAGGAAAGTCCAGTAAATTTCAAATACAAAACATTTGAATCATTTATATTTTGACGGGAAAGAAAAATATGTAAAAAGCCATTCATTCATTCATTCATCCATTTTCAATACTGTTTATCCTTTTAAGGGCTGGAACCTATCCCAGGTGACTTTGGATGAAATGGTGGCTAATAATTCATAGGACAGACACATTTAGGGACAATCATTCAATTTCAGATTCACGCCATCGCTGAATAAGTATAAATCCCACTCTGCCTGAGCAGAAGTCAAATGAATGAACCAAAATTAAATAAAGAGACATAAATACAAAAATAACAAATGTCAGAATCAGAATCAACTTTATTGGCCAAGTATGTAGAACACACAAGGAATTTGTCTCCGGTATAACACGCTGCACTAGTATCATGATAAACAACAAAATCATTGAACCATTTTAGAGTAACTAGTAGTTTTGTAGTACCATTTTGTAGTACAAGAAGAGTGACTACGTCAGTGACTGTTTAAGGAGTTAATGGCTAGAGGGAAGAAGCTGTTTAAGTGTCTACTGGATTTGATGCGCATGGATCTGTAGCGTCTGCCTGAGGTAGCGTAACGTACCTTCATTTTCCGGGCAATTTCAGTCTTCTGATGCAGAATGTACTCCAGGATAGCCTGCTTTTCATACAAAAATCCATCTGGACTGAAAACAATGTAAGAAACGTGATCTTTACATCCATGTTTATTTTTGTCAATTAAACAAAATAAAATGACTCTTCCAATTATATGTACAGAAATAGAAACTGTAGCCTGTAATCAAGGTCTGCAGAATGAATGGATATGTGACAGTAATTGAATCCATAGACCTTGAACTCTTCCAAATTTTTGACGTGGTGTAATATTGAGAAGTGTAAAGAAAATGTACCATGTAATCTTATGTACCAGTAAAGAGAGCTAAAATGTTGGCAACCCACTGTTTTCAGATTTGCATTTTTTTTATGTGAAAACCATGAATAATTCCTGACCATAATTATTTCTTGCACTGCTAAGTATGCATCACTATGTTTTGTTGCATCACACAGAATCCCAATGAAGTACATACACATTAGTGATTGGCATGTGATAAAACGAGGACAATTTCAAGGAGTATGAATGCCTTTGAAAGCCACCGTATGTTTTAGCGTAGTGTGAGGTGAGAAACATACGTGACGACAGGAGTCTGACAGGGTTGCAGGGACAAACAGCAGCAGTCAAAGTCTTTGATGGCATCTTTACCCAGGCGAATGCTCTGCGTGCCATAACCGGATGCCGCTGTGCGGGACAAAAGCATAAAAATAAGCTCAGACAGTTGCTTTAAATAAGATTGAATGTGCTCCAATGCGTGACACAGGAGCTACCGCCATCACGCTGAACATAAAGGGCCTGAGCAGCCAGGATGAGTGCTTCTGTGCTGTCCTTCAGGCCAGCCCTCTCTAGCCACTGATAGGACTTTCTTGAGATCAGCCACTTCAGTTATGGTCCGGTGGTACATCCCGTGTAGGGGCTTGTCCTCCCATGATGGTCCCTCTTCCAGCGCCTCATCTTCTGTTTCCCATTGTCTGAGACATTCTCTGAGTACGTCATCCGTTGGAGCCTTCTCCTTGATGTATTCATGGAGCTTGGATGTTTCATCCTGGACAGTGGCTCTCACACTCACTAGTCCCTGGCCTCCTTCCTTTCGGCTTGCGTACAGTCTCAGGGTGCTGGATTTGGGATGGAACCCTCCATGCATGGTTAGGAGCTTTTGGGTCTTAACGTCAGTGGTCGGAATCTCTTCCTTTGGCCACCTTATTATCCCTGCAGGGTATCTGATCACTGGCAAGGCATAGCTGTTTATTCCCCGGGTCTTATTCTTGCCATTGAGCTGGCTTCTTAGGACTTGCCTCAGTCGCCGGAGGTATTTGGCCATAGCCGCTTTCCTTGTTGCCAGTTCGAGGTTGCAACACGATATATATGTATGTATGTATATATACCTGTATATATACAATGTGGGCGGCCCGGTAGTCTGGTGGTTAGCACGTCGGCTTCACAGTGCAGAGGTACCGGGTTCGGTTCCAGCTACGGCCTCCCTGGAGTTTGCATGTTCTCCCGGGGCCTGCGTGGGTTTTCTCTGGGTGCTCCGGTTTCCTCCCACATTCCAAAAACATGCATGGCAGGCTGATTGGACGCTCTAAATTGTCCATAGGTGTGTGTGTGCGCGTGTGGATGGTTGTTCGTCTCTGTGTGCCCTGCGATTGGCTGGAATCTGATTCAGGGTGTCCCCCGCCTCCTGCCCGGAGACGGCTGGGATAGGCAGGCACAAAGTTAAAAAGATCCAGCAGACACTTGGAGTCGGAAAGACGCAAATCTACGAAACTTAAAAAAACAAGGCATCGATTCAACTCCTAATGACAAGCCACCATGCAGCAAGGAAGCAATGCAAATGGCAACAAAAATCCTTCAGTATACACAAGAATGACCAGACATCGGTGATCAACCGGACAGTTACTTGCAACTAGCAAGAAAACTGTATGACACGCAGCCAAACATTGTCATAAACCAAAGAATGCATCCAACAAAACAATGCAAAATACACATTTTTTCCCCAAGACAGAAAAAATAAACATTAAATACTGTACGTATTTTACTGTTGTGATTTTTTTGCAGTTTTTGGACAGTATATTTTTGTATTTTATTGATTGTGTTGTTACACGTGCATTTTGTCAACATATTTGCAGGTTCATAAAGGACATGTCCGATGCTCATTTCCCAAATGAGGAATTTCTGTTATCAGGACAAATTGGACAGCGCAAACACGAGTCCGTACCAGAGAATATTTACTGTACATATATATATCCTGTATGTATGATAATAATAATGACAATTAAACAATTATTAGTGAGGATAAGCGTTTCGGAAAACGGATACATAGTACCAAATCTGAAATGAATGGCATTGTTGATGCAGTATGAACTCAACACACACGCACGCGCACGCACACAACAACAAGATTTGTGTTTTTCTATAAAAAGCAAAACAACACGAATTGGGTCAGATGTAAAACTGTACGCAATACGCTTAATAAACATCGTGAATTACTGGCACTAACCCTAATTCAAACGTGTGCTGTTTCTCAACCACACCAAATTAACATTACTACTTCTTGTCGTAATGTGATGAGAAGAATATGAATGTTCAGCTAACAGGTTAGCTGAATCAATCACGACAGATTTCTCACCTGTATCTTTCTTTTTCTCGTGGTATGTGTAGACGGCTCCAGCTGTGCAATTCTTGCCGTGACGAGTCATTATAGTCTTGAATTAGGCCAGTTTAAAAAGAAAACGGTTGCGGGTTTGGCGCAATGCTGGTTTTAGTTTTATCTTGTAATCAGCTCGGAGCTCCTTGCTAACGCGGAAAGCTATTCCGGTCAGAGATTAAGACACGACACGAGCTATGTTCTGAATTTGGCACTTCTGCCCTATTTTCTAATCACGACAGAGGACGAACGAATGGCTTTTTATGTAGTGGACTCTTTTGTTCACTTATTAATCAAGAGAAATGTGTTTTCACACGAATCGGGCGAGGCGCAAAAAACGTCATTGCTGTCGCATAAATTCGACGTATGAGAGGAACGTGGTGGTGGACTTTCCGCTGAGTTTGTTGCAACTCGTGATGGGAATTCCGGCTCCTTTGAGAGAGCTGGGTCTTATGGATCGGCTCCCTAAAAAGAGCCGCTCTTTCGGCTCCCAAATGGCTCCCTAGTTTTTTTTGTTACTTAAATTAATTTAATACCAAAAATAACGTAATATGTGTAAAATGAAGTACTAATTCAACAAATAGACATTATATCAAATATTTATTATTTATATGGCTTTATTTATATTCTTCTGAACATACTCAACATGGAGTGCTACAAAAATAAAAACAAAGTACAAAGACCCATCTCAAAACAAGGTCGTCAAAAAGTTCCAGTCTGAATGTGTATATTTATAAGCTTTTAACTATTGACAGTAAAACAACATAAGTAAGCTTTGAATACCACACAACAAATTATAAATTAAAATTTGTAAAACAAAAAAAGCAGCATCCAGGTAAAGGTTTTAGCTTGTCTTTAGCGAAGATTGACATGAAGAAAAACCAAGTGCCTCAGCTTTGAGGGGTTGATCCTCTTTATCCTCTCTGTTAATATATGCCCTGTTTTGGAGAAGATTCTCTCTGAGGGGACAGATGTTGCGACAACACACAGCCAACACAAAATGGATGAAAATCCCTTGCAATCATTTTACCCAGTTCCTCATCAATTGTGTTCTGTTTTGCTGGTTGTATAGCTTTTTGCATAAAGTGGCTCATAGAGCTCTGGGTTGTACATCTAGGCACTTGTGACATTGCAGCAGCAGCAACAGTTGCAGACACACTAGCACCTTCATTAATAGCTGGTTCCCTTGCTTGTCTTTTCTCTTCAAATTGTACTGATGGGTGGATATTTCTGATGTGCCTGTGCAGGTCATTTGTGGAGCCTGATCTATGGGATATTTTAACCTTGCACAGTCTACACACTGCCTTTGAACTATCAATTAAATTGAAATGAATCCATATTTCACTGCGTTTCCTATCCATTTTCTCACCTTTCCACTTTCCACCGTGTTGTTTTTTTTCACTAACTAGCTCTCTCGTCTCCTCGTCTGTCTTGGCTCCTCAAGTCTTACATCCATCCAGCCGCAGACCGTTCAACAGCACCGATCTCTCCGCTGAACAAAGTGGGGCTGTGAAAAAGGCTGCCCATAACAGGCACAAGACACAAGCGCCCCGGGACTGTCCAGCAACGACAGTCAAATGGCGCAGACATTCCTCCCAGTCAAAAACAGTGCTGGAATACCCATGCTGCCGAGAAGGCGCAACTACCAAGCACAGAGTTTCCTCATTGATGAATGTCGTTGCCATAATCAAAGCTTTACAAATAGTACTATGTTAAATTGGTGGAATTTACGTTATGTTTTATGACTAAATTGTACTTCCATCCATCCATCCATCCATTTTCTAATCCGCTTATCCTCACATGGGTCGCACATGGGTGTGCCGGAGCCTATCTCAGCTGTCTTCGGGCAGTAAGTGGGGTGCACCCAGATCTGGTTGACAGGAAATCATTAATTGAAGATCAACAACAAGTACATGAGGAAATGTGGGACTTCTACAATCATTTGTACAAATCTATGTTCCAAGAAAGAAAATGTGATTTGATGACAAAATTAAGAAAATAAGTGCAGCAGGAAAAGACATACCGGGTAAGTTAAGCATATCAGACTTGCTATCTAATGCCTTCAGGGAATGTGTAGAAAAAGGTTCCTTATCCTCTCATGAAAACGAGATTCTTCTGCCCTAACCATGCGTTTGAGATGAGAGCACGGCGTAGACAGCGAGCTAAACAATCCTCCAATAAAAATACGAAGATGAGAATCCACCGTTTGTTATTTTTATGGAGTCTTGTAAAACTGTACACAAATAGAAACACAATACAAATGTTTGTATAGCATCTAATTATAATATGGAATGATATTCGACACTCTTGTAACAGCCCTATTCTCTAACTTATTCAACAAAGCTATGGTAAATATCTACAAAGATTAATTGATGAAATACTTACATAGGACAATAAATAACTTGTACAGCAAAAGTGTGGTATATACAACTATGTAAATGTACTTACAGATTGTGCCTGAATGTGTCAAAAGGAGGAAGATGGAAGTGCATGTTATTATACCTTTCCACTGTTTCATTCTTATGAATTAAAATGGCTACCTCACTAACTACGGGTGGTTCTAACTACTTCCACCACTAGAGGCATGGTACTGAACTGTAATACAATTACTGGGGTCAGAATAGAGATTGATAACATTTTGGCCTAAAAACCAAATAAGGATCGATTGAAATTCAATCATTGGAGGCCTTTAACGTTATTATGCAATGACTATAAGATACTAGCAC
Source organism: Hippocampus zosterae (assembly GCF_025434085.1). Taxonomy (NCBI): domain Eukaryota; kingdom Metazoa; phylum Chordata; class Actinopteri; order Syngnathiformes; family Syngnathidae; genus Hippocampus; species Hippocampus zosterae. The sequence continues at coordinate 16,014,095 of NC_067467.1, forward strand.
TGGTGTTTTCAAATCAACTCAAACATGTTTTGGCTAAATTAGTCAGTGAATATCAATCAACTTTTGTTGAAGGCCGAGATACTCATCACAATGTTACGTTAATACGAGAAATTCTGCACTTTCAATCTTCCTTTGAAGATAAGCCTTTTATTCTGTTCATTGGTTTCCTTAAAGCCTTTGATTCTATAAAACAGCAATTTTTAATCAACACACAAATTTGGGTTTGAAGCTAGATTCTGCAAGGTCATTAAAATGTTTTACAATGACATCGAGAACGACATCTCTCTCAATCCAGGAATTATCCTGAGAACAAATATTAGACAAGACTGTCCGGTATCACCAAAAATGTTCAGTTTGTGTCCCCAAATATTGGAATATTTCATCATTAATCACTCTGCAATTAATGCGATTAACTTTGGGGTTATTATTTTATTTTTAAAAAGACAAATCGACAGTTGTAAAGGCTTGAAAAGTGATCTCCATTTTCTCCAGAACATCTGGTTCAAATTTCAACTGATTAAATGTGAAATTCTCTCATTGTCTCATTGTGATGAAATCCAAGTAATGTCTCTTCCTGTTAAAAAAGAAGTAAAATATTTGGATTTATATATGTACAGTAATAGCAAATAATAAATTGAGGAAAAGTAACAATTCCAAAGACAAGTTGAAAGCTATGGAAAAGACTCAAAATCACTGGCAAACTTTAGACCTCTCTATTTTTGGATGGAACAGATTATGCAAGGTCAAATCTGGCCTGTCCATGTCTGTCTGAAATTTATTGTTCACCAATATTGCTCACCAAAACATTAAGAAAGCCATCTTACTTACATATAATTTAATATTATGAAACAAAACACACTATGTAAGACAGTCAAAATTAGTCAAAAATGTAAAAAATAAATAAATAAAATTTAAAAAGCAGGTTTCTGAATACAGCGCACTTTGAATCAATGATAGGAATGTTTCGGATGGATTTGATAAAAGACTTTCTCTCGGAAACTGTATCCACATGGTTCCATATTGCTCAAAGTAATTTTAAGAAAGCTTGAGGTTTGGACTTTTTGCTGAAATGTGAATATGACATCATAAAATTGCCCATGAAATTATCTGTCTTTCATAAGCAAGTGTTACAAAACTGGAAAATGGCATTTACCTACAACCTTAGTCCACATGGTTGCACCCAACTGAACAACAGAACAATAACGATACATCAAAGCACTCTGCTCGAGCAAATGTGGTTTGACTAGGGTATATTTGTAGCTGACCTTATGGATAGTTCTGGATCAATTATGCCGTTTGACTCTTTTGATGATAAATTTGGCAAACTGTGTTCTTATAGAGAATACGGAAAAATATGTCACACTATTCCAACTCCCTTAGCTCAACAAATTAAAAGCACACTTTCACATTCAGAAGTGAAGATAACTTTACCAGACATTCAAATTGGTCAATATAGAGTTGGAGATTAAAAGTGGAGTCATAGTAATTCAAAGAAATCTCCTTTATTGATCTGGTAAAAGCTATTAACTTAAAAACTAACGTAATTAACTCAAGAATCTCAAATAAACATGTAAAATATATGAAATGGCCAAGCCCTCCCAAAGCTAAAGAATTGCAATTCAAGATTATCCGGAATTATTATGCAGCTGCTGATAAATTATGAAAGAGATTTGGTTTTGAGGTGGAGCCATGTGGTTTCTGTCACACACAGTGAAACTACTGAACTTCATTTTTTACTTATGTGGAGTCGTCACACTATTTTGAAAGTCTTTGTTTGATTGGCAAAAAAAAAAACATTGATACTATCACTCCCTTTAACAAAAAAACAGCTTATTCTATTAAAGGATGAGTCCCCTTTTTTGTCAAAATTTATAAATATGATTATACTGGGGGCGGCCCGGTGGTCCAGTGGTTAGCGCGTCAACCTCACAGTGCGGAGGTTCAATTCCAGCTCTGGCCTCCCTGTATGGAGTTTGCATGTTCTCTCCGGGCCTGCGTGGGTTTTCTTCAGGTACTCCGGTTTCCTCCCACATTCCAAAAACATGCATGACAGGCTGATTGAACATTCACATTTGTCCCTACGTGTGAGTGTGAGTGCAGAAGGTTCATCTCTGTGTGCTGCGATTGGCTGGCAACCGGTTCAGGGTGCCCCCCGCCTACTGCCCAAAGACAGCTGGGATAGGCTCCAGCAACCCCGCGACCATTGTGAGGATAAAGTGGATCATAAAATGGATTGATGGATGGATGTTACGTTCCGTATTGAAAATATATGGGAGGCGGTTTGTTCCGTATTTTCCTCATTGTATGCATCTGTCACATACAAAGGTGAACACTGAATTTCACAATAATGAACAAAATAAAAGACAGCAACGTGGTATGGGCGGGAGGTACGCTTTTCAGTGGCACATTTTGTGTTTTTTGTTGTCGTTTGTTTTTGTGCATTATTTTTCTATTCTGAATCATCGTGTCAATTTAGGAACCTCGTCATCATTACCGTATTTTCACGACTATTCGACGCATCGTACTAATGGCCGCAGTCTCATTAATGGGTGACATTTCTGTATTTTACACATACACAGGACGCATCGTACTAATGGCCGCAGTTTTACAGTGGTAAAACATACGCCAGCTTAAACATACGGCATGCATGCGCGCACTCTAACACGTTAGCTTGAAGCATACGGTAGCATGCCAAGACATACAGATAAGATAAAAACACGTTTTTAAAAAGGCAACGAAAGCAGAACTGAGTTTGAGTGTATTTTATTTAGCCATCGTACAATGTTCTCACGTTTTTCGATCAATCATCACCCAGAAATCCATCAAAGTCCTCATCCTCTGTATCAGAAGCAGAGGACTGCACATCTCAGTTGTCATTGAATGCATCACATGCTAGTGTGAGTTGCTACGCATTGCCGAGCGGAAAGAAGGAGTAGCAACAGCAAAGTCAACATTTCTCTCGTGTGAAGCTTTCCCACATTTGAAAGTAAAGAACACAGCGAAACATGGTGGCAGTGTTGTGTCCGAAAAACGTGAGGACACGACTTGCTTTTTCAACGGTCTTTTATTCCACTGATGTCACAGGTCTCAGTTGTCACCCAACCCACCAATGCTTTGCGACACTGCCGTAACATCGTGTAGCAGTATGGTAAACGGCCATATGCTACATTTACCCCCTCCCTTGATGGAATCTGGAAAACTTCTCAAATCACAAACAACTAGACAAGGGACAGAACAAAGCCCTTCCTGAGCTGAGCAAACCGGGTAGACTGCCGGTTTACCCGCTTAGCCTTGTGGGTATTCTACCACGCAACAGGCTAAGCACTAGCTAGAACTCAGTCACGTAGTCGTCTAAATAACGAGGTCGGAGGCGGACCCGAGCTGGACGAGGCCCCGGTCCCTCGGGCACAGCTGGTTCCCCATGTTCTTGAAGGCGCCTCACCGGTGTCCCAGGACAAGCAGTAGGAAAATCGTAGTCCCTCTCGGAGAGGTCCAGATCTGCTACAGGTCTTTCATTCAAAGGAGTAGGTGATGCCACTCTCCTGAGGCGGCTGGCATGCCAACGTGACCCGTCGGCCAGACGGAAGGTGGCTGGTCCAAGTTGAGCAGTAATCTGGACAGGCGCTGTCCAGAATGAGTCCAGTTTGTGTGAACGGCCTGGCCGGCGAATGCGGACCCAATCTGACACCGTAAGTGCGGGTTGCTTTGCCCGGTGCTTCTCATCAAATCGCCGCCTCATCCGCTGCTGCTCATTGGCCACCCTGCTGGCTGGAGAGACTGCTGATGCTGGAGTGGCTCTTGTTGGAGGACGGAGGCGATCAAGGGGCAGCTGCAATTCGCGTCCCAGCATAAGGGAAGCTGGGGAGGTGCCAGTCGTGGCATGAGGTGTTGCTCTGTAATGCAACAGAGTGCCCTGTAGTGCGGAAGAGAAAGGAAGGCCATCCGCCAGGTGTGCTCTTAGTCCATTCTTGAGGGTTTGGTTGAATCTCTCTACGCCCCCGTTGGCCTGGGGGTGATACAAGGCGGTCCTGATATGCTTTATCCCCCTCGCTCCCGTGAAAGCTGCGAAGTCGGCTGAGATGAACTGAGGCCCATTATCCGTCGTGATAATGTCAGGCACGCCCCATCGTGCAAAAAGAGAGGATAGGAAGCCCGTGACGACCTCGGTTGTGATAGACCCAGCAGCCAGAACCTCGGGCCATTTTGAGTGGAGGTCGTATGCCACCAGGAGGAAACGCTGGTGATGAGGCACGGCATGGAGTTCACCGCAAATGTCGACTTGGATATGAGTCCACGGGCCGGCCGGCCACGCCACGGGTTGCAGAGGGGGGGGAGGGGTGTGGCCAGTCTTGCCACTTGTGAGGCACGCTGAACAGTCCTTGACCATGGTCTCCACATCGTTGTCAATACCTGGCCACCAGACCAGGCCCCTGCAGCGTTGCTTGACCCTCACGATGCCCAGATGACCCTCGTGAACCATGGTCAGGATGCGCGGCCTCAAGGTGACAGGAACTACAGTGCAGAGCCCCCTAGCCACACAGACATCGTTCCAACAAGAAAGCTCACCCTTCACCCGGTGAAAAGGTGCAAGTTCCTCTGAGATCTTTGCGGGCCAGCCCTCACGGATGAAGGTCCGGAGCTTGGTTAGTGTTGGGTCTACGGCGGACGCTGCCTGAAGGTCTTGCAGTGAGACGGCGGCTTGGAGGGGTGTGTGGAGATGGAGGATCAAACCTTGTTCCAAGGTGTCATGGTCTGTGTTCGGTGCGGGACTGGGCGTGGCCCGGGAAAGCAAATCCGCCACCACGTTGTCCCTACCTGGTGTGAACTGGGTGGTGAAATTGTAAGCTTGTAACCTCTCAGTCCACCTATACAACCGCAGCGGCTTGTGCCCTGACCCGGTTGTAGCTAATAAGGCTGTGAGAGCCTTATGGTCGGTGCGGAGTGTAAAGTGTCGGCCATACAGGTACATGTGCCACCTCTCACATGCCCAAACACAAGCCAGGGCCTCCCTCTCCCCAACAGAGTACTTCTGCTCAGCAGAAGTGAGTGACCTTGACGCAAAGGCTACCGGGCGCTCCGTCCCGTGATGGAGCTGAGACAGCACAGCCCCAACCGCAGTGTTGGATGCGTCACAGGTCACGAACGTTGGGCTTTCCAAGTCAAAATGGGCGAGTACTGGTGGGGAGGTGAGCTGTGCCTTGAGCCGGCGAACGGCTGCTGAGCATACCGGCGTCCACGACCACAAGGCGTCCTGCTTTAGGAGGGCACGCAGTGGCGCCGTCGTATCAGAGTAGTTGGGGAGAAAGCGCAAGTAAAAAGCCGTCATGCCCAGAAAGGTGGACAGTTCTGCGGGGCACGAGGGCTCTGGTAGGCGCAATACTGCATCGACGTTGGAGTGTAGTGGACTCAGGCCATCAGCAGTCAGGCGAAATCCCACAAACTCAATAGCCGATGCCGAAAAGATGCATTTCTCCCCATTCAGGGTGAGGTTGTGGCTCGCCAGCACATCGAGCACCTTGGAGAGGCGGTCATCATGCAGGTCACACGTCGCACCGTGTACTACAATGTCATCCAGGTAAACAACCACCCCCGGGATGCTTGCGAAGATGGTGGCCATGATCTTTTGAAAACAGCTGGGGGCAGAGCTGAGGCCGAAGGGCATGCGGGTGTAGCGGAAAACTCCCATGTGGGTCACATAGGCTGTAAGGTTACGACTGTCAGGGTGCAGGGGAACCTGTAGATAGCCTTGGCGCAGGTCCAGTTTTGTGAACACCGTAGACCCATAGAACTTGGCAGCCAACTCCTCCGCTGTGGGCAGTGGGTATTTGTCAGGAATCACTGCCTTGTTAGCCATTCTGAGGTCAACGCAGGGTCGCAGACCACCCGTCTTTTTCTTTGCTGCCACCAGGTTGGAGATCCAAGGGGACGCGTCAATCCGCTCAATGATGCCAGCATCAAGGAGTTTCTGTAGTTCGGCCGAGATGTCATCACGCAGGGCGAGGGGCAGTCGGCGAAGAGGCTGGATCACGGGGGGCACAGTAGGATCAATGAGTGGCTGATGGTTGAAGGCAGTGAGACAGCCCAAACCTGTAAAGAGCGATGGCCAACGGTGCTGCCAGGATGTAGTCACCGTCAGAATTGCGGCGCCTACGTTGTCCGTGATGGAAAATCCGAGTGCGCAAAACAAGTCGAAGCCCAAGAGGTTGGCGCCATGACGGGAGACTTGGAAGGTGAATGCAGGGAGAGTTTTACAGCCATAGCGCACGGTGAAAGTGGCGGTGCCCACCATGCCAATTTTAACGTGGCCATAGCCAAACAAGTCTTCGGCGTTGGCCTTAATCGAGAGCCGGGGAAATAGGCGTCTAACTGTGGACACGTTCAACAGAGACCTGGAGGCTGCAGTGTCAAGTAGAAGTGGCAAACTCACGCCGTCCAGTTGCACTGTGCACCACTTGAATGGCTTGGCACCGGAGCCCACGGAGTGAATGGTGGTCAGGCCTGACCGGACAGGTGAGCGGGATGAGGGGTTTGTCGGTGTGGGGGCAGAGCGGCACATCCTGGAGAAGTGGTTCATCTTCCCGCAGCGCTGGCATCTTTGTCCGGTGGCCTTGCAAGATGGCGCACGCGTGGGGTGTGAGGCTGAGCCACAGTTGGCACAAGGTCCGCGTGTGGCGGCCCCTTGACGTCCGGCCACATTTACCTCGGCACCGTCGTAGGTGGAGGCGGAGTCTGAGGGCTGAGCGGTCGGAGCGACAATCTGAGCCAGAGCAGGAGAGCGTGAAGCGGTGGGTGTGTCTGGATTCGCGAGCCGTGCTGCCAAGTGTGCTGCATTCTCGAGTTGGAACGCCATTTCCACAGCCTTCGACAGCGGGAGGTCGTCCGGCGACAGTAACAGTTTCTCCCGGAGCTTGGGATCAATCGTGTGCTCCGCTAATTGGTCCCGAATCATCTCCTCCTCCAAGCGGCCGAATTTGCAGAGGCCCGCTAAGCACCGCAAATCGGCAATGTAGTGGTGCACCGGCTCGCCCGTGTGTTGCCGTCGTTGGCGAAAGGTAATGCGCCGTACTATCACACTCTGCGGAGCAGCGAAATGTCCCGCCAATAAAGAGACACAATCTGCATAAGTCCGTGCGGGTCCGAGAGTACGGAAAATGCGCTGCCCCTCGATGCCCAAGCTGTGCACTAGCATAGCCGTTAGCCGTGCGTCGCTTGCCTCGTTTAGTCCGATCGCCGTCAGATATGTTGTAAAAGAGTCATACCAGCGGGACCACGGGACTGGTGGCTCACCGGGGAGCGTAAGGAACGAGGGGAGGGGAGCTGCGTTAAAGTCCATCTTCGTCGCCAAAATGTTGTGTCCGAAAAACGTGAGGACACGACTTGCTTTTTCAACGGTCTTTTATTCCACTGATGTCACAGGTCTCAGTTGTCACCCAACCCACCAATGCTTTGCGACACTGCCGTAACATCGTGTAGCAGTATGGTAAACGGCCATATGCTACAGGCAGCGCGTGTGTGTGTAGAAAGAATTGAACAATTGTGCAAGTACCGTAATCCATCAAAAACGCCGCGTTCCCTCTCGTTGTTGCGTATTGTGGCGTAACTCGCCAAGCGCTGCCTCTCACTCTTTGTAAAGTTGTGTTTGCCACCGATCATCCATTGTTCCCATGCCGTTTGCAACTTTACTTTGAACGCCCGGTTGATGCCAATGTCCAGCGGTTGGAGTTCTTTAGTCAACCCTCCGGGAATAACGGCAAGCTCAGAGTTCATTTGCTTGACTTGTTTTTTTCACCGCTGCTGTGAGATGGGCACGCATGCCAAAAGCGTAACCGGTGGCTTTAAGTTTGAACTGAGCTTCGTAGGCGTGTCTTTTTGTCGAATTTATTTTCAGGGGTTCTTAGAAACCAAAACCGGAGTTGTTTTGCAACAATACACATTGCCACACTCTATACAAGTGTTGGTACTGGCTTGAGGCGGCGTCCCTTTAGCACTTACACGCCCACCCTTCACCATTGGCGGGCTAGCTTGCCTGTCCTCTCTCTCCCTCTCTCTCTCTCTCCCTCTCCATATATGTATATATACACGCCCACCCTTCCCTGATTGGCCGACTTCTTCCCGCATGCCTGGCCACAGTCACTTCCGCCTTTTCTCTATATAAACAGCTGGTCGGCTGTCAGTCAGATTTTGGAACTCAGCGCATATAAAGGACGCTCCGCACCATAAGGCGTCCTGTCCATTTTGGAGAAAATTTAAGACTTTTAATGGCGCCTTATAGTCGTGAAAATACGGTACTCTTGTTGTGATGCCATAGCAATGGTCAGAATGCAGACTGTGTTCCAATTAACTTTCATTGTTTTCCTAATTAAAAATGTTTGTTCAAATGCACTGCGCCAAAGATGAAGCCACTGTATTTGGGATCACAGATTATGCCTAAAAAAACAGCACATCATGGATTTATAAATCATTTATTTTCAGCAATCCTTAAACATGGGACAAAACAGGCCAGACTTCAGTTTTGTGTCTGTAAAGAAAATTTAAAACTCTTGAATGCTGTGCTGCTGAGTGCCTTCGAAAATGTGTTTATTCGTGTCAGGCTTTCAACAGCAGCATTTCTTGCCTACGTTACTGTGAATTTCTTGTATCACCCACACCCTTTGCATAGATCAACATCTAACAGACAGGTATAAATAGTATAAATTTAAGATAACTTATTATTATTGTCCCAAGTCGATTGCAAGGGCTTTCGAGGAAAAATAAACCCAACCGAAAACATTTGTGTGTTTGTACTGAGGGCAACTTTGCCCAAAACGCCTATGGAAAGGTGCACCCAAAGTAAATTTGGAGCTCTTCTTGAACCATTTGGAGTATCAGCATAGATTTGGTCTCTGTTTGAAATATTCAAAATTTTATCATTATGAATATTTCTCCCATACAATAAGAATCTGTGTAAGTGATCCAGTCACTGAACTATGGATGTTCGACAACAGAAAAAAGGCGAATCTTATGTTTTCCCACTTTCTTTTCACAAAATCTACCTTGAAAATGTATTTAGAATGTTGATTAGGACTTGAAAACAGTATAGAATCAAAGCTTGAGGTCTCCCCAAGTTCCGGTTCAAATTCGACAATTGTAACATGTAGGGTACGATTCAAATCTCCAGAAACTCAGCTTTTAAAAGATGTATAACATGTTCACACATGTACTCAGCTGATGACGTGCATTAGCGATTTGTTTGGACAGATGACGGATGGCCCTTCGATGGGCCCTCCTAACTTTGGGTTTAATTATATATTTTTGGGTTAGTGCACACTGCACCCTAATCATCCGATAGTCTCACTTTCACAAAAAGTATTTAAAATAAATAAATAAATAAAATACTGCAGGTCACCTTTAACTTGTGGTGGTGGGTGACCTGCATCACCGGAAGTTGTTAGCGGTCAGCAGAACTGTTGCACTATATATTTTATTATTATTCTTATTCTCATTCGAGGTTTATTTCATATCCAATTCACAGAGGGAAAAGAATGGATATCTGGAGGGCCGGGAGAAGCATTTACAAATGGAACACGTGAGCTACGATAGTTAAGACGCTGAAAAGTCCTTCCCATGCCTCTGCGTCTGGCCTCCACAAAGGTAGGTAGTGATTTCCTTTTCGCAAACCCACAAACTCTTGGTTCAACTTTATTTTTCTGTTTCGTTCATCTTTGGGGTCGCTATGGCTGTTGCTCATCATGGCATGTGTGAGTAAGTGCGTGCGTATGCGCGTGTGTGTGGTTGATTGAAAAGTAGATCTTCGGTCAAAAAGATTAGGCACCGCTGGTCTAGCTGAGGGCAGCCCGGTAGCCCAGTGGTTAGCACGTCGGCTTCACAGTGCAGAGGTACCGGGTTCGATTCCAGCTCTGGCCTCCCTGTGTGGAGTTTGCATGTTCTCCCCGGGCCTGCGTGGGTTTTCTCCGGGTGCTCCGGTTTCCTCCCACATTCCAAAAACATGCGTGGCAGGCTGATTGGACGCTCTAAATTGTCCCTAGGTGTGAATGTGAGCGTGGATGCTTGTTCGTCTCTGTGTGGCCTGTGATTGGCTGGCAACCGATTCAGGGTGTCCCCCGCCTACTGCCCGAAGACAGCTGGGATAGGCTCCAGCACCCCCCGCGACCCTAGTGAGGATCAAGCGGCTTGGAAGATGAATGAATGAATGGTCTAGCTGAACCCACAAAGAACAAATCCTGAGATACCAAACCAAAAGCGCAGAGAACAATGGGAAGTTGGATGACTTTGTGCTGATAGGGTGCAAGCAGGACATTTCAAATGCGAGGTCTGCATACATTATATGTTTCTCGTGGGTCTTCTCAATCACACTGCTGTCAGATGGGACAGAGCATTAAATAATTTAATTGGCTCTATCAAACAGAACAAGATCAGGCTTGTTAGCTTCCGTCGTATTAAGGCTGTATAAGGGCGTATTCCGTAAAGGTTTGAAGCTATCATTTTCCATGATGCCATGAACATGTACTGGGTCATACCAAGACAGAACATCAGGGATGATAATAAAATGAACGAACCACTCCATCATGTCTCTTTTAAATAAAGTGTTTGTGCCAAAGCAGGACAACCACTACAACATGTTGGACAACCTTATTATTATTATTATTATTATTATTATTATTATTATTATTATTATTATTATTATTATTATTATTATTATCATTATTAGTAGTAGTTAGTCTTTTGCAGCCAACAATCATTCATCTTCCGAGCCGCTTGATCCTCACTAGGGTCGCGGGGGGCGCTAGAGCCTATCCCAGCTGTCTTCGGGCAGCAGGCGGGGGACACCCTGAATTGGTTGCAAGCCAATCACAGGGCACACAGAGACGAACAACCATTCACGCTCACCTAGGGGCAATTTAGAGTGTCCAATCAGCCTGCCATGCATGTTTTTGGAATGTGGGAGGAAACCGGAGCACCCGGAGAAAACCCACACAGGCCCGGGGAATCGAACCCGGTACCTCTGCACTGTGAAGCCGACGTGCTAACCACTGGACTACCCGGGCCGCCAGCCAAGAATCAATTGTGTGAAAAAAAGCACACGACAGGGCCAATGATGAGCATTATCACGAGTCAATCTGTCATTGCTGTACATATACGAAATAGAATACTGTTCAAAAACCTGTTGACCCTTTCTTCATATTTAATGTCAGACCTCGTCCAATATTGTTATGGCTAGGCATATTCAAATAGTTGTGTTACTATGGTAACACAATAAAAGCAATGAAGAGTTAATTATGTACTGACAGTCCTTGAGGATGCAATGCAAGATAAACAAAAGTGACTAAACCTCCTTCATAAACAACAATCCCCCATGGAGAGCCCACCCTGCAGTTAACGAGAGTGTTTATCTGTACTCCTTGAGCTTGTCAAGCATACTGTATCACTGCATCAGCACCCTGCCCATTTGCCAGCAATCTTTTCCGATCCTGATGCATGCTGCTCATTCTCTCCGCATTTAGTGTCAACACACCCTTCAGTAAATGTTTCAGGCACTATCATCTGCTCACATTTGGTCAAATGCTTCAGA